>NC_003279.8:13793125-14109218 GCF_000002985.6 Caenorhabditis elegans | reverse complement strand
AATAAGCCATTTTGTCGAAAAAACCGTTAAAAATGAGCTATTTTTGATGAAAAATGCTCTAAAAATGAAAATTTTAAGTCAGAAATTTGTAGTTTGTAGTGTGAGCCTCAACCGAAACTCATTAATTTTTGGTGAGGCTACGCCAACTTGTAGTTTGTAGTCTGAATATTCAATTTTTCCCATGTTTTTTTTTCGGAAATTGTGCAGTTTTCGTCGAAAAATACGAATTTTTTCAAATTTTCTGTCTGTTGTTCGTCGAAAAATATCGATTTTTCAACGGTTCAAGCCGTTTTTCGCCGAAAAAATTGGTTGAGGCTACGACAATTTGTATTTTTGTAGTTTGTAGCCTCTAGCCTCAACCAACAATTTTTGTTATTTTTTAAACAAAATACGTCAAAAATACTAATTTTTCTGAGAATTTACTGGAAAATTTGTCTCTTTTTCTGTGAAATACGATAAAAATGTAAAATTTTGAGCAAAAGACCTTCAAACAAGTGGTTTTTCGGTGAAATTGAGCCATTTTTCCATTAAAAATTTCAGTTTTCGTCGAAAAAATCATTTTATAGCTCATTTTTAAACTAAATTATGCGTTTTGTAAAGAAAAAGTTCGATTTTCCGACAAAAAATCAGATTTTAGAGCGATGAAAATCTAAAATTCTTGAAAAATTACATTTTTTTGCAATAATATATTTTTTCAGCGCTTAAAATTTAAGTTTGTACTCTAAAAACGCTTTTTCAAAATCTAAAAATCATGAAAATTCCAATTTAATCACTGGAAATTCGGGGAATTTTTAATTTTTAGAGGAAAAAAATGAAAAAACCCCGATTTTCTTAACAAATTTTCACTAATTTCCACTAATTTCAGAAGCGTGTATTCTCGTGCCATGACCTAGCTGTAATGGATGCAGAAACCCGTCGTTCCGTCCTTCGATCCCTATCAAATGAGGAATATCGTGACGTAATGGTCGTTTTATCAATGATGCCACGTCTACAAATCGAGACGAAGACAGTTGTAGAAGGAGAAGATGATAAGCATGAACTGACGGCTGGATGTGTAGTTACACTGAAAGTTACGATGAGAAGAAGCCGATTAATTGATCCACAAGAAGCAGGGCTCGCTGATCAGTACAAAAAGTATGCGGAAGATGGTGGAGATGATGAGTTGGAAGCATCGGAAGCTCCAGAAGAAGCTGCTGCTACTGTTGAGGAGGAAGAAGTGAAGAAACGGAAGCCGTGGGAGAAGAATAAGCCGAAACAGAAGAAAAAGAAGGCTCAAGGTCAGGGCCAGAAGAAGTTTGTGAAGAAGAACGCCCCGGCTTCACCTGACACGGAGAAGGCTTTGAAGGAGGAGGCTAAGGTGCTGAGAGAGGAGATTTGGACGATTTTTGCGAAAAAAATCTCTTGAAAACTTGATTTTTAATAATTATCCCTGAAAAATTGCAACTTCTGCAATTTTTTTGCTCGAAAACTGAAGCTTTGACAATTTTCCAGCGAAAATATACATAAATTTGTAGATTGGAGATTGGAAGTGAGGAAAATCGATTTTCCCACAAATTTTCATCGTGAAAATCGGATTTTTGGCGATTTTTTACCCGTAAAATCGAATTTTGGCCTATTTTCTGTTGAGAAAACTGGATTATTGATAATTATCCCTGAAAAATTGCAATTTCTGCTTTTTTTTTTCCTTGAAAATTGAGTTTTTGACAATTTTCCAGCGAAAATGTAGAGAGTTTTAGAAATTCGTGTTTTTTCAGACAGAACGCTGGAATTTTGATAATTTTAACAAGGAAAATTGAATTCTAGCCGATTTTCACCCTGAAAATTGGATTTTTGGCGATTTTTGTAATAAAAAATCCTGGCTTTACAAAATTATTACAAAAAAATCCACTAATTTTAACTAAAAATCACAATTTTGTTCTGAAAAATCCAACATTTCTGGAAATTTTGAACTGAAAAAGCAAAATTCACACTAAAAACTATATTTTTGAGCAATTTTTCTAGAACATTTTGAGAAAAGTAGCAGTTTTTTTGTTAAAAAATTGCCAAAATGAGCTACTCCCAGTGAAAATGCTTGAAAAAATCGAATTTTCGATAAAATTCAGCCAAAGTTTGCATTTTTTCTCACAGAAAATCATTAAAAACTCTAGAAAATCGCCGGAAAATGCTGAATTTCAGTTTTCCATGGGAAATTTGTATTAAAAAATAGTTTTTTTTACTGAGGCTTAATTGTTCTTGACACGGAAAATGTCGATTTTCGACTAATTTAAGTTAAAAATCCGATTTTTTCCAGGAAATTTGAGGAAAAATTGCAAATTTTAGCGTTGAAAAACCTATAAATTTGAAAGATTTTATCCAAAAATTGGCATTTTCTAGTTGAAAAATCGATTTTAAACCCCCTAAATCTCGGTGAGGCTTACTGCACTACAAACTACAAAACCGGTTTAGCCTCAACCAGTTCGGGTGAGGCTAATAAAGCGTTTTGTAGTTTGTAGTCTGAGCCTCACGGTAGAAAATCGGGAATTTCGATATTTTTAACTCAATTTCCAGGAAGAAGACGATGATGACGAAAAAAATTCGAAGGCTTCAGATTCTGAAGATGAAGAATCGGGAGCTTCTGATTCGGAGAAGGACGGAGCCGCCGCCGCCGGAGGAGATCAAAAAGATGATCAAACCGATTCGGAATGGGAAGATGACGTGGCAAATAGCAAAAAATCGATATTCGAGACGAAAAACACACAAACTCACACTGTTCATGCTCCGTTCTTCCCGACTGAGAAATTCGAATGGTGGTGGATAACGGTAGCATATGTGGATAAAAAGGAGAAGTCTCGGCAGTTGCTGACGTTCCCACAACTCGTTAAAACACTGATTGATGAGCAAACGGTACGAATTCGAAGGATTTTGAGTTGAAAATCTGGTTTTTTGGAGGATTTTGATCCGGAAAATGTTGATTTTTGACGAATTTGAGTTAAAATTCGTCATTTTCCAGTCGAAAAATCGATTTTTTACCCCTAAATCTCGGTGAGGCTTACCAAACAAACTACAAAATCGGTTTAGCCTCAACCAAATTTGGTTGAGGCTAATGAGAGTTGTAGTTTGTAGTCTGAGCCTCAACCAATATTTCTAATGCTTTTTCGGTTGAAAATCGGGATTTTCTGAAGGACTTTGACACGGAAAATGTCGATTTTTGAGTATTTTTCTTGGAAATTTGAAAATTTGGAAATTTGAAGGAAAATTCGAATTTTAGCGTTGAAAACCTATAAATTTGAAGGATTTTATCCTAAAATCAGCATTTTCTAGTTGAAAAATCGATTTAAAACCCACTAAATCTCGGTGAGGCTTACACTACAAACTACAAAATCGGTTTAGCCTCAACCAATTTGGGTGAGGCTAATGGGAGTTGTAGTTTGTAGTCTGAGCCTCAACCAATATTTCTAATGCTTTTTCGGTTGAAAATCGGGATTTTCTGAAGGACTTTGACACGGAAAATGTCGATTTTTGAGTATTTTTCTTGGAAATTTGAAGGAAAATTCGAATTTTAGCGTTGAAAACCTATAAATTTGAAGGATTTTATCCTAAAATCAGCATTTTCTAGTTGAAAAATCGATTTAAAACCCACTAAATCTCGGTGAGGCTTACACTACAAACTACAAAATCGGTTTAGCCTCAACCAATTTGGGTGAGGCTAATGGGAGTTGTAGTTTGTAGTCTGAGCCTCAACCAATATTTCTAATGCTTTTTCGGTTAAAAATCGGGATTTTCTGAAATTTTTATGGATTTTTTTTAGAAAAAAAATGCTAAAAACGATCAATTTTTCTAAACAATTTGTTGTTTCCTTCCTTAATTACAGATAAAAAAGAAAAAAATTGTATTTTTCGTTAGGTAAGGCTCAGGCTACAAACTACAGAATCTGCCTCAACCACAATTTTTTCCTACGTTTTTGACGATTTTTTTGGCAAAACTATGCCAAAATTTGAAGTTTTCGCCCCAAAAAATGGCATATTTTTGCACTAAAAACTCCATTTCCCACTAAATTCCTATTGATTTCTTTCAGATTGACATTCGATTCGCGGCTCCACCACACAAAGGAATCTACACGTACAATTTGTCGGTCAAATCGGATTCCTATATGGATGCGGAGTATAGTGTTGATTTTAAGGTGATTTTTGATTGAAAATGACGGATTTTAATGCGAAAAATTGTAAAAAATTATATTTTCAGGCGAATTTCTCCTCAAAAAATCCATTTTCGACACAAAAAGCAGCAAATTTCTCAACAATAAATTCAAAATTATTGCAGATCGACGTGAAAGAGGCGAAATTCGTCGAAATCAAGCACGACGACTACGTGGATGAGGACGATGAAGCCGTCGAAGTGTCGTCGGACGATGATTATACAGAAGACGATGACTCGGATGAAGAGTAGCGAAATGCTCCAACAATTGCTCTCCAAATTATTCGTTAATTTATTTTTCAATTTTTCTTCAGTGGCCCCCCATTGTTCTCCCGCACTTTTCTCCAAAAAAATTTCAATCAATTTCTCTACTGGGTTTTCTGTTCTTCTAAAAGTAATTAAATTAAATATTTTATTTAAAAAAATTTGTATGTTTTCGTGTTCCCTATGCATTATTATTTCTATTCCCTTCCCACCAATCACATCACTTTTGAAAATGTTTCCTCTACATAGTTACATGAAATTTAGACCCTTTTTTCTATGCTTCAATTAAAAAGAATTTCAGAGACAGGAGCCCGAGATTTTTTAAATTCATATCATAAATATTATATACCACTAAAAAAAGGAGAAAGAGAGAGAGAAGACGACAAGAATTGATGTGAATTCCACGTGGAAAAGAGAAAAGGCGCTCCAGCGCTATATCACAAGGAAACAGGGGCGAGCGAGTAGAAAAGGAAACTTGTACACTAGGGGGGAAGGACGGGGGAAAACATAAAATATTTAAATTATGGGAATCAAACAAACAAAGAAGAAAACATCAATAAATTATCGATTAATTACTGCTGATACGGCGACTGGCGGTATCCCGTGGCAGATGGTCCTCGTGCGAATGGATTTCCTCCCGGGGCTCCGGCGGCTCCCGGTGGCGGTGCTCCGACTGGTGGGAATCCGGTTGGCGGTGGTCCGTAGGCTCCTGGGCCTCCTGGAGGTGGTGGTCCGAATCCTCCTGGGCCTCCTTGTGGTGGTCCGTACGATCCTGGGGCTCCTGGGCCTCCTGGCGGTGGTGGACCGTAGCCTCCTGGGCCTCCCGGCCCCTGTGGTGCTCCGAAGGCGGATGGTGGTGGAGCAAAAGCGCCCGGTGGTCCCGATTGTGGTGGAGGGGCAAAGTTTCCTGGAGCACTTGATACTGGCGGCGGTGGCCCTCCGAACGATTGTGGTGATGGAGCATGGAATTGCTGGGGTGGTGGAGCTCCGAAGGATCCTTGTGGTGGTCCTCCCTGTGGTGGCCCTTGTGGCGGTGCTCCAAATCCTTGCTGGGGAGCTCCCTGCGGTGGTGGGGCTCCGAATTGCTGCTGCTGCTGCTGTGGTGGAGCATATCCTCCATACTCTGATGGTGGTCCAGACGGTGGTGGCCCGCCAAACTGCTGCGGTGGAGCAAATCCTTGCTGCTGCACTGGAGTCGACGAGATCGAAGAGTGCGACGCCATCGGTGGTGGTGGAGCCTGGAATTGTTGCTGCTGCTGCTGTGGAGGCGGTGGAGCAAACTCCTGAACTGGTGGGCTCGCCGCATTCGACGTTGGGAACGACGGGATCGTCGCGTTCGGTGGCGGAATCGCTCCGAATTGCTCAATTGGTGGCGGTGGCTGGGAGCTGAAGCTAGTGTTCAGATCATCGGGAATTTGCTGATGTGGTGGTGGAGCATAGTGATTCTCCAACGGAATCTCCTCCTCAACGTGCGCCGGGCGATGATTGAATTGCTCGTGAACCGACGGTTGGATCGTCGCCGGGAGCTCGGCCTTCTCGGAAGGCACTGGCGATGGTGGAGCCGCTTCGAAGCTCTTTTGGAACACAATATTGTCGTGGTGAGATTGTTTTGGAGCCGAGAGATTCGCCACCGATGTGTTCGATTGTTCGGCGATCTGGGCAACGTCGAGAGCACTGAGAGCGCCAAGAAGCTTTCCAACATCAAGCTGAAAGAAAAATTGAATTAAAATTCGTTTTTCGCTAGCTGTAGTACTAGAAATTCCAATTTTTAGCCATTTTGTGTTAAAAATATTGAAAAAAAAAACCGATTATTTGGATAATTTTGTTTAAAAATCAATGAAAACGCTGAAATTTCTCCAATTTTTCAGTGAAAAACCAAAGATTTTGTGAATTTTAAAAACAAAATTGGTTGAGGCTCACACTATAAACAAAAAAAAGCTGCATAGCCTCACTCAAGCTTTAGCTAATTTGGTTGAGGCTAAAGCTACAAACTACAAAATCACCATAGCCTCACTCAAGCTTTAGCTAATTTGGTTGAGGCTAAAGCTACAAACTACAAAATCACCATAGCCTCACTCAAGCTTTAGCTAATTTGGTTGAGGCTAAAGCTACAAACTACAAAATCACCATAGCCTCACTCAAGCTTTGGCTAGTTTGGTTGAGGCTCACACTACAAACTACACTTGTTTCTTAGCCTCAACCAACATTTTTCAGTGTTTTTCCGGATTTTTTTTTGTCTAAAAAGCTCAAAAATGCAGCATTTTCGATGAAAATTCTGCAACATTTTGCATTTTCCCGCTCAAAATTGCGCTTTTCAGCTCAAAAATCGTTTTTTTTCGCTCAAAATCCTCCTTACCTTAATCTGCTCGACTTGCTTCTGCACATCGTGCACAGCCTCACGAGCTCTCGAGTCGACAACGACGGTCACGTCGAGCGTGGCTCCAGACGTGTGAAGAGCCAGCAGGAGGTCGCTATCCTCGGCGAGTGTCACCAAATCGCCTTCTAAAATTGACAAAAATTGAATTAAAATCGCAATTTTCAGTGCAATTCCTACCTTCATCCTTGTACTTCAACACGAAATTCGCGTCGGATGGGAGAGCCAAAAGCCGCTGCACATTGAGCACGAGATCGATGAGTGTCAAGTCGTTGGCGTGGTGAAGTGACGTCTTGCGGACGACGTCGGCGTGACGAGCCTTCAGAATTGTGCTCGTGATGGCTCCGTTTGAATGCACCATCTGGAAAAAACGGGGGTTTTTTAAAGGGAAAATTGGGTTTTGCGGGAGAAAAAGAAAGAAAAAAGCAAAAAAAAACCGGCGAAAATCAACTAGAAATCAAGAATTAAACACAGAATCCGAATTTTGGTGAGGCTCAGGCTACAAACTACGAAATTGGCTCAGCCTCACCCAAGTTTATCCGGAGCTCATATTTTTACGAAAATTTTGGATTTTCATGTGTTTTGACAGGAAAATTCGACTTTTTAGTTGAAATTCGACCTAAACGAGATCAAAGTTTCAAAATTAGAGCGGGAGTAGGCCAAAAATATGGTTTCATCGATTTTTAGGCGATTTTCCTATCGAAAATCTAAATTTTCGGCTCTAAAACCCACTTGAAACGCTATTTTCTAAGATTTTAAAGCAAGAAACCGGCAGAAATCAAGAAATAAAATAGTTCCACGTGTAATATAATAAAGCAATTCCATCGGAATCTCTAGATTTTCGCGGGTTTTCGGTATAAAAATCGGGATATGGCACATAAAATAAGTAAAGATCACGAAAATAGATCAAAATCTTCAAGATAATATTGAAAAAATTGCGAAACTAGGTCTAAAAAAATTCCACACGGATTTTCATCGTTTTTTGCCGGTTTTCTGGGGTTTTTTTATGGTGAAAATATCGATTTTAACCTCTAATACTCACTTTTCTTGCTATTTTTATGGATTTTCTGCAAGAAAACCAAGGAAAAATGGGAAAATAACGGGAAGAAAAACGATCCAAATCCGCGATATAAAATTCCACGTTCGGTAAAAGTGCGCCGCAGTTGCAACACGCGTGCCAGGATTGCAAATAGGGTACGCCCCCCGGCTAGACTCCGCCTTTTCAGTTATTCTTTTCGCGATTTTTTGAATTTCAATAGTTATCGTGTGGATTTTTCGCGTTTTCTGAAAAAATATGATAAAATCCTCTAATTTCAGCTCAAAAATGTCGAATTCTGACGATGAAATACAGGAAATTGAGGCTAAACGACAGAAAAGTAAGGCTTTGCAGCTGGAAATTCAAAATATTTGAATTTTAAATCAAATAAAATATATTTCAGTGTCCCAAGAAGATTCCGAGGTCGAAATCGAGATTCTAGATGAGCCGGAGCAAGGAAAACTGAAAAATTCGTCGAGTAAACCCGAAAAATCAATAAATTAAGGCGAAAATCCGCGATTTTTCAGTGAGCGACGAGCAAAAACTGCATGAATTTGCAATAATCACGGCCACAGATGAGGCTTTTGCGCAGTCGATTTTACAGGATGTAGACTGGGATTTGAAGAAGGCTCTGGACGTTTTTTACGGGAGTGAGGCGTTCGCAGAGGCCAGAAGTGCGGCCGTAATGGGCGCTTCATCGTCTATGGCGAGCTCTGGAGCTGCGGTGATGACGGCAGAGGATTTGAAGGTTAATAGAAGAATATTTGGAGCAAAATCAAGCCAAACCACCTAAAAACATCGATTTTCGAGTTAAAAAACCTCAAAAATGCTGCAATTTCCGTAAAATTTCAGTGATTTTTCACAGAAATCATTGAAAATTTGAAAAAAATCACTTTTTCAACCGGAATTCCGAAAAAAAAAATTGGTTGAGGCTCAGGCTACAAACTACAAAATCGGCCGAGCCTCACCAAAAATTTCCAAAGCGAAATCTGGCGAAAATACTTGAAATTTTCCTCATTTTTTATCAAAAAAACTAAAATTTCCATAAATTTTCATAGATTTCCTTCAAAAATCAGTAGAAAAACTAAAAAAAAATCACGCTTTCAACCGGAATTCCGAAAAAAAATTGGTTGAGGCTAAGACTACAAACTACAAAATCGGTATAGCCTCACCAAACATTTCCGAAGCATAATACTCGAAATTTCCCTCATTTTTCTTCAAAAAAGCTCAAATTTCCATAAAATTTCATGAATTTCCTTCGAAAATCTTTAGAAAAACTGAAAAAAATCACGCTTTTAACCTGAATTCCGAAAAAAAAATTGGTTGAGGCTAAGACTACAAACTACAAACTCGGCTTAGCCTCACCAAAAAAAAATTCACTTTTTTCGCGATTTTTCCAACAAATTTCAAATTTTTTCAGGGATTCGAAGTCAGCGTAATGTCGTGGAACATTGATGGGCTCGACGGGAGAAGCTTGCTCACAAGAATGAAAGCAGTGGCTCATATTGTCAAAAAGTGAGCAAAATCGGCGATTTTTCACGGAATTTTCAAATTTTTAGTTGATTTTGATGCAAAATCAGCAAAAAAATCACTAAAAACCGTCAAAAATCTTCAAAAATCAACCTGAAACGCCAAAAAAAAATTTCAGCGTCAATCCGGACATCCTATTCCTCCAAGAAGTCGTCGACCGTGATTTGGCGCCGATTGATAAGCTTCAATCGCTGTATAAAATCTATTATTCGAACAAAGGCTGCCAATATTATACGGCGATTCTTGTGTCGAAAATGTTCGACGTCGAGAAGCATGACGTCATTCATTTTCAGAATTCTGGAATGTACAGAACTTTGCAGATTTTGGAGGGATCTATTGGCGGTTTGAAGGTTAATTTTTCAGAAAATAGACGAAATTTTAAGAAAAAATCCCGGAAAACCGCTAAAAATGAGTGAAAATGATGGTTGAGGCTACCCAAATTTGTAATTTGTAGCCTGAGCCTCAATCAATTTTTATCGCAATAATCGAATTTTTCAGTTTTTTACTGAAAAAAAAGATTTTTTGAAAAATTCTCGCATTTTAATCCATTTTTTCAAAACAAAATATAAAAATTCCCGTAAAAATCAATCAATTTCCGCAAAAAATACCTTAAAATCGAGCAAAATGTATATTGGTTGAGGCTAACCACATTTGTAGTTTGTAGTGTAGGCCTCAACCAATTTTTCCCCTCAAATGTTTTCCCTCTTGTTTTTCTTGCAAAAAACTTCAAATTTTTACAGAAAATGGGATTTTCCACTGAAAAAATCTAGATTTTCAGGTTTTAAAATCAATTTTCGGTCAAATTTTACGGAAAATCCCTATGTCTTCCTGAAAATCTCTTTTTTGTTGTAAGATTTTCGAGATATAATTGATTTTTTTCAATCAGAATTCTGCAATTTCTAGCTGAAAATCACAGTATGTAGTGTGAGTTCGAAAAAAATTCGTTGAAACTTTGGTGAGGCTAACCAAATGTGTAGTTTGTAGCCTGAGCTTCAATCAATTTTATTTGTAATTTTTTTGAATTTTTCAATGATTTTTGTCGGAAATACATGAAATGTTATGGAAATTTGAGCTTTTTTGAGAAAAAATGTGGGAAATTTCGAGTATTTTCACCAGATTTCGCTCCGGAAATGTTTGGTGAGGCTAAGCCGATTTTGTAGTTTGTAGCCTGAGCCTCAACCAATTTTTTTTTCGGAATTCTGGTTAAAACCCTGATTCTTTCAGTTTTTCTTCTGATTTTTGAGGGAAATCCCTAGAATTTTGAAAATTTGGAGCTTTTTTTGAAGAAAAATGAGGGAAATTTCGAGTATTTTCATCAGATTTCGCTTCGGAAATGTTTGGTGAGGCTAAGCCGAGTTTGTAGTTTGTAACCTGAGCCACAACCACTTTCCCGAAAAAAAACTGAAGAATTTCCTCGTTTTAATTGATTTTTTTGAAAGAAAACTGAACATTTCTATTAAAATCATTCGCTTTTCGGCAAATTTAACAAATTTTTGTAGTTTGTAGCCTGAGCCTCAACCAATTTTCTCGTTTTTTGCAGGTATTCCTACTTAACACCCATCTCGAATCAACACGTGAGCACCGCCCGCAACGTTGTGCTCAATTCGGCTTCTGCATGGACAAAGTCCGTGAAATCATCGCTCAAAACCCGGGCGCCCTCGTCTTTTTCGGCGGCGATTTGAACTTACGAGACGAGGAGGTCAGCCGTGTGCCTGACGGTGTTAAGGATGCCTGGGAGGCTGCCGGCAGTGATAATAAGACAAAATTCACGTGGGACACCTTCAAAAATGACAATAAACAGGGATTCCATGGCGCTAAGATGAGGTAAAAGCGAAGAGACAAATAAAAAAGAAATAAAAAATATTTTGCCACACCGGGGGCTCGAACCCCGGTCGTGTGATTGGTAGACGGCGAAAAGCGCACTGAGCCATTCGATCATTTTTTAAAAAATAAACAAAAATCGATTTTTTTCAATTTTTTAAAAAATCTAAAAAGCTTCAAATTTTCAGATTCGACCGCCTATACTGGTCTGGACCACTGGACAAAGTCAAATTCACACTTGAAGGCCGCCAACGCATCCGTTCCTGTTTGTGCTTCCCATCTGATCATTGGGCTATCAATGCCACGTTTTTTGCCTGAAATAAGCCTTAAATAAGCCTTAAATCATCATTTTTTACCCATTTTCACTTGTTTTTCGACCGGTTTTCACTATTTTTACCCAGGAATTACCTCCCAGTTGTCACCGGGTTTTAATCTTTTTTTTTCATCTAAGCTCCCTTTTTTTTGAAAACTCGTTGTTTTTATTGATCTTCGATTTTCGATACTGATTGTAAATAAATCCACTTTTTTTTTTCTTTTAAAACTATAGAAAATCGCTCATTTTTTGGAAAAAAAAATTGGCGCCTAAAAAAATTAGAAAATTGAAATTTTGGGATAAAAAAATATTTTATTTTTTAAATTTCGAGCTTTAAAATAACAAATTTCATCTCAAAACCACTACAAATAGAAAATAAAAATTTTTGCCACATTGCGGACTCGAACCCCGGTCTTGTGATTGGTAGCCGGCGAAAATCCCACTGCGCCATTCGGACACTTTTTTTTTCGAAAAGCTTAAAACTCGATTTTTCTGATTTATAAGCCTCTAGATGATTGTTATTATCTTAAACTATAGGAAAAATCGTTTTTAGAAGAAAATAACTAGAAAATTGATAATTTCGACTCAAAACCCAACTTTCAAAAACTTTTTGTTCTAAATTTCTAGGTTTTGAGGTTTTAAATTGCTAAAAATCACATCAAATTGGCAAAAAATTGAAAATATTCGCCACGCCGCGGACTCGAACCCCGGTCTCTTGATTGGTAGCCGGCGGAAATCCCACTGCGCCATTCGGACAATTTTTTTAAAATTGCTCAGAAAATTTTGTTATGTTAGGCCTCTAGGGGTGTTGTTTAGCCACAGAAAAAATAAATATATCGGTTTGGAAATTTTTAGAAGCAAAAAAAACTAGAAAATTGATAAATTCGACTTTTTAAAAACTTTTCCTTCTAAATTTCTAGATTTTTCCGTTTTAAATTGCTCAAAATTACCTAAAACTCACAAAACATGCAAAATAAAAAATAGTTGTCACAGCGCGGACTCGAACCCCGGTCTCGTGATTGGTAGCCGGCGGAAATCCCACTGCGCCATTCGGGCATTTTTTTGGAAAATGTTTAGAAAAAAAAAATTCTATTTTTTTTTTAAATTTTAGTTTCTTCAGATGATTTCGTGTCTTTTTAAAACTAATTTGGCCTGAAAAAAAATTTTAAATTTAGAGTTTTCCGGAGGTAAGGCTGCCAAAGGACTGGGGGGTCGATGCACCATAATTTTTTTTTCTTTAGAGAATCGATATTTCCCCCCCACCTGTCCGTCTTATTAGAGACTACGCAGAGAAGACAAGAACACTCCCTGACAACCAAATTGGCCTGCAAAGGGGTCACCATATCTCCAATATTTCCTCCCGCCAATGCCTGCTCTACCTTTTCCAATATTATCACTTCCTCCGAAATCCCGCCGAATAGCCCTAAAATGTATGGATACTTTGGATTTGTAAGTCTTTAAATTCTTAATTTATAGATTTTAGGCTATTAGGGCCCGAAACTGTTTAAAATTTGAATTTCCCGGCAAAAATCGATGGTAAAAAAATTTACAACACGTTTTGCTCACTGTCTCTAAGGCTTAGGCTTAGGCTTAGGAAGAAGCTTAGGCTTAGGCTTAGGAAGAAGTTTTGGCTTAGGCTTACACTTAGGTCCAGGCTTAGGCTTAGGCTTAGGCTTACGCAAAGGCATTGGCTTAGGCTTAGGCTCATGCTTAGGCTCAGGCTTAGGCTTAGGCTAAGGGTTTAGACTGAGACCTAGGCTTGGCGTCAGTGGGGGAGCGTTAGCTTAGGCTTACGCAAAAGGTTAGGCTTAGGCTTACGCAAAGGCATTGGCTTAGGCTTAGGCTCATGCTTAGGCTCAGGCTTAGGCTTAGGCTAAGGGTTTAGACTGAGACCTAGGCTTGGCGTCAGTGGGGGAGCGTTAGCTTAGGCTTACGCAAAAGGTTAGGCTTAGGCTTACGCAAAGGCATTGGCTTAGGCTTAGGCTCATGCTTAGGCTCAGGCTTAGGCTTAGGCTAAGGGTTTAGACTGAGACCTAGGCTTGGCGTCAGTGGGGGAGCGTTAGCTTAGGCTTACGCAAAAGGTTAGGCTTAGGCTTACGCAAAGGCATTGGCTTAGGCTTAGGCTCATGCTTAGGCTCAGGCTTAGGCTTAGGCTAAGGGTTTAGACTGAGACCTAGGCTTGGCGTCAGTGGGGGAGCGTTAGCTCCCCCACTGACGCTATTTAGGGTTAGGATTACAGCGTTTTTTTCATTTTTCAAAGGGTTCCCGTTGGCCGATCAAAGCGATTTTACACAGAGGCGTATAGACCACCAAGAAGCTTCCGTGTAAAATTTCAAATTGATTCCATCAAAACTCGCCGAGTTATGGAGCTTAAGGTGTTTTCAAAATGACCCTCAACTATTTTTTAAAATTTGAAAGTTTGGCGTTTTGTCAGTTTTCTCCCTAAGCTCACGAAAATTTAATGACAGCACTACCGTAGCGAAATAAGTTTTCTTGTGAATTTTGAGCCAATTTCGATGTACAGGAGCCGAGATATTAAGCTTCAAAATATAAAAAAAGTTCGAGTCCGGGTGCGGGCGTCTAAATTTTTTTATGTGCTGTTTTTTGTTCACTTTGAAAACGCGCGTGTAACTTGACGGTGGGTGGATGGATTTTGATGCGGTTTTTTGCTGTCTCTTCAAGAAGCTTGCCCCACCTTTGTATGCTTTATTTCAGAAAGATTGGAGCTCTTTGAGCCGAGATATGAAGAGTATTTTCAAGTATCCTCCAAAAATCACGTTTTTTTTCTCATTTTTCGCCTCTTTTTTTTGCAGGAAAATTCGAGTTTTTGCGATTTTTACGAGATTTTTTAGCAGTTTATAGTACTCGACGAGATGCGTCGAAAAACATACAAATCATCCAGATCCATCAGCTATGAGCTCTTTTAGAGAGCTCCAAAGTCAAATTCGCAATTCGGTGTGTTTTTTTCGTGTTTTTTCGCAAACCACCGCTTCGTGCGCTGTTGTCTTTGAGAAATCTTTGGTTCCAAGGTGAAATTATTGTATAAAAAAATCGTAGGTACATTTTAAAGTAAAAATTATTCCGAAAAAGTGATTTTTTTCATTTTGAAAATCGAGGCAGAAAAAAAATTTTTGATTTTTTTTCCAAAAACTTTTTTTTTCCCTTCTCGTAGGATGGCGGTCGTTTGAGATATTTTGATTTTGAGGAAAAAAAATGAAATTAAAAATATTTCTAAAGCGATACAGCAAAAAAATTTTGAAAATTGAGTGAAAACGCACTGAGATAATCGACCTTGAAGCAAGTTACTGCCGTTTTTGCGTTGTTAATTTTTCAACTTTGAGCGTTTATTACTCACTCAATCTGAGATCAATTTCAATTTTGTTTTTTTATTTAGATTTAAAATTTGACGCTAAATCCGAAAAACTAAGTTTCAAAAAAATTTTAGTGAAAATTTTTTTCAGCACCGCCAAAAAATCGAGTTTTTCAGCTCTGATTTTTTCGAATTTTTGCGATTTTTCACTCATTTTTTGATGAATCTTTGTTTTCTTTCCTGTGTTCCATGAACAATATTGATAGAAAATGGAATCTTTTAACAATTTGTGAACATTTGTTTTTGAAAAAATTTTGTGCCAGTTTGAAATTTTTCAAAAAATTAATTTTTTGCCTCTTGCCCAGAAAAAGTGGTTTGGTCTGGTGTTTCAAAACTAATATTTTTGAAATCCTTACACCTTTTTTCATATTCCCTCAAATTTTTGTAACCCAATTCTCACTTTGAAGGGAGATACAGGCGGGAGATACAGTTCGTTGAAGGGTTGGCTGCCAACACATCGCCACCCCACCCACAGAGAGACACACATTTACAACCCAATATATTCAAATATTACCTCCTGCTCTCAGTTTTCAAGATTTTATGATGATTTTTACTTCATCAGAAAGAACACATTCTCTTTCCTATTTGCAGGGATAGTGGAAGACAAAAACAAAAACAATATGAATTTAAAATCAGGGCTTCGCCCCGATTTTAATAAAATATATGAAACCCTCATAAAAAGTTACAAGAAGGTTTTTCCTTGCGCTTGGAGCGCAAAAGAAAAGAATAAGAGCTATTTAGACTTAGGGTGCCCAACTGGAATAAAATATTGGAAATCCTTATGACACACTTAAGCCTAAGGGCCCGAAAAAAAACTAGGATGCCCAACTGGAATAAAATATTGGAAATCCTTATGACACACCGGCGGTATGGCGCGGCTTAAGCCTAAATAGCCACTTTTATCAAAATACATTTGAGCGAGGCGGTTGTAAACTATTCGTTCTTTTAGCAAAAATAAAATTAAAAAAACTTTATTTAAACTTAAAAATAAATATCATATGTTATCACACCTTAGAATATCACGCCTTAATTTAGTAATCATTTTTAGTTCATAAATGTGAGAGAAAGAAAAATGGATTAATCATCGGAATTAAATATCATCAGAATGATTATACTCATCAAAGGTCCCACTTTACTGGAGGGTTAATTTGGTTGATATAAAATTCTTATCTCATGTAAAGAAAGGTTCGAATTCTGTACCTATGAATGCTGCCGATATTTGAATTTCTGTCTCATGGGAAGAAGGCCTTTCTTGTGGAAAGAACGGAGTTATAAAAAAATATACGCAGGTACAGAATTTGAACTTTTCTTCCCATGAGATAGGAATTTGTACATTGGCATTCTATAACTTCACTAAGAAAAAAATCTCCAAAGGTTGATCGCAAATATGTAGAGATTGCTCGCATCCCTTCAAATATTACAAAATTTCCAAATTTCTTAGAAATAATCTTCATTTAGATTACTGAAAAATATCCAGATTACTTTTGAGTTGCCTGAGAAGTTATTGTAAAACGCAAGGCGAGCTGTTGGTACAGAATTTGAACTTTTCTTCCCATGAGATAGGAATTTGAATAATGGCATTCAATAACTTTACTAAGAAAAAATATCCCCAAAGGTTGTTCGCTTCCCTCCAAATATTACGAAATCTCCAAGTTTCTCAGTAATGTATAGTTTTCATTTAGATTACTGAAAAATATACACAGATTACTTTTGAGTCTGAGAAGTTATTGTAAAACGCAAAGCGAGCTCAAATGTATTTTGATAAAAGTGGCTATTTAGGCTTAAGCCGCGCCATACCGCCGGTGTGTCATAAGGATTTCCAATATTTTATTCCAGTTGGGCATCCTAGTTTTTTTTCGGGCCCTTAGGCTTAAGTGTGTCATAAGGATTTCCAATATTTTATTCCAGTTGGGCACCCTAAGTCTAAATAGCTCTTATTCTTTTCTTTTACGCTCCAAGCGCAAGGAAAAACCAACTTTTTATGAGGTTAGGATTAGGCTTAGGCTTAGGCTTACGCATAGACTTAGGTTTAGGCTTAGGCTTAGGCTTAGGTGTAGGCTTGAGCTTAGGCCTAGGAATAGGCTTTGAAGTAGGCGTAGGCTTAGGCTTCATCTAAGAGTTCGGCTTAGATTTAGGCTAAAGATTAGGCTTAGGATGAGACTTAGGCCATAAGCTGGGGAGTTCGATAATTTAAAAAATTTTAAGGAGAAAGCTAAAAAAAAGCAAAAAAATTTTAGGCAAATCGTATCTTAGTATTTTTCGGAAGAAGTATCAGTTTTAATTTCCCAGCTTCAAAAATTTCAGAGATTCTTATGCTCTTACTTACAGTTTCCGGCTTAGACTTATGCCTATGCTAAGGCTTAGGCTAAGGTCCGACTGGGCAAGGGTAGAAAAATAACATAAAATTCCTCACAAATAATCGAAAATCCACAAAAAAAACCCAGTGAAAATGTTCAAAAGGTGAATTCAAAATAACTCAAGTGATCAAAACGTGTTGTCAATTTCCATGTTATCACGCGATGCCAGGCTTTCCCATTGCGGTTTGATCTACAAAAAATGCGCGGGAATTTCCCGCCCAAAAAATTATGACGTCAGCACGTTCTTAATCATGCAAAATCAGTTGAGAACTCTACCGCATTTTTTGTAGATCAAGCTGCATTGATACAGCCTGACACCATGTGATTGGCCCAAATTATCAGGCTGATAGGCTCCAATTTCCAGAATAAACATCTCATTCACCCATCCACTCGCAAAACGTCTTGCCATCGAACTAAGCGTCGGAATCGAAGTTGGCTCCCTAAGACTTTTAGTCCGTAACGGCTTTAAAGTCTTTTTCAGCTTCTACGCACCCCCTCACAATATTATAGCAGATATTTCATATCTATCTGCAGATGGTGAGACGTTCGATCTGATCAAGGACGAGGATGTGTTATGGATCAATTCGAAAATCAAGCTCAGAGATCTTCTGGTGGATCTTCTGGATGTTCTACACCTCAGGAAGCTCGGAGAAGTCAGTGTTCACACGAGTTGGGATTTGATTCTTGACGAGTTAAGGGGTATAGAGATTCATCAGCTAATCGTCGGAGAATCTATAACTCGCCAGTTCAAGCTTCTCAAGCTTCAAGCCGAGGAGCTCGAGTTGAACGTCCCCCTTACACAGGCTGATGTGATCTGTCACAATCTACACCGGATAGCTCTAAAGTCGCCCGGGAACATACAATGTGAAGATCTGATAGGGATGAACATGATGCATATCGAGGTTTTTATGATGTTTGATCACAGCTCCCTTACCCACCGGGAGATCAACCTGTTCCTTTTGCACTGGGTCAAAGGATCCAACCCTCGGATGCGGTACTACAGGTCTCCTCTCCAGGAGCCCCTGCAATTTGAAGAGCAATTCGTCGCGCAGATTCTCAAAGGGATCCCACACCGAGCAATCACGCCCGGTGAGCTGGAAAAGTTGAGAGTTCAATTTCGTGGTAAGACCTTTCAATTCAGAGGATATCATATTGAAAGGAACGAGGGTGATGCAAAGGCGATGATCTCAGTGGATCCGTGGAGTCCGATTGTGGAGGTTTTTGTTTGGTTTTGATATGAATAAAAATTGTGATATATTTTTTTTTTGTTTTCCAATCGATGCACCATGCTTTTCAGAATCAAGATGCACCATAATTTTGGTAAGTTTCTGAAGGGAATTTCTTGGCAGTCGACATGTGGGGGGCTGCTGACCTGTCTCCGGCAATACAGTCGCGACAGAACGATCGCTCCGCAAATTTTGCATGCGGCAAAGGAGCGTCAACGCAAGCCTGCGGCACGCTTTTTTCTCGCTTTTTTCGTGCGGTAATTTGCAGTTATTTTTATTTGTTTTCTGTTCGAAATTTCACGATTTCGCTCGATTTTGTTCGTTTTTTCGGATAAAAAAGAGTTCAACTATTTTTTAAATGAAAAATAATCAAGTTTTCACAGTTTTTACTCGAAAAAATGCTTCGTTTGTCTCTCTTTCTGTAAAATACGATGCAAAACGTTAAAAACTCGCCATTTCATTCTTGACATTCCTGAAAAACAAGATAATTGTTAAGAGAGAAAATGGGAAAATGAGAAGAGAAAGCGATTTTTTAACGGTTTGCATCGTATTTTAAAGAAAGAGAGACAAACAAAGCATTTTTTCAAGTAAAAACTGTGAAAACTTGATTATTTTTCATTTAAAAAATAGTTGAACACTTTTTTATCCGAAAAAACGAACAAAATCGAGCGAAATCGTGAAATTTCGATCAGAAAACAAATAAAAATAACTGCAAATTACCGCACAAAAAAAGCGAGAAAAAAGCGTGCCGCGGGCTTGCGTTGACGCTCCGCCTTCAACTAAACCACGCCCCTTTGCCGCATGCAAAATTGGCGGAGCGATCGTTCTGTCGCGACTGTACCTCCTTGTTGAACTCTTTTTTTTTTGGAGGGAGAGGCTGAAAGGATAACGATGGGTCAGTGCAGAATTTTCTCCTGCAAATGAACTATATCCCAAAAATATGTAGTATATAAGTTCATAGCTTCATTCAATGAAAAGTAACAATGAATTTTATTATACCAATAGCCATGCTCAAGAATCGAAATCTTAGCGATTGATTCGTCGTCGCGTAGAATTTCAAATTGCGATTCAGCAATGCTCTCACAATCCAAGTCCCGGAAAAGGTCAGCCACTGAATCCTCCACTGAATTTCCATCTGTATCCAAGCGGTAAGTTTTCAGAATCAATTTTTCCAATCGGGGATTTGAACCTTTCAGCCAGTGTTTCAGGAATATGTTCACATCTTTCATCTCGATGTCAGCAGCCCAGATATTCACCACCTTGCCATTGATACCGATCAAATTGTCAGCTGTCAGGGAACCTTCGAAGTCGAACTTCAAATAATCAAAGTTCTGAATCAAAATGTCCTTGGAATTCTCCAACTCCGCACTTTTTATAGTGGAGAATTCAATGCGATCCGCGCTTGTCCCAAACATTTTCAGAATTGATTCTTGGTACCTAAGCTTCAAAGTTCTCATTTTAATCCCTTTCAACGCTTGAATATCCGGCTTATATTGATAGACACTATTACACATTATCTCCAAATCATCTATCTTGTGCTCTTTAAATATGTGTAAAAGGTGCTCGACAAATTGTTTGAGGCTCCCTGGGAAATTGATTTGTCGATCGATTTTGCCACGAGATTCGCGTAGAGACCCGTTGGAGGCATGGTAGGTGACACTTTTAACAGAGCTAACTATAATATTAATTTGGTGGTCCACATGAACACTGATCATCGGGGCGTCCATGTTGAGTAGTTCCGTCAGCCATTTTGCAGGTTTTGAGGTCAGCGAGAAGATGATTCTGAAAAGGTTATGGGATTTCTTCGAAGTTTAGGAGGTTATCAGAATTTTCTTGTGTAAAAAGGTAAATTTTTGTCTAACGTCTAAAAATATCGTTAAATTCTGTGATATATATGAGCTACCAAAATTGAGTGAGGCGTTTTCGGTCGATTGGTCGATGCACCATGACCTCAATCCCCATGTGGTCTACGTAGATCTACAAAAAATGCGGGAGAAGAGACGCAGAGAGTGTATTAAGTATGGTTAAGAACGTGCTGACGTCACTTATTTTTGGGGCGAAAAATTAAAAATTCCCGCATTTTTTGTAGATCAAACCGTGATGGGACAGCCTGGCAGCACAACGTGAATACCTTTTAGGAGCCTGTATTTCAATTTAAATTGAAGCTATTACTATATTCAAATTGGAAATCACGAAAAAAGTAATTATAAATATTTTGTTAGTTGTAGATTACCGAGACTTATGAATTTATTGAATTTCGGCAATTCATCACAATTATAACATTTTTCTGTAAGCTAAGACAAAATTTCAGACGTTTTGACATTGGGAGACATTTTACACAAGAATTCATTAAATACACAGGGGGTTCTATAGAAGTTGCACCTAATTCCCGTAGTTTTTCATAGATTTTTCTAAAGATTTTGAACAGTAGGTTTTTTGGCATTTAGAATCAATTTGCATTAACAAATTTTCATGAAAAATATCAGAACATGCTGAAACTCGAAAATTTAGGGGATTCTATAGAAGCCCTCCGATTCTACTCTGAAAATTTTGTTAAAAACCCATATAGATCACTCACAAATTTCTAAAATCCATGTTTCGAAGCAAATGACCTAGTGGTTTCGGGGGCAGCCATAGAATCGGGAACGGGTAGTTAGGCATGTCGGTAGAAGAGGAATGAATGAGTACGGACGGTGGGACTGCTGACCTTGTTACGGGAGTAACAAGGGAGGAGGAGACGGCCTTGAGTCGTGCATCTTTTGACAGGCTCTGAAGAATTTTCGGGGGGGGGGGGGGGGGGGGTTGGATGCATAATGAAAAATATAAAAAGTAGGGCTGCAGGGCATAATTCTCCTGACAAATGTATATCCTTTTGTAAACTTGGAGCTGGAATTTTTCAAGACAGTTTAGATGAGTTATTCTGGACTTATTAAAGTTCTTTATTAAATTTTTGGGCAAAAATAATCAAGGTGAACAGTACAAGTGAAATGTGGAATACCACTGCTTTTGTACCATGGGTTCCTAAATTTGCTTCCTTGACTCTCCGTTGCAAAGGGTACGTTCTTGAAAATCTGCTCAACTCTTGCTGAATCCAAGTGCTGGAATCTGATGTGTTCTAGATTTGGATGGAACCCCCCGAATACTGTTGTGGCACCCGGAGGCGGCGACCGAGCCTTTAAGCCGTAACGAAGAGTGACTCGAGACCGAAGAAAGAGTATGTATAGTCTGGAAGGAGCGCTGTGGCAGTGCGGATGAATGCGGTGGTCTTGCTCCCGAGGAGACTTGAATATAGAGCTAGTGACAGAACAAATGTATAAATATATTAATTTATATAGTAATTATAAGAAATACAATAAAAGAGGGAGAGAGGATAAAGTAGGGGGAAGTCCTGGAAACTCCTTGGTTATTGGAGTTTGTCGGGTTCTCCTTGGATATCGGAGCAAGTACATGAATAATAGTGAGGGGCAATTACAAAGGAAAATGGGGGATGCGTCGGGAGAGAAGTGCCACGCCCGACCGTTCGGCACGAGCGCAGCATCAAGACTGAAGTGGTGGCGTCCAATGGCTGCGTATCCTGTCGTCGCTTGAGTCGCCGCGCAGCTAATGTCGCTGTGGGGCGCGAGTGTGGCTCTTGTGAGAGAGCGTATGAGAGCGAGAGACGCAGAAGAAAGAATGACTTCTGCGGCTCTTTGTCATAGAATCCTCGTCTGAGAGATCTCTGAAGAGATTGTAGGACGAGACATTGTGGAATGGCTCCCCATTCCACAACAAATACAGTGTTTCAGGAATAGGCCGGTCCTGAAAGAGACTTCCTGGAAGACCACAATGCGCGGAATTGAACCCGGCTGATTTTGAACACAATGAAAAAGACGGATTGAGAACGCTCGAGACAGGACCGAAAACCATTGCGCGAGGGGAGAGAGGATTAGAGAATAGACATAGAATGAATTGTGTGTACATATATTGATTCATAATCCCATCTTCCGTGGAGTGCAAATTTCCAGGTCAGCTCGATAATAGCCATCCCTTCCACCTTTCCTCATTCATTCCTTCATTCTTCTGCCAAACCATGTCGTCTCCATCTTTGCCTATCCTCCGCCTCCCATCCAAGGCCCTACGTACAACATTGCAGAATTTCGAATACCTCGATTTGTGAGTTGCTTTAATTTTCACATTACTTCAAGAAAAAACCAACCGATTACAGATTTGATTACAGATTTGTGAGTTGCTTTAATATTTACAATACTTCAAGAAAAAATAATCTATTTCAGACTGAGTTTCTCCCTTGTCTCACCAACTCCCGTAAAGTCTCTGAATATGAAAGTAACAGATTTCATCTTAATAAGCAATGACGAAATAGTTATATTTGGACGTGCCACTATGTTTTTTCGGTCTAAGACCAGTAAAGTCCACGCTTCCAATCAGCGGGATGACCGTCAATGGGATATTTAAAGTATTACACTAAGAAAGAGCTTTGAAAACTTTCTGATCGCCTTCAATCATTTTGAAGTTGAACATGTATATGTAAATATAGAAAATGACATACCTTATAACCTGGAAGAAATAAAAGTGGTGAAAGACCTTTTCGTTCGATCTGCTGATCGTGGGATATTCAGTCAGTTCTACCGTACTGCTAACAAAATAAGCTTGTCAAACAGATCTCTTCACAATGATAAATCTAGAAATTTCTTCACAGAGAACATTGATTCACTTTGGTTGGATTCTAGTTTTCATCTGGAATTTAACGATTTATTAGCCATCAATGCTAAGAAAGCAGTGATCTATCGCCCATTTACCCTATCCGATTTGAATCTGTTCCTTCAACACTGGAGAAAAGGATCAAATCCTAGACTGGAAGAGATTTATATTGGACTGGAAGAGGACAATCTCGTAGACTTCAATGAAACACTACTAAAGGGCATCGTACATTGGAAATCTTGCCTATCCAAAGTGTATAACAATAGCCCATCGATCGAAGGACTGGAGATTGAGCGGACCGATGGGACCCGAGCAATCATATTTGTGAATCCGATGAAACGCAGCTTTGAAATGGGCGTATTACAGTAATTTTTGATTTGATTGTTAAAAGATTGAATAAAGCGTGATTGAATCCTAAAATAAAGTTTTGTTTTGCTGTACAAAAAAAGTCAGGCATACACAAATATTTTTTATCAAGTCGGCTAGTCACAAGGTGCTAAACTTTGGTGTGTGTAAACTAGATAAATTGGAGCTTTGAAGATGAGATGTTCTTTATTCAAATTTTTGAAAAATGCCATGGTGAATAATACAAAATAAATGTATAACGGTCAACAAAGACTACGGCTTTTGTTCCAGTACGCTTTGATTTTTCCATTAGGTTCAACAAATTTCCTCTTTTGATACTAATCTGCCAAGTAGTATGGGACGTTCTTAAAGATAATTTCACGATCTACTGCATTCACCGATAATTTGATGTATTCCAGGTTTGGATGAGATCCTCTTATCCAGTGCCTAAGGAATATGTTGACTTCTTTCGAACTTAGAGCTTTCCCACTAGAAAACTTTCGAGAGTTGAGTGATAACAAGTAATCCGCAGAGATAGGTTGATAAGGAGCAAGGTTGATGTAATTCCAGTCACGGGAAAGTAGGTATTGGATCGAAATGTCGATTGACAAATTATAAATGCTCACAACATCACAGCGAGCACCAAGGTGATTTAGGATCTCGCGATAGACCGAAATGGTTGTGCTGTTTTCACTAAAATTGAAAAATATCCATAGAACTTTGAGATCCAACTTTCCGATTATTTTCAGTAAATTCTGAGGGTTGTTGATGGCTCCAATAACTTTCAATGTATGTAACTTTGATATTTTATAAACTTCGAGAACGTGATTGATGCAATCGCGGATATCAAGCTTATACGCAATAAGAAATACAAACGCATCCGATGGTTCCTGTTTAGACAGCGTTCCAAATTCATCAAATTCGATGATAAATTCTTCATGCTCACCAAAACTTATTTTCAGTTTACATGGTCTACTATAGACCAAATCTAACTCCAACATCTCAAAATTCATAGATTTCACAAGGCGTTTAGCGCATATAGATGCAAAAGAGAAGATGAACCTGAAAAATGAGATAATTAAAAAAAAATGTTGATGGCAACTTACAATTCCGAATGTGACATGAGTTGAAAAACATTTCGTAGAGTTTTTGCCGGAAGATGGAGCAAATTGAAAGCAACATGAGCCATAGTTTCTGAAAAATTGTTGAATAAGATATTGTGGAAAGATATTGGGGTGACTGGGTCGTCGCACAATAAAATGCGCAGTAGCGCACTAGGCTCACTAAGAAAGAGAGATATTGATCCATTTTCCAGTCCTCCCGGGGGCTCACACCTGGAAGTCAATAACTGGCTCTTCAGAGGTCAATCAGCCATAAATATATGTCCTGGAGTGGAAATTCAGAGGTCAATTAGCTATAAGTACCTTCCCTGGAGTGCAAATTTCCAGGTCAGCTCGATAATAGCCATCCCTTCCACCTCCCCTCATTCATTCCTTCATTCTTCTACCAAACCATGTCGTCTCCGTCTTTTCCTATCCTCCGCCTCCCATCCAAGGCCCTACGTACAACATTGCAGAATTTCGATTTCATCGATTTGTGAGTTGCTTTAATATTTACAATACTTCAAGAAAAAATAATCTATTTCAGACTGAGTTTTTCATTTGTCTCACCAACTCCCACTAAGTCTCTGAATATGAAAGTCACTGATTTCATCATAATAAAAAATTACGGAATATATATAGTTGCTCGTTGTTGTGGAATAGCTCTTCGGCCTATTACCAGTCAAATCTTTGTAGACGGTCAGCCTCAAGAGCGTCAATGGGAAATTCAAAGTATTACAGTGAAAAAGTGCTTTGAAAACTTTCTGGCCGCCTTCAATCATTTTGAAGTTGAATATATATGTGTGAGAGGAGAAGATGACATATCTTATAACCTGGAAGAAATAAAAGTGGTGAAGAACCTTGAAATTTTTTCTGCTGATTGTGGGATATTTGGTCAGCTCTACCGTGTTGCTAACAAAGTAACCCTTTCACAGAGGTCTCTTCTCCATGAGAAACCCAGAGATTTCTTCACAGAGAA
Source organism: Caenorhabditis elegans (assembly GCF_000002985.6). Classification (NCBI taxonomy): domain Eukaryota; kingdom Metazoa; phylum Nematoda; class Chromadorea; order Rhabditida; family Rhabditidae; genus Caenorhabditis; species Caenorhabditis elegans. The sequence continues at coordinate 14,083,632 of NC_003279.8, read as the reverse complement.
CATGGATTCACTTCAACTGGAGGCTAGTTTTCATCTCAAATTTGACGACTTACTAGCTATTACCGGTACAGAGAGTGTAGATAGTTAGAGAGTGACAGACATCCGGGACCCAATGGGGCGGGGCGCGCGGAAGAGACGATTTGTGTCGATTTACGAAGTTCTCCTCGTTGTCATCATTTCGTAAATCGACACAAATCGTCTCTTCCGCGCGCCCCGCCCCATTGGATCCCGGATGTCTGTCACTCTCTAACTATCTACACTCTCTGTACCGGTAATATCAATGCTAAGAAAGCAGTGATCTATCGCCCATTTACCCTATCCGATTTGAATCTGTTCCTTCAACACTGGAGAAAAGGATCTAATCCTAGACTGGAAGAGATTTATATTGGACTGAAAGAGGATAATCTCGTGGACTTCAAGAAAACACTACTAAAGGGCATTGAATATTGGAAGTATGGCATATTCAGAGTGTATAACAATAGCCCATCTATCGAAGGACTGGAGATTGAGCGGACCGATGGAATTCGAGCGATCATATTTGTGAATCCGATGCATCGCAGCATTGGAATGGGTGTATTACAGTAATTTTTGATTTTATTGTTGATTGAATAAAGTTTGTTGGTGATATCAAAAGAATGAATGGTGAAGAACTTTAGCTCGGCAATTCGTCGCAACTTTTACACCAACTTCAGCAACTTAAGCGCCAACTTTATCCTTCCGCAACTGATCAGCCAACATTAGCAACTTTTCAACCAATTTTATATTTTCGCAACTTTTAAGCCATATTTAGCAACTTCTTTCCCAACTTTTTTAACCAAGTTTCCCGCTAGACACAAGGCCGTACCCAAAACGTTGTGCAGATTTTGTTTCGATTTTTCGTTTTTCGATTTTCTGGAAAAATTGAAAAACCGACACCTTTGGTCCGTGTGTCACAATAAAGAAGAACACCCGTCCATTGACCCCACTTTCACCATCTGCGTCTCTACTCTCCTTCCAATCTCTACCTTTCCCTCCAATGTTCTGCGCAAAGGAGCCTTATGTTTCTCTATTAAATGTATTCTTATGAAATACATAGTTTTTAATAATTTTCATGTAGTTTTTATTGTATCTGGTGAGTCACTTAATATATTTTTTCCACAATTTTAAAAGTGTTCAGATTTTAAATTTTTTTGTTTTATGCTTTCAATATTTCGAAAAACTACGAAGTTTTACGAAAGTCTTACAAATGTTATTGCGAATTTTTTTTCTTTTTCAGTACATGTAATAGAACCTAATCGCCTCTCGGATGGTGGAATCTTTAAAGCATACAGCTGCAGCAGCGATTGCCAAGCTTATTCATAATGGTGAGTCCCTTTATTCCTTCATATCTCGGCTCATCTTTAAGTTATCAAAAAGTTTTCAACTACAAAGTTATACCTAAGAATGCCAAAACTTTGTTAGTTTACAGTTTTTTGGTATCATCAAAAGTAAGCGAGATATAAACTGATTTCTTGATTTTCCAGGCCACTTCAATTCAAAAAGCTATGCGTTCGATCAGGAATCTAGCAACGAGGTTTATGCACAACTCTTGAGGCTCGACCCCCAGTGGTCTTATAACATCGATCTAAAGCTCAAAGGTCTCAGCTTCATCCTGACAAAAGTTAACTTTGAAAACGTGGAAATGGGCCCGCAGACGTTTGGTCTCCTCACTCAGCATAACCTGAAATCCTTGGTTCTTGGCAATCAAGATGAGATACCCAGTCTAGAGCATTATATGAGTCGTCTATTCCGGACATCGCAAATTGATCATTTGGATTTGAGTGGACGATCGCAATTCTCAACCGCTTGGCTGAAAACGGTGAGCCTTTTGTTGTTTATAGTCTGGTCACGTGTCTCTGCTTACAGACCGGCCAACAACTCCCATTGCTCAGAACCCTTAACGTTTCCGGCGTGAAACTTCTTAATCCCGACTTCTTTCAGTTTTGCAAAAGTTTTCCGAACCTTTATAGTCTAGATATTTCCAATTGTGGAGTCACAATTCTCACAGGGATCTCCCGTTTGAAAAACCTCCGGCATCTCTCACTTCGAAGCTTGATCTATGAAAGTTGGTATGATATTCGGGAGCTCTTCGCTTTGAAGCTTCTGAATGTCTTGGATTTATCGATGCACAGGTTGGAAATTCGTAATCTTACACAGATGTGACAGGCCTAGTCTGATTTTTAGTACCCATCACGCGAGAAGAAACATGCAACGCTTCTTGGACTGCAAGCAGGTACTTCCGGAGCTCAGATTCTTGGAGTGCTCTGGAAATCTGATGGATGAGGATATGCTCGAAGAGCTGCTGATCACACACTCACACCTTCATCAGCTGGCTATTGTTGGTGAGTTACACCGGCAATCCTGTTCCGGCAGGTCTTGAGTGATGGGATGTTTGAAGTTGCAACCAGGGGTAGCTGCGGACTTTGAAGAGTGATTGTCCCGCCATTGGTCTCGCCACGCGCCCCAAAAATCAATGGGTGGCACGTGTCGAGATCATCGCGCGTAAATGCGCCCCCTTTAAAGTCGTAGACGTGGAAAAATGCACTGTACACTCAAAATAAAAAAAAAAACTGCGTGGTGTGTACTGCAGAAAACCTAATATTTAGGCCCTTTTTCTCGTCCACTCACGGAGAAAAGGCAAAAATTTTGACCCCAACCAATATCAGGCCGCCGACATCTCACGGGTTCCGGGCGAGCTGTCTCCGCCCGCTGCGAGTTAAACATAGCGGCGCGCGGAACCCGTGAGATGTCGGCGGCCTGATATTGGTTGGGGTCAAAATGCAGTTTTTTTTTATTTTGAGTGTAGCTCATAACCAGAATTTTTACAAATTTCGAAGCTAGCACGTTTGGGATTCCAAAACTTTAGCTTTAGAACGCGACTTTGTTTGTGTTACAGCAATTTGAAATTATATATATATATTACTATTAATATTACTAGTTTGGGCACAAATCAATTTTCCAGACTGCGATGTAAAGGCGCCTAAATCGTCTCCAATTCGAATTTTGAGCTGCACAACGTTTGATTCATCCATCACTGCACTAAAGTATTACTTGAATCTCAAGCGACGGAACGAAGTACAAATTTGCTTTCAAGAATTGCGACTCCACGTGAAAAGGCTGCATGAGAGGAAAATGCAGTATGACGTGACAGAATGTGTCACTCTTTCGCTTCAATCGCTTGAGAAGCTCCCATGTTCTTTGATCATGAATTTTGACATTGTAGAAGAAAGATTATTCACATCGCGACTTTCATTTGAAGCCGATTTCCTAGCGGAAATAGTGCTGTGAGTTTCAGAAAATTAACACAAAGTCTCACAACGAACCAACTTTTCAGCCACAATTTTCATCGATTAAGTCGTGTTCATACTCGATTGATCTGTGACATACTTCTAAATAACGTCAACCGTCAGCTGATCAGAGACCTTCGCGCAGAAACAATGTGGAACGCTATCATTTATCTATTCAATATGGGAGTTTTCGTCGACAAACAGAAGCTCAAAGGGATCGCGTCACATTGTGCGGCTTCTCTTCACAACGGCGATCCAATCATTGAGGAGCAAGCAATGCGGATCTTGACGAGCTGTGTGACCGGCAAAACTCTGGAATTGGTGCTCTCCATCACTGAATCCAAACACGACACCACACCGATTTGTCTTGGCTTCCTGAGAGCCGCGCTTCACAAAGAAGATGAGCAGTCGAGTAGACGTGTTGCCGAGAAAATCCTTGCAGCAACCCACAATAATGAAGAGGAATGCAAACGATATATCAAGCATGGTGCAATGAACATGCTGATCTCGGCAATTGATCGGTTTGACTCAGAGCCAATGCATATTGTGATATTGGGGATTATTCGGAATTTGGTGATGATGTCGCCATACGATAAAGTGCAGCAAATTTTCACATGTGTGCAGTTTCGAACTTTTCAGTAAGTTAAATTTTTTTTAAATGAGTAGCTAAATCGGTAATTTGCCGGTTTGTCGATTTGCCGGAAATTTTCAATTCCGACAATTTGCCAGTTTCCCGATTTGCCGGAAATTTTCATTTCTGGAAAATTGCTGATTTGCCGGAAGCGTTTAGAGGGATTTTTGAAATTTTTTCCCGTCTTCTTGGAAAATTTTCATAGAATTTGCTTACTTTTTTAAAAAGTTTTTTTTTTAATTCTGAAATTTCCAAAAAAAAAGTGCAAAACCACAATTTGCCGAAAATTTTTGTCAAATGCTGTTTTTCCGGCAATTTCAGCAAATTGGCAATTTGCCGGTTTGCCGATTTGCCGAAAATTTTCAATTCCGACAATTTGCCGGAAATTTAAATTTTGGCATTTGCCGATTTGCAAATTTTTCGGGTGTCTCAATTCCGACAATTTGCCTATTTGCCGGTTTGCCGGAAATTTTCAGTTCTGAAAATTAGCCAATCAGCCAATTTGCCGATTTGCCGGAAGTTTAAATTCCGACAATTTGCCGATTTGCCGATTTGCCGGAAATGTTAAATTCCAACAAATTGCCGATTTGCCAGAAATTTTCAGTTCCAGCAATTTGCCGATTTGCCGGAAATTTTCAGTTCCAGCAATTTGCCGATTTGCCGGAAATTTCAATATTGGCAATTTGGCTATTTGCCGGAAATTTTCAATTGGGGCATTTTGCCGGTTTGTCGGAAATTTTGAATTCTGGTAATTTGCCCACGCACCGGAAATTTTCAGTTGTGGCAATTTGCCGGAAATTTAAATTCCGACGATTTGCTGGTTTGCCGGACATTTTCAATTCTGGTTATTTGCAGACTCACCGGAAATTTTCAGTTGTGACAATTTGCCGGTTTGCCAAAAATTTTCAGTTCTGAAAGTTTGCCGGAAATTTAAATTCCGGCGAATTGCCAGTTCTCAGTAAAATTTCGAAAAATTTGACACCGCGCCAAAATTGAAAACTGATTTTTTCTTCAGAATCCTCCTGAGGAACTGGACCTCCTCCGACAGAGCATACCTCATGCTCTCAATTTTCGCACTCCGCCTGAACCACCAGGATAAAAACTTCGAATGCGTCTTCAGAAAGTGTGCTGATGAACTTCTCAGGAAACACTTTCCCTACCTCCTGGCCACCGAGATAACCGTCGATGTAGACATCTACTTCGACAGAGGCATTGTTCAGAACATCCTTCGAACTTCCGAAGAAGTTGGATTAGTGCTATGGGCATTGCTGACAATAAAGATCTACGCACAGAAAAGTCTTTGGAATAGTCGATCAATCAGGGACTCGAACTTTTTTTATCTCATTGAGAACCCACATATTGCATCTGAAGTGGTGAATGTTGCGTCGGAAAACGTTCGGTTCCTGTTTCACTGGTAGATCAAACGGGTCTAATTCAACTACACTCATATATAATTGTATATCATTGTTAATAAACTACATATGTAATTATAAAATGTTCATTCAAAATCAAAAATTGTACAATATACATACATAAATACCAGTAAAAAAGATTCAAAAACACGTGTTTTTTCTTTATATCCGCTAGATCCATTTCCAGCTCGTCAATAAAACACATAAAACTATCACTTAATCATACTCTGGATGGTTTCTCAGGGAATCATAGAGCTCCTGCTCTCCGTGGTGCCCGGTGAACACCTTATGCACTGACGCGAAGATTGGGAACTTTTCCGAGATTTCATTGATCTCCAGCATTTCATAAACATCCTGAGCTGTTGGCGGGCCCTGAGCACTTTGACCCTTGAGAAGTTCCTGCTCAATGACTCGGAGCGGCTGAAATTGAAAATGTTAAATTTCAGTTGATAGGCACAGATTTTTCATTGACAGCTAAAGTGCACGAAACCTTATCAACCTACCTTATCACTCTTGATGAATGCCTCCGCAACTTTTCGATTGCGACCTCCATAGCAAGTGGTAATGAGATCAGCCACTCCACACGACTCGAAGTATGTATGTCCGACGGAACTTGGGTAGAAGTGCTCCACAAACTTCTTGGTTTCTAGGAGTCCCAGACGGATGATAGCGGATTTCACGTTGTAGGCCCAGCCAAGCCCATCGGCAAATCCCGCGGCGCAGGCGACAATGTTCTGGAAGGAAATTGGTTTATAGAAGGGAATACGGCAAAACTAGATATATTTTATAGTTAGTTTTAAAAACATAACACACTAATTTTCCAGTAATTAAAGTTATACAGGGAGGAGCCTAACAAGATAAAGTCGAAAAATTTAATGTCTGACTTTGGCATGACATAGTATTTTTTCGATAAAAGAGTGAAAATAATGATCCCTTCAAAAAATTTAGCTGCCCCGGTCCAGGTTTAGCAAAGTTATGACGTTTTGAAAGTGCCGAAAAAAAATTCCTCGAATTAAAAAAAAAATTTTTTTTCTAAAAATTGATAAAACTATTGTAACTTATCCAAAAATGTAAAAAACATATATCATGCACATTTTTTCTCCCCACGGACAAAAAACCACACTGCTTGATCTACATATCTTGGGCAAAATTCCAAAAAGTACTTTTTCTTGTAGGTTAATTTGTGGGTTTTCTTGAGAGTTAGGAGCTAAAACTTGCATGGCATATGTTTTTCACTGTTTTCAATTATTTGCAAATATTTTTTCCTCTTTTCAGAAAAAAATTTTTTTAATGAAATTTTTGAAATTTTGTAAAAAGGTGTTTTAGTCACTTCCAAAACGGCAACTAAATTTTTTGGAGGAATCATTATTATCACTCTTTTATCGAAAAAAAATACTATGTCATGCCAAAGTCAGCCATTAAATTTTTCGACTTCCCTTGTAAGTCTAAAATTTTCTTATAATCTGACCTCGATGGTGTCTAGGGCTAGCGAGATGGAGGCAGGCTTGGCTGCCAAAATACATAAGTCATTTTCCTGTAAGATGTGCCTAATTTTAAGCGCTTAGGTAATGCACCATGTTTCTTGGTGACCGACAGTTTAAGCCTTAACGTCCTAACCAGACACTCCTACCGATGCACCATGTTCCCCAACAACTCTTACCTTTAGTGCTCCGCAAAGCTCCACGGCCTCATAATCCGTTGTCACCCTAATTCTGAAGTTCGGGGTATCGAACACCTTCTTCAGCTCCTCTCCATTCTTCAAACTCTTACACCCGATTGTCGCCTCGCAGAACTTCCCATCCGCCACCTCTCCAGCCAAGTTGGCTCCCATCAGAACACTACACTGAACTCCCAACGCCCTCTCGATATCCTCAGAGATCAGTTGCATCTTGATCTCCCCGTTCTCACAGCTTGATGAGATTCCTTTGGTGAGAGAGATCGCGTGGGCTCCCTTTTGTAGCTTGCCACGGAGCTCGTCGCAAATCTGAGGGATCCCTTGGTGTGGGACGACTAGGATCAGAATGTGGGCTGACTGGCAGGCTTCCAGGAGAGATGACGTGGCGACGACGTTGTCAGGGATCCGCCGACCCGGGAGGTACTTGGGGTTCTCGTGGGTGGAGTTGATGGTCTCTGCGATGGATGGCGAGAGGTCTCCTGGTTTCTGAACAACATTCAATGAATAATAGCTTTCATCCTAGCCATGATTAGATTCTACTTACCCTGGAATCTCTGCACCATATGCTCACAATCGGCTGGAACACCTCATCCTGAGCTTTTACGGTTTTTCCAACTACACAAGCGATGGCTGATCCCCAGTTTCCACCGCCAACAATTGCGATCTTCTTGCGATAGTCCTCTCCGGAGTTATTGTTAAAGTTATAGGAATAGTCAAAGTTCTGGCACGGCATAATAAGTTGTTGTGATATGGGTAAAAATCTGATTCTCTGACGTCTCAGCCTCTCGGCCTGAACTTTTATACTCGTCTTCTTCAAAAGTCATAGGCTCCGCCTCCTGTCATTCAGATTGATAAGGGAAAGATCACTGATAACATTCTCCTTCACGTGGACACATCTTTAAAAGTCGTATCGCCAAGAGACACGGGGATTCGTGTAGAGACGCAGAGATTCGCGGAATCTAGATTACTGATAAGCAGCAAATCTGGAGGTTTTGCGGAGAACAGTGATCTATATGCGTCAGGGATCAAAGATCGCTTATTTGCAGATCTGGGAAGAATCCTGAAGAGGGTCTGTAACCCATAGCGACCAAAGATTATGCGAGACTTTAAGAGGCCAATGACCAAAGGCCATTGGTCCTTGGGAGCCTGCAAGCCTGCAAGTTGTTCAGAGATACAGTCTTGGCAAAACTGACTCAAAAATCGCTTAAATTCTGCAGAAAAGACGTTAGATTGTCAAAAAAAAAAGAAACAATTGCTAGAAAACGTCCGAATTACAGAAAATTCCTTAAAATTGATCAGGAAACGCAGGAAAATGCCAAAATTTCATTACTCTGTAGGCTTTCCCGGGTAAATTCAGCCAAAACAACTGGGAAAAAAGACTGAAAATGCAAAAAATTTGGAGGCTTAAAAAAAATGATTTGAAAACGCTTACAAGCTTTGTTAGACGTAGGCTTAGGCTTAGGCTTAGGCTTAAGCTTTGGTCTAGGCTTAGGCTCAGACTCAGGCTTAGGGTTAGGCTTAGGCCTAGGTTTAGGCTTAGGCTTAGACTTAGGCCCAGGCTTGGAATTAGGCTTAGGCTTATGTTTGAAAACAGCTAAAAGAGACGTAAATTGCTTTAAAAATTGTCTGAAAAGTGCCGAAATTCTACGGAAAGTTGATGGAATTTTCAGAGTCTATTTTAGTCAGGACCCTGCAAAAACCTCCGCTAGTTACAGGTTTACTCAAAATCCAAGTATCTTGGTTTAAAAATTTACAGAAACATTTCTAATAGTAAGGCCTATTTTTTGCTGTTAAATTGGTTTTGTTCGCTGAAATTTCAGATTTCCTTGAAAAAAAGATATTTTTTATCTTATCAGTTCCAAGGTATGCAAGGTTCAGTAGTCTTCCACCGATTTCATTGAAATTTCCATGTACTTTTGAACTTTGCTGGCAGAAATTCTATACTTTTTCAGATTTCCAACAGCCTTTCACGTGCCCCCTCTAATCCAGTCCTAGCAAGTTCCAAAAATAGCCCGCCAAATGATCATTGGTGCCGTTCGTTTCTTTTCATTTTCCTCGCACCCTCCACTTCTCCCACACTATCTCGACGCAAAGTGTAAGTGTACAGTTACTTTGTAGACAGGGAAGACGATTTTCAAAATTGGTAAGTGATAAGAATAGTAGGTAGGAAAGTACGTTGACATCATGAAGAGTATAGTAGAAAATTCACGTGAATTGGTTGGGAGTGGGGAGAAAAAAAACTTTTGAACTTGGGACTGAAAAGTTTGAAAATATTTGAGTTTGAGTTCACATTAATAAACTAAAAAGGTAAACTAAATTTTGGTTTCATAAAATTTGAGAAAAATCTTTTTAGAATTTGAAACTTGAGAAAAATCCCCTTAAGTTTCTGAGCATTTTGCAAAAAACTAGACCCTTCTAGCTTCACTGGGCGCAAAGTTATGAAGGTTTCAAGTTATTAGCGCTGCCGCGACGCACACGCCGACGCAACCGCATCGCACACGCGCCGCCTGTCGCCGAATTTCCTATCCCTGTAACTTTGTTCAAACTAAAGCTACGGACTTGAAATTTTTTCTGGATGAACAAAATGTAATGGGCTATTCAGTAAAACTTTGATATTGACTTGAGAAAAAAAATCCAATTTTTTAAAAAACTATCTGAAAACTAAACTGAAAATCATAAAACTGAAAATCCTCAAAATTTTTAGCATCCTCCAAAAAAATCAGCGTTGTAGCTACACTGTGCGCAAAATTATGAGGTTTTCAAGTTATTGGCGCAGCCGCGACGCACACGCCGACGCAGCCGCAACGCACACGCGTCGCCTGCTGCTCAACTTTAAAGCTGCATAACTTTGCTTAAGGTGAGGCTAGAAGCCTGAAATTTTTGCAGTATGCTGGTAACCTGGTGCGCTTTTTGAAAAAATTAAAATTTGAGCAAAAATATCTCAAAAATCTTTTTTTTCACATTTTTCTTAAATTTCCCAGGTTTTCTACGTTTTCACCAAACATCGGAGACCTATATGAAATCTGGTTGTTTGACAAGAGAGAGAGTGGGGGGTAAATATTGTAGAAATTCGACACTTTGAACCCCTTCGAAGTATCCAGTTTCCACGTTTTCTTCTCACACATTGCTAGATTCTTTTGTTGTTTTTTGTCTTATCCAACAGTTGTTTCTTTTTTTCAGAGGAAAAAAAATCTTATTCGTTATATCTCTTATCATCAAATGATGCATTCGATGTGTTTCCACGCTTTTTGGTCAATAATGAGCAAAGTTATGACGCATTTTGTATCTGGTGACCGAAAAAAGTTCGGCCACCAATTTGTATAGGGGCACCTCTCCCCCCCAACCCCCTCGCCTTTAGGAACCTTGCGCCTGCATAGCGTATTGGCTAACAGGTTTGGCTGTGACTCTGAAGGTATTTGGTTCGAACCCCAGTAACGATTTTTTTCTTTTATTTCCTTTGATTTGTCAGTTTTTTGCAATTTTCCCACATTCCGAGACTTTTCCGGCTCTCTCGCCTCTCTCGCTCCATTTTGCTCCGCTTGTCTGCGCACTCCACGCTCTCTAACCAGTCTCCGTTTTGGTTGGCAATTTTCGCCGATGGTTGTGCCTTTATCCCGTTTTTATGTCGAATTTTATTGAGTACCTATATAATAAGTGCGGGACAGAGTGGTAGTAATACATTTATTATTATTTGCCATTGACCTCGGTTGTTTTTTTGAGGACTGGTTTTCTCAGTTTTCACACGTTTTCTACCGATTTTGAGGAAGTTTTGAATTGCATGGGGCAGTTTCTTGGAAATTTTGCCATGAGTTTTATTGAGTTGCATTTTCTTTTCTGAGTTGTTTTCAAAAATTTTAACAATTTGAAATGTTTTTTTTTGAAAATATTCAGAAAAAGCAGTATAAAAACCATAAAATGGTTTTTTTTTTGGAAAATTATAAAGTTTTAAAATTCTTGTATTTCAAAATTAAAAAAAGTTACTAAAAAGTTGTCAACTGAGGAAATATAGCAAATTTGACGTATTATATTTTTTTAGTAGACAACTTTTTGATATTTTCGACTCCAAACGTGTTACAGTAAAACATCCAAAAAAAACAAATTTTTTTTTGAAATTTCTTATTTCGAATTTTTGAAACTCCCATATCTCGAAAACTAAGAATGCTATCAAAACGATGTCAATTAACAAAACGTAGCAAATTTTTTGATCTACAAACTGTTAGTTAACAACTTTTTCATATTTACAATACCCAGTTAGCTATATAATTTTGAAACAGAGCTGGATAACTTATAGAAAGAATAATAAAAAAAGTCGTCATCAGGACAAACATTAAAAATTTAAAAGTTTTTTTTTCAAATTTCTTGTTAAAAATGTACTTTCAAATATTTTTAGTCTACCGTACAGTTCTTCCATCATACCCGAGTTTTTCAATTAAAAAAAAAATTCCCCCGTGGTTGGCTTTTTGTTCCAAGTTTTCCGCGTCAACTGTCTCTCTGGCAGTGCCTAAAAAGACAAAAAGACAAACGAAATAAGGAAGAAAAAGCGGCAAAAATCATGGGGTGAGAGAATCAAAATGAGAGAAAGAGACGGACAAAACTAAAAACAGAGCGAAAAGCCTTTCTCCCGAAAGGGTCATTTGTCACTCAAACTCTTGAATTCTCATGGGAGGAAGCGGCAGAAGAAGATGGGCTTTTCGGTTCGTTTTACATAAAAGTTTTCTCGTTTTTTTTTTCGAAAAAAAAACTAGAAAAACCCATGTTTTATTGGATTTTCCTTCCTTGTGATTTTTGAGATTTTACCAAGTAAGACCTAGCTCCAACTTTTTTCCTCTTTTTTTTTTGGAAAAATGTTGGAAAAATTATCAAATTTCAAAATACAATATATTCTGAGTTATCTACAAAAATTTCAGCTTTCTAGCTTGCCTCAGCGAAAAGTTACGACGGATTCAAGTTGGTGAGGCTGCCGCGACGCACACGCGCCGCACGCCCACCGAAAAGTTTGGCCAAAGTTTAGTGGGATAGATTGCATTAGAAAACTTAAACTTCGGTCAGACTTGGGCTAAACTTGGATGAAAAGTTGGCTAAACTTGGGTAAAAAGCTGCTGAGAGCTAAAGTTGGGCAAGAAGCTGCAGGTAAATGCCGAGTAACTAGATATTGATTATTCTCCAAAAATGTCAGCACTCTAGCTCTACTGGTAGCAAAGTTATGAAGGTTTTAAGTTGCGGGGGCGCCGCGACGCGCACGCCGACGCACACGCCGACGCAGCCGCGCCGCATGGCCACCAAACTTCAAAACGCCGTAACTTTGTTTATTTTGAAGCTAGAAACTTGAACTTTTTTGCAAAAATCTTAAAATTTTACGATCTACTTGTTTTTCTAGAATTTATATGAAATTGTTTTTTTGTAAATTTTTTTTTCTTAAAATCAAGAAAAAAACTTGGTTCCTGTTTCTTTGGCATGTTTCAATTGTTGCATTCACTCTATAGAAATAAGTACCAAATCTAGTAGTAGCCAACCAGCTCAATTATTCCTGGGGGTTCTTCTCTCTCCCCCTCTTCAGCTGCGCAAACATACAACAAAAGGAGGCGATGGGGGGTGAGAGGGATAGTGAGACGCAGACATTTAAAGACAAGAATTCGAAATGCGCCTTTTCTTTCTCTATTCGTCCGTCCGTTTCTCGTGCCTCCGGTTGCCGCGCGGGGTCGGAACATTAGCATAATGTGTCTCTGTATCTGCCGTCTCTTTTCCCGCAATACTCTCTACAAGTACAGCACGACAGTGTCATCTTTTGCGGGGGGGGGGGGGGGGGGTGAAGAACAGTACAACAACAACCAACCCTAATAATATCATAGTTATATTATTATTTGATTGTTCCTAATTTTGTATACATTCGAGATTTTCCGAAAAAAATTTTTTTGAGCATAGTTTGAAGCGCCTATAAATGTGCCAATTTGCAAGATATCAAAAAATTATTAACTAGTGATTTATAGTACTAAAATTTTGCTACATTTCATCAGTTGAAAAATTTTTGATAGATATTTTAGTTTTGGAGATATACGAGTTTTAAAATTGTAGATTAAAAAAAATTGAAATTTTTTTTGAGCAAATTTTGAAGCCATTTTAACTTTGCCAATTTGCAAGCTATCAAAAAGTAGTTCACTAGTAAATTATAGAACTAAAATTTTACTACATTTTATTAGTTAAAAAGTTTCTGACAGCTGTTTTAGTTTTGGAGATACATGAGTTTTAAAATTGTAGATTTAAAAAATTTGAAAAACATTTTTCAAAATTTTCAAACCCCTGTAATTCTGAAACTATGAGACTTGTCAAAAAGTTGCCAACTAACAAAATTTAGCAAATTTCTTGTCAATTAATTTTTTAGTTGACAATTTTTTCTATGTTCATTTATTTTGAAGCTAGAGAGCCACAACTATATAGAATTTTATTTTTTTGAATCAATTTTCTCCAACTTTTCAAGTATTTTACGCATTATTCATACCTTAAAAGTGACATTTATTACGAAAAAGTGATAAGGGGGTACCCTATGGCAAACATGTACTCCTCCTCCTCACTCACGTTCCGTTTTTGCTCTCACTTTATTTGCTCTCTGTCTTTGCTTTTTCTTGTGTTTTTTTTTTGTGAATTTTGCTCCGTTTTCCGCTAGTTTTCCTTTTCGACTACCGAAAAAGAGCATTTTCGGTGATAAAAAATTACTTTGCAAAATTTTGCTAAACTAGAAAAAAACATTTTGTGAGGGAATTTTTTGCTGAAAAATATGAAGTTTCTTAAAACAAGAAAAGCTTTTAAAATCTATTAAAACTTTAAGTTTTTTTAAAAATCATTTTTAAATTTTATAAATATAAAATTATTTAATTTTTAACCACCTTTTCGAAACATTGATATCTTTAACTATTATCATATTTTCAACAAATTTTTCATATTTTGTTAAATTGTAAAAATAAAATTTAAAATATGATAATAGGAAAAGATTTCAACGTTTCAAAAATGTGGTTAAAAATGAAAATTAAAAAAAAATCTTAAATTTGTTTTACTGTTACATCTTTAAAAACTACAAAATTTATTTCAAAATTTATTTTTGAAAATTGTTTAAACTAAGCAAATTTAAAAAAGTTTTAAATCACTCCAACTTCAAAAAAAATTAAAAATTGTTGTGGTTTTTTTTATTTTTAGTTTGAACTTCCATATTTCAAAAACTACTGAATTAATTAAAAAGTTGTCAACTAACAAAATAAAGGAAATTTTTTGCTTAACATTTTGTAAATTGACAACTTTTTGATAACTTTTCACAAATTTGAGGTATGGTAGTTTTTTCTTTTATAACTTTTTATTGGTGGCAGCTATCAAAAAGTTGGCAACTAAAAAAATGGTGCAAATGTTATGCTTAACATTTTGATAGTTGACAATTTTTAAAAATCTTCAGTTTCCCAGAAGTTATGCCACTTTTTCTCTCCCCCCCCCCCTCCTCGAGTTCTTCCTTGTTTTCATCTATTTTCGGCCCTTTTTCCAAAATTCATTGGATTGATTCTTTCCAATGTTTTTCAATGTTTTTTTCATGGTGTTCGGTTTTAGGATTTTAATTGAAAACACACACCCTGGTGTCTATTTTGTCTATTTTCCCGAAAAAAAAATCCGAAAATAAAATTTTCCCCCTTCTTTCTGTCTCGACGCTCTATAAATTCAATTTCCCTCTTTTTTTCTCACTTTTTCTATTTTTTTTTCACTACTGTACAGCTCTTTAAACTGCGGTTATTTTTGGAAATTTCAGCTAATTTCAAGATTTTTTTTCAGTGTCATATTCTTCCCATGCGGAGCAAATTGTACAAAACATGAAAATTGAAGGTTGGTTTTGATTTTTTTAATTTAGAAAATGCTAATTTTAATTAAAAATACATATGTATGCTGGTTACTAAAAAAATTTCAAAAAAATTTTCCAATTTTCAAAAAAAAAATTTTTTCGAGATTTTTTCAAACTTTCATATCTCCAAAACTACGAGAGCTATTAAAATGTTGCCAACTATCAAAACATAGAAAATTGTGTGATAAACATTTTCATCGTTGACAAAATTTTGATAGCCTTGCTCTCCGCAGAGTTAGAGGAGCCTGAAGTTTGTTGGTACTGCGTTCAGGCTGACTGGAATCTTATAGGGTAACAACTATAGGTTTTAAGGTACTTTTACAGTAAAAATTAATAAAATATTGCTCTTTACAATGTCATAAGTAAAATTTAGAAAAAAACCACAATTTTGAACATTTGAAAGTTTTTGACCAAAAATGTTTTTTTTTCTCAAAAAACATATTTCTCCAAAATTTCTAAAATTTTGCTCACAATCAGACTTTAAATTTCATCCAAATCTATTCCAAACTCTCTAACTATGCCAATTGATGACGTAAACTCTAACCCAAGCTTCTGGGGTGGAAAAGTAATTAAATTTTAGTATTGTGGTGCACCCGCCTGGAAATTGGAAATTGGATGTGTTCCATGCTCCTCTAAGAGAAAAGAGGGCCGTAAAAATAAAAGTACAAATGTATTCCCAAAGGGTTTGTCTAAATTTGGAGGAGAAAAAAAAAATTTGTTCGAATCTCAAAATATAAAATTTCCAATTATAAATTAAAAATTTGCACTTTTGGATTAGTATATATTGAAAATTTCAGAGCCGTAGCTTAACTTTGCACTGAGTTATAAGGCTTCAAAGTATCTAGTTCAACCGCGACGCAACCGCGCCGCACCTACTTAACTTCAAAGCCCTGTAACTCAGCTCAAAATTGACCTACAGCTTTGAAATTTTTTCTCAGAGCTGATTTTAAATTAAGCTTTCATTATCGTTAGCAACCAATTCATTGGGCCGCGACGCAACCGCGTCGCTTCAACCAAATTTTGAAACTCCTTAACATATAGCAACCTTTCCCATTTTTCAGTGGTATCGGCACTACCGCACTCGACGGTCCATTCGGCAGTCCTTTCGCGTCGACACCGCTCCGTCATCTGCGCGGGACCATACGAAGTGCTTCCACTGGAGGGGTGTTCTGAGCCGGTAAGTGTTCTTTTTGTAGTCCAGGGCCATCTGCTTATAATGAGTGGGACCACATGTTGCGAGTCTCTTTCCAGAGCAATTATTCATTGTTTTGGGGCGTTTTTGGGGTCAGACGGATATAAAAGGATTATCCAGATTTTTAAAAAATCTTACATTGTTCACAGTTTGCAGTCAAACTTTGGAAAAAACCTAAATTACAGTGTCAAAAAATTTCAGAGCTCTCGGTCTTTTGAGAGCTAAGATATGAAGCTTTAGAATTTTGACCAGGCGTTGCGGTCGCGTCGCGGCCACCTCCTAAACTTTAAAGCTTGATAAATTTGCTCACCAAGGTCCTAAAGCTCTGACATTTTTGCAGAAGCCTCAAAATTACATGTACTATTCAAATATCTAGCTTTAAACTTTTTAAGCAACAAAAAAAATTTTCGGCCACCCATTTAATTTCCTCCTCTTCCGATCTTCCCCCACCCCGTATAATCCTCTTTGTACCTAACGAGCCGTCAATAATCCCCTCGGCACTTTCGCTGCTTATCGAACCGTAGTTGTCAATTTGAGAAGTGTTACTGTCTCTGCGTCTCGCCTCTCTAATAACAAGATTCTGCCCAGCGATAAGTTTTGATCCGGAATTCTCATGGGGATGCGAACATTGAAAAAGGGTGTGAAAGGGTTCCATATCTAGATGATTGATCTGCTGGGCAGGGAATTTGAAAAGTCTTTGGGAAGGGGGAGCTGGAAAATTTTCAATAGGTTCATAACTTGACAGGAAATGTTGAAAAGAATAGCTCTAGCCGATCTAAAACTTCAGAAAAAATTTCAGAGCTCTGGCACGCTTTGGAGCATAGTTATGGTGCATCGAAAATTGGCGCATGCGGCGCGGTCGCGTCGCGGTTATCTAACTTGGCTCAAAATGGTCCTAGAGCTCTGAAATTTTTTGAGTGACTCTGTTAAGTTTACCACATTCTAATTTTCTATAAAAGCTTGAAATGTACCTATTTATACAAAAACAAATTTTTCAGCTCCCAAGCACCTCAACTCTCAGTGAGCTACCCATCGAGTGCCTCCGACTCTCCACAGATGAACGGACGATCGGTGCGGCGACAAATGCGATTCTCAAAGTTGCGGATATTATAACAGGTCACGAGGTGCGGAATCTAACGGGACACACCTTGCCAATAACCTCCCTAGCCGCTAGCAAGTTCAACCCTTACTGCTGGTACACCGGGTCATCGGATTGTGATTGGACGCAGTGGGATACTAGGATGAATCCGTCTAAAGTGAGTTGAAAAGTGCAAAAATACTATCCAAAAAGTGTCCAAGCTTCAAATCCTCTGTGATACCGAGCCGCGACGCAACCGCGACGCGTGCCCAAATTTTTATCAAAAATGGCAGATAAATACTAGATAACACTATTGGCCAAATTTCACACCTCCGACTCAATTGTGAGCAAAGCTTTGACATTTTAAAAATTGAGGTAGACCGCGACGCGACACGCGACGCACTGCCGAAATTTTATGGCACCGTAACTTTGCTCCCAGTCGTCGTAGGATTTTGAAACTTTTTGTGAAAGCATTCTCTAGAAACAGACTTTTTTATAGACTTTCAACGCGCGTTGTAAAAGAAACTTTCTAATTTTGAAGATCGACCGCGACGCGACACGCGACGCACGCCCAAAACTTCAATACCACATAACTTAGCCCATAGTGGTCCAAATTTTCTGAAACTTTTTGTAATCACCATATCTGAAATAAAGCAGTTTTTTAAAGCGTTCCCAAATTTTCTGAAACTTTTCAAAATATAATGATTTTCAGATTTTCGGGTCCAAAACCCCTGGCGTTGTTCGAAGTATCGCATTATCACCTGGTGATCGCTATGTAGCAGTTGGCACCGACGAAACTATACAGATTTTCGACGCCAGGCAGCGGGAATTTATCAAAACTTTTAACTGTTCGGTAGGTGCTTTTCACTGGAATTTCTGACCATTTTTAAAAAATCAAATTTTGCAGGGTCACGCACTAGAGCTTCACCCCAGCGATGTGCTCCTCTCCTCCGTTGGTCATGATAGGATAGTTCGGTTTTTCTGCCTAGAGACTTTTGAAATGATATCTCAATCCGATCCGTTTCTGGATGATATTCAAGCCAGCGCTTTTGATAGTAAGAATTATATTTAATTTTGGGCCAAAAACATCAAAAAATTGAATTTCAGCCCACGTCATGATAGCTGCTACCAATGATTCTATCAACCTGCTCACTTGGGAGCCCTGCTGTGATATTCTAACGACAGTACCTCTGAAAAATGTGGAGAAGGTAGGGATAGTAACTTGACAACACTTTTGGCTCACTGAAAAATGTGAGCAAAAAGTGTTGTCAGTGTGTGCTCTAGTATTAAAGATCCTGTAACTTGCGTACCAGTTGACGTAGAGTCTTCAAATTTTTAGACGACACTTGTAAGCTTTCACCCACGCGTTGCGGTTGCGTCGCGGCTTGGCCATCAAATTTCTTAGCTCTGTAACTTAGCCAACTAGTAGTCCTATAGACTTGAAACTTAGTCAAAAAGTCACATCGGAAAGCAAATTCCTATCTTATTTTCATGAATCCAAATTTCTAAAAATGTTCATTTTAAGGCATTAACCCAACATTTCAACGCCAGTTATGATTGATTATTTTTTGGCGGAGATTCCAATCTTCTTCCCTTTGTTATGAATTCCATGCCATTTCAGGTCGTCAACGTGAATGCAAACGGTCTGGATTTAGACTTTATTTGCATTGGAGACAACACTGAACGTCTCGAAATGCGCACCTACGCTATAGAAGAGCTGCTCTCCTATTCGCCGAGCCACGAGCTCTGCGGGAGCATTTACGAGGAGGATGAGGATGTGGATAACTCGCCGATTGATGAGGTATTAGCTTTGGGTTTGTACTTGGGGTTAATGTAGGAATTTTCCAGGTAAAAGCGCTACCGGAGCTCACAGAGTTATCGAATTTGCCGCCGAGGTCGCCTGGCTTGTCATGTGAAGAGACGGAGACGTCAGCGTCACCTGTGAATAGTAGCAGCAGCCATTCTAGCCCGACTAGTCCCGTTAAGGTAAGAATAAATTTTTGTCAGAGGCCCATATCTTAAGTACGGACTGCTTCTGGGCCAGTTTAAAAGGCTTCCGAGTCTCATTTTATTGGCCTAAAAACTCGTAAGCTGTCTCAAGTCGTTAGTCTCAATTGCAATTTTCCAGTTTTAGACCAAAGTCTGTATCTAAGTTCAATCCCCTCAATCTTCCTCACAAGACAGTCTTTGAGCTTTGTAAAACCTAAAAGAGCTCTCCATATATTTTCAAACCCTCTAGGGAGTTCCCTCTCCCCTGCTCCAACAGCCGCAGCTTGACATCCAACCTCTTAAATCTTACAGCCAGCTCCCGTCAAACACCGATCGGCATCTCAGAAGCTTCCTGGAAAATCGACCAAGACCCTGAACCCAAAACCAGCGGGGTCCACACGCTCTGTGACCCCAGTCTCCACAAAGCCACCTCGAACATTTGGCACCGCAAAGAGTGTGATTGTCTCGTCGAAGCCATCACTAAGCGGGTACAATAACCGCGCGAATCCGTCGCCTTCTATGTCGGATTTGAGGACGACAAAGTCGATGGCAGGGTCTACGACGTCTTTGTTGAGTGAGAGGGCTCCGAAGAAGCGGTCAACGTCGAGCCGGTAAGCAGGACTAGAGGAAGTAAAGTTTCAAAACTCTAAAACTTTCCAATTTTCCAGCCGTAACCAAGAGCCCATCACCATCACCTACATTGGCCGCCCACGTACCCCTAGCGAAGGAGACGTCGCATCTACAGTATCCTCCTCCACATCCCGCAACCGTCGCCCATCGCCTTCCGTGGCGAAGAAGACCTCCCCTCCGTCAATCTACGCGATCACCTCTTCCCCGGCCAAGCGTGCCTCCTCCACCGCTTCAGGGCCTACTGCCAGACGCCAGAATTCCACGTCATCGGTGACCTCTACCACGTCGGCCAAGACGCCTGTAGGGGTCTGGGGAGCTTGTATAGAAACTGTACATGACATCGGGATAGTTGCGAAGAAGGAGAATAGAAGTGAGTTATTTAGGATCTAGCTTGAAGCGTTAACTACTGGAATTCAGACATCCGACGGCTCAAGATGCTTACCTCCCGTCGAACGAGCAACGTGGATATCCCTCCAGAAGTGTGCTCCGATGAGCAACTAGTGTTAACCGCCACGAGGATACTGAGCAGGAGGAACGATTGGTCATTGAACAGCTGTCATGCCTACCTTCCAGTCATAATAGGTAATCTTGCTTGGTAGTGAAGGTCGTAATGATGTTTTGAACTTTCAGACAACATAGCCAGTGTAGACGTTACAAATCGAGCTATAGCCCTGGAGGGTCTCGCAGCGATCGCTGACACCCTGGGGGAGAGGCTCGTGAAGTTTGCGTCCATGAACTCCCATAGGATAGGAGTAGATGTGGCGGCGGAGGAGAGGGCCGAGAAGGCGAAGGCATGTGTTCAGGTAGGCATCTTGTAGGGGTTTTGCCCTTATTAACCCTACAAATAATTCCAGCACCTCCGCTCCCTGGTCAAAAAACGCGACTGGTACTACAAACAACTCGACGAGCCATCCATTCTCAAACTCGACCCGATTCTAGAGCTTTTAAAGAAGATCTAGCTACCTCATCTGTGATATATTGTTAAGCATTCCCACCACCACTCGCATTTTTGTTCTTTTGTCTTGTCTTTCAGTCATTTGGGTCAGAGATTTTCAGGTTTCTCTACGAATTCCCTCTTTTTAATAAATCATTGAATCATAAATCATAAATTTTACTTTGAGGGCTTCTTATTGCAAAGTCGTGAGTTGTGAGGTGTGAAAAGGGATTTATAATTCATAAGAGGGGGATTTCAGAAATCCTAAAGTTATTGATAAATTAAAAGGTTTTAAGCCAGCAAGCCCACTTGTACACATCCGAGTCCTGAGTCCGCAGAACTTTTCAAGTGCCCCCGCAAAGTCCCTAGGCTTTTAGGCCTTCTCTAGACCCTCAATATTTAAAATTTAATCACTATCTATGTTTTGAAATCCTACTAATCTATACCCCCCTCCATATCTCCATTAAAAGATATAGCGAACTTGCGTTGCTATGACTCCCTCTAGCCGCTCTCCCCTACAAGCCCCCTGCTCCGTGTCCCCTCGTGTCGGTGACCCAGTGGAGAAAATTGACGTCTTCCGCTTATGTGTCTCTCCGCGCTTGTCTTCAAGTTTGCAAAGAACCTATAAAAGTTTGTCTTTAGTCCTCTCTATATGTACAACTTTTGCGGTTTTTTTTTGGTTTAAAGTTCAAGTCTGTCGGGTTTAGCTTGGGAATCTTCCCAAATTCCGCTAATCCTCTCCAAGTCCCGTTCTTCTACAAACTCATTTTCCTTCCAGTGCAATTCAGATTTCTAAAGAAAATGGCACTAACAAGCGTAAGTGTCTATGAGCTGAGTCGTCTAGGCCCCCCACAGCAACCTGTACGACGAAGGTCAAACTCCACAAAGGT
This sequence comes from Caenorhabditis elegans, assembly GCF_000002985.6. Classification (NCBI taxonomy): domain Eukaryota; kingdom Metazoa; phylum Nematoda; class Chromadorea; order Rhabditida; family Rhabditidae; genus Caenorhabditis; species Caenorhabditis elegans. Next base: position 14,062,023 of record NC_003279.8, on the reverse strand, counting down.
TCGGAGGAAGGATGCAGAGCTCGGGTCCGTGGATCGGAAGAGGTATGTGCCCCCCCCCCCTAGATTAAGTGAGCGTTCAAATTCTTTAAACTTCTCAGAAACCCCAAGCGAAATCAAATCCAGCCCCAGCATAACGAGTCGATCACAATCACCTACATGGGTCGTCCAAGAAGCCCCAGCGTGGATCTACCAACTTCACCACCAATCCCTTCGGTGATCCGACAGCGGCGGTCATCTTCAACCGTCGCGAAGAAACTTCCACAGTCTGCATCAAATCCGAGCTTCCTGAGGAAGCAGGGGAGCTCCTCGTCGCTGTCGAATGGGTTATGGACAGATTGTATAGAGGTTGTGAATGAGATCGGGGTGATGGCGAAGATGGAGAGTAGGAGTGAGTTTTGTTATTCTGGGCCATTGACTGGCTTAACAATACACGGAGATTCGCCAGCGCTGAAAAATGCGCTGAAAGTAGCTACCATGCGTGCAGCGTGAACAGATCTAAAGACATATCTGGAGCTAAAATTTTGAGAACGTTTGAAATGGAGGCTTTTAATTGTTGAAAATTGTGGCTTGTGGGATTTAGTGCGCTCTTGGTTCTAGCCAAGTTCTCAGTCAGTTCAACTTATTTTCCAGAGATACGTCGCCTACGAATGGCTGTATATCGTCGAGTCCGAATTTCCGACGACGAGGAGATGGTTCTCACCGCCTCCCGGGCGTTGAGCAAGTGTCATGGCTGGACACTAGACACTTGTCATGACTACCTACCCGTTATTATAGGTAAGTTTTCGCCTACAGTCAAAAAAGTCAAAACATTTACATTTCAGATAATATTATCAGCATGGACACTTCGAACCGGATTATCGCGGCAGAGGGTCTGGCGGCGATCGCAGACTCGCTAGGGGAGAGGCTCGTGAAGTTCGCTGGTATGAACTCCCACAGGATTGGGGTGGATATAGCGGCTGAGGAGAGGTCCGAGAAGGCGAAGGCTTGTATTCAGGTAGGTAGCTATGACCTAGTGAACTCTGAATAGTCCAAAGATCTTTCAGCTTCTCCGCTCAGTGGTGAGGAAACGCGACTGGTACTATCGACATCTGGATGTTGAGTCAATAGACAGGTTGGATGCGACGATGGAACGATTGAAGAGCATTTGAAATGTGTTTATTTTGAGGAGTAATAAAGTGTTCTTTTTTTTTTGGAATTTAGAGTAGATCACTGAAATTTCGAGGCGGTGAGCAGCTGCCTAGCCTTCTCCTCGACGGCGTTGGCGATGCTTGTCTTCCGATTTTTCTCGCATCGCTGTTTGTAGGCCTGGAAATTGAAAAATGTTGAGCGCTGGGCTCCAGGAGCTAGATCTAGCTGGGGGTACTTACCAGGGGTGTGCGGCAAATCTCAAAATCTGCCGAGCTCGGCAAATTCGGCAAATCTCTTTTTTCAATATTTGCCGAGCACAGCGAATTCGGCAAATTTGCCGTGCTTAACAAACTCGGAAAAATTTGATATTTTTTTGATGTTTTTTGGAGCACCAAAACTACTGAATTCTTAACACTCATCTGGTTTCTGAATAAGTTCAGTGTAGTATGTTTGCTTAAGCATCAAAATAGCTCAATTTTGTGTCATTTTACTAAATTTTTGGCAAAAAAATCAATGGTTTTGGTCAAAATTGCACAGTCAATTTTTTGACGTGTGCGGCAAATTTCGAAATTTGCCGAGCTCGGCAAACGGCAAATTCGGCAAATTTGCCGCACACCCCTGGTACTTACCTTCTTCTCCTCCTCGGTCAGCGAGTCCCATTGCCGGGCGATTTTCTGTGAGATCTGACCAAAGGTGGCGTATGGCGCGGCCCGTTTCTCCAGCGACTGCCGTTCCCGGAAGAATAGCGCGTAGGCGGATGTTGAGCTGGAAATCGGAGCTAAGGTTACTGTAGCTCAGGGTGCTGTAGTTTAGGGTTACAGTAGCTAAGGATTACTGTAGACTAGGATCAATGCATCACAGGGTTACGGTAGCTTAGAAATACCTTAGCATAGATTACTGCAATAGGGTTACTGTAATTAGATTAGGGGTTCTATTGCGTAGGGGTACTGTAGTCTCATATCACTGTAGGACAAAAGTACTGTGACTATTTTTTGTTTTCTGTAGCTTAGGGATGCGGTGGCTCAGTTTCAATAGAGGCTAAAGGTACTGTAGGCTACACTCTGTAGCTTATGAGTACGGTAGCTTAGTGGTACGGTAGTTCAGAGTTTCTCTTGCTTAGAGTTACTGTAGTTTAAGGTACTGTAGCGTATGGGATACAATAGTTCAGCGGCGCTGTAAATAGATTAACGTTACGGTAGCTCAGAGTTAGGTTAAGAGTACTGTAGCTCAGGGTTGCTGTAGCTTAGGGCTACTGTAGCTTAAGGATACTGCAAGTTATAAGTAGGGTTTCTGTAGTTCATACTTACGGTAGCTTCCCACCTACCGTATCTTTTTCTTCTTCTGGTCCATCTCCTGAATTTGCCGCGAATTTGAATTTCCACCGGTCAACCAATGAATTGTTGGCTCCAGATCGTACCATTGGACGTAGACGTTTGGAATACGGTAGCATTGGAATTCATCGACGTTTATGGACATTTTGGAACCGAAAATTTCAAGTTTGTGTGAGGAAAACTGAGGATTCCGCAAAAAAAAAAGAAATTGGAGAAAATTCGGAAAAATTTTTTAGGCTAACTTTTCATATTTTTCAAAATTATGTAAAATTGATAGTTTCCAAGTTTGTTTACTGGTTTTTAGTTTGATATGTCACTGAAATTATAGACTTTAGGAAAATTATATGTTGGGTTACTATTATGTGAACTTAAAATTTTTTTGAAACTTTTCAAAGTACGAAAATCGCGTTTAAATCAAATTTTCGCCGGATTTTTTGCATTATCATGTCAAAATTCGAAATTTTGAAAGATTTTCACTCAGAAACTTTAAAAAATTTAAGAAATTACCCCTAAACCCTTATATTTTAACCCCCGAAACCTTTCCTACCCCTAAGAAGGGGTGGAGCCCGCGCACACACATATCACGGTGGCGCGCGGAACCCGCAAACTGTCGGCCGCCGCGCTGAGTGACCTCTCCCCGAGAAACAATGGCGGCGCCTCAATGAAGAGAAACACCGATCCATCGTGTGACAAATTGCTGATAGATTGTACGTCAGTCGTAGAGGTTTTTGAGAAATTTTGGAGATATGTATTTGAAGAAATATTTATATTAATTAGCCTATTTCTAGTGAAAAAGTTAGACACCGCCTAGGCAGGCACGTCGGTGTTCGTGCCTACCGGTCATGAAACGTAGGTAGATACAAATGTTGGGTCACAATGCTATATTTGTTTCAAGGAATGTTGGATTAAGATTAGGAAGGGAAGTAGTTTTTGCAAGTAACGGGTTAAAAAATTTAAACATTGAAACACCACAAAACAAACAGGAAATAACAAAATGAGCACACACACATCAAATGCTCATTTTTGACCTGTTAATGCTCCTAATTACCACTACCTCAGGAGAAGCGGATCCCGCCTCCTGTAATTATGTGACGTAACGCCTAAGCCGCCCTCGTTTTGTTATGGTTATGCATTAATCTAATTAATTTTGTAACATGTGTTTGTTGTAAGACAAGAGATTAGCAGAACAAGTCAAATAAAGGAAATTTGGAGGGATAAAAATTAAAATAAACCTGTTTTTTGGAAAATTAGGAAGTTTTCAAAAAAATTAATATTTTTCAAATTTCAAACCGGTTCAAAACCACATTTTAGGTAATCTTTAACTAAAAATTTAGTTGAAATATCAGTTTTTAGGAAAAACGTACGATTTATGCAACACACAATACTCAAAAAACTGAAAAAAAGAGACATATAACTAATCTCCATAGAATTTTCTAATGTTTCTATTAATCCTTTTTTCTGATCAGTATCTTTGTTTAAATTGTTGGTATCTAACTAAGTGCTGTCAGTTTATTCATGGATATTAACGGATTAAAAAACTAAAAGTCGATGTTTTTAAGCCGAGGAGCAAGATAGCTGAAGCCGAAAATTGAAAATGAGATATCTTGCTCCTCTTGCTCCAAAAGGCTCATCATACCCTACTGTGCTACTACATTATTCATACAGTAATCCCACAGTACACCTACAGTAATCTTAAAATACCCTTAAAATAATCTTATAGTATCTCTAAAGTAATCATATAGTATTTCTACAGTCATCCTACATTACCCCTACAGTGATCCTACAGTACCCCTCCGACAGTAATCCTACATAACCCCTACAGGCTTTCTACAGTACCCTGGCATTCATGACACAGTAACCCTACTGGTTTTTTACAGTATCCCTACAGTAATCCTACAGTACCCCTAAAGTAATCCTACATCACCCCTACAGCAATCCTACAGTAATCCCACAGTACCTCTATAGTACCCATACAGTAAACCTACAGTAACCCTACAGTCATCCTACAGTACCCCTACAGTAATCCTACAGTACCCCTACAGCAATCCTACAGTAACCCAACAGTACTTCGACAGTAATCCTACAGTGACCCCTACAGTAATCCTACAGTACCCCTACAGTAATCCTACAGTAACTCTATAGAACCCCTACAGTAATCCTTCAGTATTCCTACAGAAACCCTCAGTAACCTTACAGACCCCCTACAGTAATCCTACAGTACCCGACAGTAATCCTACAGTAACACAACAGTAATCTTACAGTACTCTACAGTAATCCTGCAGTGATTCTACAGCACCCCTACAGTAACCCTACAGCAAGAAATTCAAAGAAACCAACGAAAACCAAAATGTCAAGATGCACCATGAAAAATTAAGCAAAACCAAAGTTGTACATGAACTCTAAAACATCATTATATCAAAATTCAGGAGCATTATTTTCTGACACCAAACATATAATGCTCCGTTCGGCGCCCGCCCACTTGTCGCGTCTCCATGGAACCCCGACATGTCTCATAATATCCCAATAACATCTGTTTCATTTCTCGGCAATGAATTTCGCTTCAAAATGTCCATTATTCCTCATTATCTTTTCAATTTCACAGGCAGGTAGTTTTTTAAATTGACATGGACAAATGCTCTCTCACTTCAGATATCGCCTTCCACATTGAAAATGATGGTAACTTTTGGGGAGCCTGGCGTCTACAGTAGCTACAGTAACCCATTGCCAAGTACCGATACTTGGGAGGACTGTTTGGAATATTGTTTAGGATTGAGCACTTGTGTGGTGAGTCCATCCCCCTAGTTAGCGGAAAGGGAGACACACTCTGCTTCGTAAGTCGACTTCAAACGCTCATAGCTCTGCAGAGAGTAGAGTTATCAAAATACTGACAACTAACAAAACGTAGGAAATTTTATGTAGATTAATGTTGTAGTTGAGCAATTTTGAGTGGCTGTTCTAGTTTTTGAGATATGTGCCTAGAAAGTTCTTGAAGCGGGGCGAGCTTTTAGCCAATGTAACTCCACAGTGAGCATAGGTATCAAAAAGTTGTCAACTAACAAAATGTAGCAAATTGTATGTAAATAATACACTATTTAAATTTTTTTAAATATCTGTGCTAGTATTTAAGAGACAGAGGCTTGAAGATTGATGATACGTCCACTAACCTAGATTCTCCAAAATTCTGGTTTTAATCGCAATTTTCACACTTTCTAACTAGTTCTTTTTTTGTATTTCCAGGCGGTATACAACAATAACTGTCAAATGTTTGAAATTGGTCAAATCTCCACTGCAACCAGCACCTCCGAGACTAAAATTGCCTTCAAATTCCTGGCGGACAACGCAACTTGCCCAATTCAGGAGCCAACTTCTTTACAGGTAGATTTAGCACTTTTAAAGAATACAAATCCAATTTTAAGGGTCACTACTTTACAAATACTACGTATCAACCGTATACGGTTAGCTACAGCGCCCCAACTTGGACATTTGCCAACTCTACACAATTGGAGTGTCCTACCAACTATGCACTTTTTGTGAGAGATTTGGGGCCGTGGTGTATGAAGGTAAAGCTGTTAGAATGTTGAAACTAGGAAAATAGAGGCATTTCCCATTTTTCAAAAAAAAACATTTTTTTTGATAATTTTTTTAGGTCTTGAAAAAAATTTGCAAAATAATTTTGGATCAGCATTTTTGGTAGATTTTTTTGAATCAGAAATTTTTTTTCTGCATTAACAATATAGAAAACCCTAACATTTTTTTAACTGTTTGAAAATACATAGTAAACTAAAAATTTTAGGAAAAAAAATGTTGGTAAAAAAATTTTTTGCGAACTTTTTTTTTCACAATTTTTTTGATTTTAACATATTTTTTCCAGCTCAAATTTTCTGAATTTATCAAAATTTTCAGGTTATTCAACACTATGCCTGCTGTAACAAAACGATTGCAGCCACAATGTGCAACAGTTACGGTGCTCAGCTGAGCGGGCTCGACTCGACGGCGGAGTACGACTTTATGCTTGGTAAGGGGGGCTTTGGGATGCTAAAATGGTTGTTATAGTTATTTCAGAGTTGATTTAACGTATTTAGGTAAAATGCCAAAAATAAGGAAATTTAGAGAAATTTCAATTTTTATTTGAAAAAAAAAAATTTGGAAAAAAAATCAAAAAAAAATTTTTTAGATCAAAAATTTTTTCTAAGTATTTCAAATCAACAGAATTTTTGATATAGTAAAGCAATTACAACTTATTTATCTAAAATTCCAGCCGGAAGTTGGCCAATTTTCAAAAACGTCACCACAAACAAGATCGGTAGCACACAATACTACGCGACAGGGGTATGGGTAGATGGAGCTCGGACTTTGGCTTGTATGGGAAATACCACGTATCCTTGTAATACTACACAGGTTTGACATTTTTGAAAATTTTTAAAAGCTGAAAATTTTACAGAAAACAATTTTTTGGGGCAAAAAAATTCAAAAAAAAATTTTTTTTTTAATGTTTTAAAAAATTCCTTTTTTGAAAGGTTTTTGGCAATAAAACTGAAATTTTTTTTTTAAAACAAAAGAAAATTTCTAACTTACCCTATACTTAAATTGTATCTTTTATACCGCTACATCACGTTTACCCCAATTTTCAGGCGTTTTCCTTCACGGACCCCACCTTATCCTCCCCGCCTGGCGGATACCTATGGCTACCTGGCAGGCCTGACGGAGGGGATGCCCCGGCTGATGGTATTGTGCTAAATTTGTACACTACTGAACTTTATGGAATGGAAGATACTCCGTTAGTTTTTTAAATTGAAAAAAAAAGAGTTTTAAGAAAAAAAAAGAGTCTTGAAAATAGAAATAAAAATCACTCTACCGATATTAACTATTTCAGCTAGAGACTTCGCATAATTTCTGAATTTTCAGATCCAGTGAGCCAGTTAGCGGCGTATATTGTTGGATGGGATACTTATGTGGTGCTGTTCCGACCTAATTATGTCTTATAATCTAATGAAACGTTAAAAAATTTACTATAACAGTGATTTGAAAATTGAAAAATTAAAAAAAAAAACATTGAAATTTGTTTTTAAAATTTTGAAAAAAAAAATTCAATTTGACATAATATTGATTCCAAATCAAGTTTTTAAAATTTATTACATATATTCTGCAATTTCCAGCCAAAAATACCCAATTTGGAACTAACTCCATATCGCACAGGTACCTTGGGCCACTACTCAGGCAATATGTAAAAGTTGGGCTACATAGAAAACTGAAATTTTCAAAGTTCAGTGTGTAAAATTTTTGAACATTTCAAGCGTGGTTTTCCGTCAAAGCTCATATCTCCTACGCTACAGTTTCCATAGCTTCCCGCATATAAAACAAATATTATGAGGTCCAAACACTCATATTTTAAAATATTCTCATTTACAACATGAACTCCAACTTCAAATCTACATTTTTCGCCTATTTTCTTTGGATTTTAATTCCAAATGTGAGTTTTCCAAACTTTCTGTATACAGTAACCTATTCAGGTGGCGGTGTCCGATTACAAAATGCTTATTACAAATGGTCAACCTGGTACCTACAGTACCTACAGTAATCCCGACGTTTCCTTTGGAAAGAGTGCGTGGACTATTGCTACGGTTTGGATACTTGCATGGTATGACCATTATGTTAGCTGACGTGAAGTCCTCTAACTCTGCTTAGAGGAGAGAAATCAGATAAAAACCAACTAGCAAAGTGTTGCTCTGACAATTTCTCATATTTTGCTAGTTAACAACTTTTTAATAACGTTTTTAGTATTAAAGATACATCAGTTTGAAGCAGCGAGACTTTTTTGCCAGTGATCATGTCTGAATGAGGCCCGACGTTGAAATCCTGTAACTCAACCGTATGTAAAGATATCAAAAAGCAATAAACTATCAAAATATAGCGGTAAAAATTTGCCACAATTGTTCAGTTGACAATTTTTTGATAACCTTTTTAGTTTTAAAGATACATCAGTTTGAAGCAGCAAGACTTTTCCGTCAATGAGTATCTATAAAATAAGGCTCTACTTTAAAGTCCTGTAACTCAACCGTATGAAAGGTATCAAAAAATAGTAAACTATCAAAGTATAGCGCTAAAAATTTGCCACAATTTTCCAGTAAGCAACTTTTTGATAACTCTTTTAGTTTTAAAGATACATCAGTTTGAAGCAGCAAGACTTTCCGCTAGTGAGCATGTTTGAGAAGTCCTGTAACTCGACGGTATGTAAAGATATTGAAAAAATAATAAACTATCAAAATATACCTCTTAAATTTTGCCACATTTCTTCAGTTGACAACGTTTTGATAACTCTTCTAGTTTCAAAGTTATGGAAGTTTAATGTGGGAAAGTTCCTCGACCGGTGAGCATTGTTAAAAGAATACTTCGGCAAAGCTATCAAAAAGTTGTCAACTAACCAAGTGTACACTATTTTTCAATAACCAATATTGTTCAGGCAGTATACGACAATAACTGCCAAATGTTCCAAATTGGCTAGCTCTCCACTGCAACTCATTTAGTTGATGGCTCAAGATTTGCTTTCAAATTTTCGACATCTCTTGATAACTCAGTGTGCCCTATAAATTTTCTGCAGTCTTTTTCAGTAACCAATTTTTAATCATTACAGCTTTCACCTGTTATTCTACTTTAGGGCCCACCTTGCAATACAACCTATAACAACCCTACTTGGAAATTCAATTGCTCCAAGCCCACGTGCCCGACTAACTTCACAATGTTCTCCAGGCCTCGGGGGCTTTGGTGTTTACAGGTAAGCCTAAAACCTAAACTTCAAGCCCTATGGTCCTTCCACAGGTGATTGATAACTCTGCATGCTTTGGTCAACTATTTGCAAAATCGCAATGTGCAAAAATGGGTGCCCAGTTAAGTGGGGTGGATAGTCAGGCGGAGTTTAATTTTATTGTTGGTCAGTGCGCCCTGGATATACCTGATTAAGACTCCTCAAGTTTTTAGGAAAAGGTCAAGTTATCCACAACACTTCCAAAAACAAGGGCTTGTTCCCAATGACAGGTATATGGGTAGACGGAGATCGGAAGCCAGAATGTAATGTGATTAATGACACCAGACCCCAATGCACCGGGACGAATGCAAGACCAGCCTAACCTTTAGATCTTGAATGAATCTGAAGTTTCCAGGCCCTGTACTTCTCGGACCCTACCTTATCGGCAAATCTTGGGGGCTATAAATGGCGCCCGAACACTCCGGATGGGAACCCGTGGCCTGCTTACTCGGTGGTCTTACAATTCACGAAAGAAGGCAATATTTGGATGGATGATGGGGCGTAAGTACTGAAAATTGACCTGGAAAACTGAAATTATCCGAAACTTCCAGCGCAGGTAACGGATTTTATCCAAACACAGCGTGCTGGAAGGCCTATGTTTGCGGAGTCAAACCTACACTTGTATAACTCCATAATGCAGTAAACATTTTAATGTTCTCCTTTTTTAATAATAAAACTATACAAGTTGTTGATGTGTAGTCACCACATCATTTCAGACGTCCAAAGGTAGTTTTATATACAAATTAAGTGGTGATAAGGATGAGAAAAGAAAAGAACTTTGCGTTTCATGTGCACAAAGAGTTGTTCAGTCGACCTCTGATAGCTACTGATAAGAAGTCGCCACGTCAGCAAATAGACTAGGGGAATGTGCTCAATGCTCCGTTAGGCTAGCATGTGAATATTAGGCTCATATAGAGTAAGATTTCTTTTTTTTTTGGAAAGTCTTCAGGATCTTGAGCTACTTCTCCAGCAGAAAACTCCAGCTCCTCCGGCAGTCAATTAAAATTCAGTAGGATGTGCTGTGGCCTGGCCCAAAGCTTCTAAGCCCATATTGAGCTCAACTCAGTACTATTAGTAGTCAGTTTATAGAGTTATGTGTCGTTTGAAGCTATGAGTTTCATCACCCAGCTGGGTTTCAGGAGGATCTTATGAGGTCCTGCAGTAAGAAAGATCCCCAGAGACCCCAAAGCCTTCAGATTCAAGCGATTTGTTGGTGAACATTACCATGCTCTAAAAGTCCTGGCCCTTCAAACGTTCCGCACTCCAGGTCATAGACACCAATGACCGAGCACAATTTAGCCTTCACTACAACCGACACCTCCTTTCCCGTGATTTCTGGGGACCAATAACCTATTTTCCATTCCCAGACAAAGTAATATTTCAGTTAGCGATATGTTTGCTCATCACATCATAGCACAAATGTTTGCATTTGGAAAAGCTTCGGGGACCTCTCTTTTTTTCTTTTTTTTTCTTTTTTTTTTCCCCAAGCCGAGACGCAGAGAGGCTACCCGCTCTCAGCTGGAGAACGCCCCATTGATTTTGGCATTTGGAGCAAGGAGCTACATAGGTTTGCACGAAAAGTGGCTCCACCTCCTTCAATCTTATCAACATATCGTTATCAGTGTGACAGGCTCCCAACTGCACTCAACTGCTCATTCAGTGTGCTGGCTCTTTTCGGTTCTATCTACCGTCACTTTTTTTCCCTATTATTCTCTTCTTTCTACGATTTACCCAAAAAAAAGCTAGAAATTTTTTTTAGGTAACTTCAGAAAGCTCCCCCGGCAGTTTTCTAAGACCAAGCTCTCTCTCCAAACCGAGCACTTTTTGCTCCACACCGTAAGACTTGTGGGTGCTGTGAGCCGTTCCTGTGGAGCGCCGCAGCTAACTCAGGTGAGACTTTTCTTTGTTTTTTTAAAAATTGAGTGGTCATGACGTAAGAGGCTGGAGGAATGGGGGAAGAAAAGAAAGAAAAAAAAAGAAAAAAAAAAAAAGAAAGAAGAAAGAGGAACAGGAAGCGTGTGTGTGTTCCCTCAACCAGAAATTGATGGGAGGGTTTTGAGGTTGTTGGGGGCTCTGCACACGAAACATTATCCAATTTTTCAGGGTCACCTTACCCAGCCAAAATCCGTACAGTGAGCGTAGACCGTTCTCCCGACGAGTCGCCACCACCGCGTCCACCTTCGGACACTTCATCTGCCAGGTATGCAGGCTCTAAAAAATCTAAAAATATTGGCCTAATCCCTGAATTTTCAGAGACAACCCCACCCTAACTTCGTCCGCCGCCGTGGTGTTCGCCGACAAGCGTTCCCGCTTCCGCTGATACCCCCGAGGTGTATGGGTCCCGACCGAAAGACCCGCATCCTCGTCCTATACCGTCGTCCTCCCTAGCGGGTCCAGCTAAGGAGCCTATACCTCCTAAACCCATTTTCAATAGAAAATCCGTCTTTCGACATACCCATACTACAACCCTTCCCCCATAATGTCTGCCACGTCTGCCACCAACTTTGCCGTTCAAACCCATCCGGTCAAGGCTCCGGATGAGGAGTACTTCTTCGAAGGTGCCGAGAAGCTTCTGGAGCTCTGGTTCTGCTCGAGCACACAGAATGAGACTCGCTCCCTCCGAATCATCCCAAGAGAGGAGATCGATGCAATGCTTGACATCGCTCGCTGTAAGATCCTCCACTCCAAGCACAACGAGTCCATCGACTCTTACGTGCTCAGCGAGTCCTCTCTGTTCATCTCGGACAACCGTGTGATCCTCAAGACCTGTGGCACAACTCGCTTGCTGGCTGCCCTTCCAGTGATCATGCAGCTAGCCGGGGCCTACGCCGGGCTGGATCAAGTCCAATCCGTCTACTACTCCAGGAAGAACTTCTTGCGCCCGGATCTTCAACCATCGCTTCATAAGAACTTTGATGCGGAGGTGGAGTATCTGGATAGTTTTTTTGTGGATGGTCATGCGTACTGTCTTGGATCCCTCAAACAGGATAGATGGTACCTTTACACATTCCACAGAGAAGTTGAGTTCCCAGCTCACAAGCAACCCGATCACACCTTGGAGATCTTGATGAGCGATCTGGATGAGGAGGTGCTCCACAAGTTTACCAAAGACTATGCGGTGGATGGCAATGACTGCTTCATGGTAAGCCCTCGCGATGGGAGTCCGATGATCTTTAATCAATTCTTTACAGCGAGCCGGTATTGACAAGATCATCCCGGCAGGTGCAGATGTTCACGACGAGCTGTTCGACCCGTGCGGCTACAGTATGAACGCTTATATGAATGACACTGACCAATACGCAACCATCCACGTGACTCCCGAGAAGGCATTCAGCTTCGCTTCCTTCGAGACCAACCAGGACTTGGTCTGCCTGTACTCGCAGACTCGGAAGGTTCTTCAGTGTTTCAGGTGAGTATTTAGAAAAACTTAATGTAGTTCAACAAAGTTCCTTACAGACCAAATAAGATCTTGATGACAGTCTTTGCCAATGACATTTCGGAGAAGGGGAAGGATGCCCAGCAGCAGTTGTGGGACCGCGAGCTGCCGGGGTATAGAAGGACCAATGTGCAGTTTGTGAGACTTGAGGTGGGTTCGGTGGGCTTCAAAATTTAGCGTTCTTCGCTTACCTCTAGCCCTGGTTCTGGTCCTGGCCCTGTGGTCCTGGTCCTGGTCCTGGTCCTGTGGTCCTGGTCCTGGTCCTGGTCCTGGTTCTGGTCCTGGTCCTGGTCCTGGCCCTGGTTCTGGTCCTGGTCCTGGTCCTGGTCCTGGTCCTGGTCCTGGTCCTGGTCCTGGTCCTGGTCCTAGTCCTGTGGTCCTGGTCCTGGTTCTGGTCCTGGTCCTCTGGTCCTGGTCCTGGCCCTGGTCCTGGTCCTGGTCCTGGTCCTGGTCCTGGTCCTGGTCCTGGTCCTGGTCCTGGTCCTGGTCCTGTGGTCCTGGTCCTGGTCCTGTGGTCCTGTGGTCCTGTGGTCCTGTGGTCCTGTGGTCCTATGGTCCTGTGGTCCTGTGGTCCTGGTCCTGTGGTCCTGGTCCTGTGGTCCTGGTCCTGTGGTCCTGATCCTGTGGTCCTGGTCCTGTGGTCCTGGTCCTCTAGTACTTCCATCAAAACACTAAAATCTTGAAAATTTGCAGACGGAAACCCTAGTCTACGCTCATTTCGTGCGCAAGGCCTCCACCGGTCAAGATTCATCATCGAGCGACGAGGACGACGGCGAACGCTCCGATTGATATCAAATCTTGATTGTGTTTTTTTTTCTACAAATCACTGTTAAACCATGTATTTTGTACTAACCCTATTAGTTTTGTTTTCTTCTTAATCATTGATCACTATACCCCCCTTCCCCTAACTACTTGGTTTTCTGAGGGGCCTTCAGGCCATTTTCTAGTCTTTTGGCTTCTGGTACTGTGGTCCTGTGGTCTTCTGGTCTCCCAGAACAACTTCCCGTTGAAGGGTCAAATGTTATGCTAATTCCTTATCTATTCTCCCCATCTCTTTGTCGCCTCCCTCCCCCTCTCTCTCCCCCTTTCCTGTTTGTTTTCAAGACAGACAGTTACACTTTCCTATTGATTTTTAGCAATTTTAGTTATTTTTCTTGTGTTAGAACTGTCTTAAACGTTAATTTTTGGGCGTAGAATATATTTTTTAATAAAAAAAATTTGGGAAAATTAAATTTTACACACGTTTCTACACGTTGTATCTCTTCCACATTCTCCATCAAAAAAAAATCAAATCATTTCTTCACAGAGAATGCTGCGAATTTGCGGCTTGCTTCTCGTTTTCTTTGGCGCCTCGTTGGTTTTGTACGCGGTTTGGAGCTACGGACCACTTCCGGAGGTTTTTTGAGATTTTTCTGCTAAAAAGCTGGAAATTTTTGATTTAGGGTGCGCAGAGGCCTCGGTTCCCGAGGGATTTGGAAGGGTTGCGGGAGTTGAGCTCGAGTTTGACAAAATATGAGTGAGTTTTGAAATTTTAGTGCCGCTACGCAACCGCACCGCATGGAAAAACTGAAAAATCACGCAAATTCATTTTCCATTGAATTTTTCATTGACTTTCTTTGAAAAAATCTCAAATTTCAGTGAAAATATGTTTTGTAAACCAAATTTCTAACCAAAATTTGAAAAACCGCCACGCGACCGCGACGCTACCGCAACGCGTTTCGGGAAGTTTTCAAAAATCAGGATTTTGTCCGAATTTTGTGTTTTTTCGTTGAGGAAACGGTCAAATTCTGCTATAATATCAGTTCTTATGAATTTTTCAGCCGAAATTTAAAAAAACCGCAACGCGACCGCAACGCATCCTCATTTTTCAGAGAATCCCATGCCGCCTACACAGTACTTCTCTTCTCAGCAGCTTACCTCTACAAGCAGACTTTTGCGATTCCCGGATCATTTTTCATGGTACTATAATATTTCAAAATGTTCCTGTTTTTAAAACAAAATTCTGAGTTTCAGAATCTTCTAGCTGGAGCACTTTTTGGCACAGTTCGTGGAGTTGCACTGGTTTGCAGCCTTAACGCAGTTGGAGCATCTTTATGCTTCTGCCTATCGGCTCTTTTTGCAGCACCAATTGTCGACCGGTTTTTGAAGTCAAGAATTGAAAGTTTGCGGTGTTTGGTAAGTAGAAATTAAAGCTAATGGGTATCTGAGCATGCTCCAAAAATTTTGAGGCAAACGAAGTATTAAGCGCCAATATACAGCAGTTTGAAGTTTTGAGGTGCGGTGCGGCTGCGGCGCGTGTCGACCGCAGCGCAGCCGCGTCGCCTCTCGAAAACT
Source organism: Caenorhabditis elegans (assembly GCF_000002985.6). NCBI lineage: Eukaryota > Metazoa > Nematoda > Chromadorea > Rhabditida > Rhabditidae > Caenorhabditis > Caenorhabditis elegans. The sequence continues at coordinate 14,046,992 of NC_003279.8, read as the reverse complement.
TTAAAGCGGCGTAACTCAGCTACCAGTGGTCAATTTCCCTGAAATTTTTGGAGCATGCCCAGCAAATTTATGTTTTTCGAATGTAAATATTAACAAACATTTTTTTTCAGGTAAACGCCGAACGTGACCGCCTCTGGTTTTTCCTATTGTCTGCCAGAATCTTCCCATTCACTCCTCATTGGTTGCTGAACATCTCCAGTCCATTTTTGGATGTACCTTTGAGATATCACGCCAGCTCGGTTTTTGTCGGTGAGTTGTTGGTGGCCTAGAAATCCAAAAAGTTAGGCCATTATCCAAAACTAGCCCATGGTCAAACTTTTTCCAACCGTCTCAATGAGCTGATTACAGGAGTTTTATTTACAATGAGCTTAGGTTAAAAAAAAACCGGGTTATTGAGCTTTTCAATGGCGGCCTAGAAATCCAAAGTTAGGCCATCATTTAAAACTAGGCCATGATTATACTTTTTCAAACCGTCTCGACGAGCCGAATCTGATTTTCAATACCAAAATAATTCAAAATCAAAAATGAAAAACATTTCAGGCCTCTTCCCCTACAACCTGCTGTGTGTCCGCGCCGGTACTGTACTTGCCGAAGTGAACTCAATGTCCGATGTTTTCGATGTCTGGACCCTCTCGGAGCTCTTCAGTGTCTCACTACTGCTTCTGGTGGCCACCAGAATTGCAAAACAGAATAGTTTGGAGAAAAAAGTTTCCGGGTACAATGATGAGCTGCATGGAGTTAAAGTTTCCTAGTTTTTTGATTTCGATTTTTGTTTTAATTTCATGTTTTAATAGTTTTATGTGCACTTTTATGGGTTTGAATTTTATTCGCGGGTTTTTCTATGAAATGAATTATTTTTCAATTTTTGGACCGCAACGCAACCGCAACGCAGCCGCAACGCATCCGCATCGCTCCTGCGAGTTAAAGAGAAATAGGCCAATAGGCAGGCAGACACGGCTAAAAAGTTTTCATGGAGGCTCAAGTTCCAAAATCAAACGCCTGAAACATATTTCCACCGCCAAAAAGATTGTTCGGCGCCCCTCCTACGTATAAATAAATTGTCGTGTTTCCAAGGCTCCCGGAGCCTCATTTTCCGCCGATTTTTTAAAAGAGGTCTATGTTATTTGTTCTTGAACACTCATTTCCCCACTTTTCCACATGAAAATCATGACTTCTCGCTTAAAATCTGCAATTTTTGCCTGTTTTCTCTGGATTCTCCTTCCCAGCGTTTGTTTTCCCTACTGTACCTTTTACCATGCCTACAGTAACCCTTTCAGATGGTACTATCCGATTACAAAATGCTGATCACTTATGGTAAACCTACTATCTACAATAGCTACAGTAGTCCTAACGTTTCCACATGGCAGGAATGTGTGGATTATTGCTTCGATTTGGACACTTGTATTGTAAGTAGGAAGCGGAAATCGGCTGTAACTCCGCGGAAAAATGAGTTTGAGAAAAGTTGCCAACCAATAAAATATTGCTCTTGTAATGTTCCACAGTTTGTTAGTTGACAACTTTTTGATATCTTTATTCTCCGCAGAGTTACAATGGTTTAAAGCTGGAAGCGTGAAAGAGTGTGGTGGAGGGGGAGACGCAGGCTGCTCTTGCTGTCTGCGCCTCCTCTCGCCCTCTACTTTTTTTGCGTTTCTAGCTTCAAACGCTAAGAACTCTGCGGACAATGAGAAAAATTTTAGGCAGTATACGAGAACAACTGCCAAATGTTCCAAGTCGGTCAAGTCATCACTGCTACTCATGCTGAAAATGGTTCAAGATTTGCTTTTAAGCACTCTTCATCAGATACCACGTGTCCTGTAAACCACTTGATATCCTTTTCAGTAAGACCCCTAGCTCAGGAACCCAAAAAAGTACCTGTTCCAGGGCCCTCCTTGCAATGTAACCTACAATGATTCTACTTGGACATTTGGCTGCCAAATACCCACGTGCCCCGATAACTTTACATAGTTCCACAGAGCTAAAGGACTTCGATGCTCACAGGTTACAAGCCTTTTTAGTCGCCAGAGCTCACATATCCTTTTAAGGTTGTTGAGCACTATGCGTGCTGCAACAGGACAGTGTCGGATATTATGTGCGACAATTTGAATAGTAGCATTTCGGGTCCCGAGACAAAAGTTGAGCACGATTTTGTTGTTCGTAAGTTGGATCCTTTCAACAATACACAAATTCAAATTTTTGAAATTTTCAGAAAAAACTATTCCGATCTTCAATAAGATAAAGGCATTGGATGGAACATACAAAATAACCGGTGTATGGTTAGATGGTGCACGGAAGGCGAGCTGCATGGGGACCAGCGTATATCCATGCAATACTACGGAGGTGAGCATGGGACATGTACCACATAGAGTCGGTACCATAAGTGGTATGTGCCATCTGGGATCTGCACCATATAGGGTTTTTTACAGTATGGATACTAAATCCCATTGGTTTGCATTATTACCATAGGGGTATGCACCATAGGGAGATTCTCTCATTAATGATATAATATGATGATATGAGGACTATGCCAAAACGGGGCCTGGGTCTTATACGCCATAGGGGTATGTACCAAATATGGTCGGTAAAGGGACTTTCCATAGTGGTTCTGTACCATAGGAGGTTTGTATCATGGTGGTATATACCAGAGGTGGGCGGCGATTTCCGTTCGGCAAATTTTTTTGCCGACAAATTAGGCAAATTGGCGAATTGCCGGTTTGCCGGATTTCATATTTGCCGGAAATGTTTAGAGGGATTTTGTTATGACGGAAGCAACTGTGCCTTTTTGAAATTTTTTTCCCGTTTTTTAAAAGATATTTTCATAGAATTTTCTTACTTTTCAGAAAAAGATGTAGGAACATTCATAGAATGCGTACAATTTTGCCAATTAAAGTTGAAGTTCTGAAATTTCCAAAAAAATGTGCTAAACGGCAAGTTCGGCAAATCGGCAGTTTGTCGGCTTAGCGATTGGCCGGAGTTGTTCAATTCCGCTAACTTGACGATTTGCCGACTTGCCCGAAAAATCGTTTTCCGCCCACCCCTGGTATATACTACATCGGGGTCTTTATTAGTTATGTACCTTGTGGATTCTGTACCATTTGTTGGGGTGTATATAGCATAAGGGTCTCTACCATTGAAGTTCCGGTTCATTTGGACCTGCACTACTAAGAGTCTCTACCATATGGAGTCTTAAATTCCAGGCGTTCTCCTTCACGGACCCCACCCTCTCCGCAAACCCCGCCGGCTACATTTGGCAACAAGGCAACCCAGATGGAAACCCGGCACCTGCTGATGGAATAGTCCTAAAATTTAATGCAACAGATTGGTACGCAATAGATGACGCCGAGTAAGTTTCCATGTCGATTTTCCACTAAGGCCACCTAAGTTTGCAGCGCCTCCCTGCCTACCTCAGCGAAAATCGGGTGCTGGAAGGGTTATGTCTGCGGGGTAAAACCTACATTGGTGTGAATGAATTTTTTTTTCGAATAAAAACTATTTATTTATTTATATTTATACAATGTTAAGAATTTGCAAATTGCATCAAGTTATCATATTTACTCAAAAAAACCGTTTCTTTGCCGATAAGCTGGACTAGAGTCACAAAATGGCTGAAATTTTTGAAAGTTTGGAGGATAACGATCCAAATTGATAACAATTCGGTGAATCTGGCAGGTGCAGACTTGGAATTTTGCAGACAACAATAGTGGAGTAGACATGATGCATACATTCTCTGAATACATGGCAACTTTGCTTTTCCGTCCTCTGACAGTAAGGGACTAGCTGAAAAATAAAATTTTCAAATAAAAAACGATTCTAAAAAAAATTTGCTACACTTTGTTAGTTGAAAACTTTTTGATAGCTTTGCTTCCCGCAGAGTTATGAGCCTTTGAACTTGAGGGGCGAGAGAGTGTGTGGGAGGGGAGACGCAGGCGCGCTCTCTCCGTCTGCACTCTCCCCTCCCCCACACTCTTTTGCTTCCGAACTAAAAGCCCCTGTAACTCCGTCGCGGTTAAAGCTATCAAAAAATTGTCAACTGACTTTTTATTTTCTCAGAAATATTTTGTTAGTTGAAAATTTTTCTTTTTTTAGTTTTTGAGATATTTCAGTTTTCAAATTACGTCAATTTTTAACTAAAATATACCTTCACTACACAGAAATATGACTGAAAGTAACAAGTACTCCTCTTGAGTGACTTTCAAATTGGCCAACTTGTCAACTAGTAATTCTCGAATCTCTCTTAAAAATCGATGAGAAAATTCCGGAGTTTTGAGAATTTCAGCATCGAAAATGTCGGAACCATCAGGAAATCGCATTTCGCCAAGCTTCTTCGTGTAACTTAAAAATGCAGTTGAGAAAAGCATGTGCTTAATGTACCCGGATCGAATAATTGAACCCTGGTCCTCGGGGTTTATGGCTTGAGGAAAATTGATTTTCTTCAAGAAATCTATAGTAGTAATCTGATTGAGAAGGCTCCAGTGGTGGCATGTAGGATTTTGGAGTTTTTTGGCGGAATATTTTACTGGGATCAATATAGCATCTGCTGGAGAAGTTGGACCAATTAGATTGTAATTTGAAAATTTATCTGCTCGAGTTATATCCAGATCCTTCAATGTCTGGATTAAATTTACTAAATTCAAATTTGCAGCCATTTCTCGAGCTCGATTATCCGTGACAGGTCGAATAAGCCCAACTTCTAGACATTTGTCGAACCGGCATTTTTTACAGTTTACGTGTCCGGGGCTGCATGGTAGATTAAAGAATTTATTCATAATTGCCGCGTAGTTTGGTGGGGACTTTTCGTGAAAATTTCGACGGAAAAAGGAGCAGCAGGCGGAGCAGAGGAAAAACTGAAAATCTCCTTAAAATTTGCTACATTTTTTTCGTAAAAGAAGTTAGAGCCATTTCAATTTGGAAGGGCAGAACTCCGTTGGGAGAAGAGCTCTCAAAAAATTTCCAACTAACAAAATACTCCCCTTGAAGTTTCCTACAATTTTTTAGTTTACAACATTTTGATAACTCTTCTCTCAACGGAGTTAGAGCGATTCAAAAATCGAAGCAATAGAGTGTGGCGGCGGGGAGAGTGCAGACGGTGAGAGCGCGCTGCGTCTCCCCCTCCCACACACTCTCTCACAACGACGGAGGGTACTAAATTGAAACCCCTGTAACTTAGCGAAGAATAAAGATATCAAGATGTTTTCAAATAACAAAATGTTGGAAATTTTGCGTAGTTTATTTTATTAGTTGACATATTTTTGATATCTTTACTTGCTCAAGAGTTCCTAGAACTTTCCTCAAACCTAGAAAGCATAACTCACCCCATATTTACTTTCGCATTTGGGATTCGAACAAATTTGGCACAAATGAACCTCCATTGGAAATAGAAAAGTAAAATTTTAAGGGAATGGTACGAAAGATCTCGACCAAAACGAAATGAGCCAAACATAATTTTTTCCATATTTGCAAAGAGGGTTTTTAGGTATCACGCAATTAGTACTACTGATTCATATATCATGTGACTTTGTTATAAGAATTCCTAAAATTAGCAGTGTGATGTTACATCGGAACTCCCAAAGGGTTTTAATTTCGAAACTAGAAAAAAATGGAGATTATATAGGAAGTCAATTTGAAACCCCTGTAACTTGGCGGAGGTAGAAGCTATCAAAAAGTTTTCATGGCACAAAATGTAGGAAATTTTACGTAGATCATTTTGTTAGTTAACAACTTTTTGATATTTGTACTCCTCGTGGAGTTACAAGAATTTAAAAATAGGGTACTATTTAACACCGTCCTTTTTCACATTTTTTCAGTTATTGCATAGAGAGAGATAGGTATGTATGCTATAAAATTCAAATCCCATTCCTGTAAACTTTTGTTTTCGTTTTTTCCATAACCAAACATTACCTACTAATCTCTACAAATACTAACAATATCAGTTATATTAGTTGGATTTATAAGTTTTTCTATAAAATACAAATTATTTTTGATTAGTAAAAAAACAAAAAACGGCAAAAAACTGATCAAGAATTGGAAAAAAAATTAAGCTAAACAAAAATTTATTTAAAAAAAATTTCCTTGCTTTTAACGGCTGTAACTCCGCAAAAAACCAACTTTTCTAAACTTTGTCTACTATCAAAATGTAGAAAATGTTCTACAAAGCATTTTCTTTTTAGACAAATTTTCAGTAGTTCTCCTAGTTTTCCAGATATTTTTAATTCCCTTTTTCTGTAGATTTCCACAACTTTTTTTTGCATTTTTCTAGTTAAAAATGTATGTACTTGCCTTTTCCAAAACTACAAAAAACATTTTTATCACTTTTGCATGACTGAAAATTATCACCAAAATAACATGCTTCAATTGGCTGAAACTAGATGAAACTAGCTGAAAATCATAAAAACGTGCTGAAATTAGATTAGGGCTTTGTAGCCAGGCTTTGAGAAGAAAACTGATTTTTTTTTAAAACAATATCATGCCAAATATCCAACTAGAGCACCGGTTTTATAACAATTTCGTAAAAATTTCAAATTTTTGGCATTTACCAAAATGTCATCTAAGTTGAGAAGAAGGTAAAAATTTTAAAAATTTTAAAATAATTTTAGTAGAAGTCTCAACTTAGTTAGTTTTTTGGTAAATGCCAAGAATGTTCCAAATTAATTGTTTTGTCTTCAAGTTTCAAATTTCTGGCACCAGACATTACTTTTTAATATATACAAAAACAAACAAAATTAGCAGTGTTGGGATTAAGGGTACATAAAATTAGAGATTATCACTTATCAGGATTACGTAGATGCCAGGAACTATGTATTAGATTACACTAATAGTGTATACACAAAAAAAAAGCTAGACATTAAACTGATAAATTCCTTTTTTATGGGAATATTGAGAAATTTTTGGCATTAAAGGTGGAGTAGCGCCAGTGGGGATTTTGTCTAAATGCACTTATAATGATCCAAAACAACCGAATATCATAATAAAACACTCCAAAAATGTTTAGATTTTTCAATATTTCCGGTCAATACGAGCATTTGAGGAAATTTAAAGAAATGTCACAAGTCTCGACCCCTTCAATGTTTTAATATAAATAATTATAACAAAATTAAAACATAAAAATGTCGAAAAAAAAATTTTTTTTTGGTCGACTTCCAAAATTATGAGTGGCAAAAGCTGAGTAATTGCCACTTTTTGACAGTAAATAAAAAATTTTCAAAAATGTTTTGAAAAGTTTTATCATGATATTTGGTCATTTTAGGACCAAAGGAGTGGTTTTTAACAATTCCCCCACTGGCGCTACTCCACCTTTAATCTAACAGTTGAAGTTCAAAATTTTAGATATGATTCAATTTTTAGATCTTTAAAAAACCCCTTATCACAATTTATTTTTTACAACTATGTTTCAAAACCTGGCTAAACAATTCGTGTCTAATTTCAGCACGTTTTCATAATTTTCAGGCTAGTTTCAGTCAATTGAAGCATGTAATTTTTGAAAGCTAGCTTGAAAATTCAAGAGGTAATAATTTTCAGTCATCCGAAAGTAGTAAACATGTTTTTTGTAGTTTTTGAGAAGGAAAAAAGAAGTATGTACATACATTTTTTGTTATAAAAGTGCAAAAAGTAGTGGAAAACTAGAATCAAGAAGAGCTACCAAAAATTTGCTAACTAACAAAATATTCCTTTAAAAATTATCTAAATTTTGTTAGTTGGCAACTTTTTGATAGCTCTTTTTCCAACGGAGTTAGAGCAGTTCAACGATCAAAGCAATAAAGAGTGTGTGGTGAGGGGAGAGCGCAGGCGGTGAGAGTACGCTGCGTCTCCCCTTCCTGCACACTCTTTCGCAGCGGCGGCGGTCTTCAGAATTGAAACTCCTCTATCTTGGCGGAGAAAGATGCTATCCAAAAGTTGACAACTAACAAAATGTAGGAAATTTTTTGTAGATTTTTTTTGTAATTAAATAATTTTGTCTAGCTAATGTATTTTTTGAGTTATCACGTTTTTCAGTTAGCTTGTTTTATTCCCATATTTTTGATCCGAGTTTAGAAAATCCAGTTATGATTACAAGATTGTAGGATGAAATGCCAGTGATAAGCCTGGCAGGCTAAGCTGAAGATATGTGTTGTTTGTTGTTTTATAATAACTGCCAAATTAGTGCTAACCAGCAATTGTAACTTGCAAAAAAAGAAAGATACCTGCAAAAATAAACTTTTAAAAAAAATGCAAATTTTCATATTTTCGTGTGTGACGTCATAAAGGTCCAGTGATCTATAAAGGGTTTCACCATGTTTTTTGAAACATTATTAATTCTATAAATAAGGTTTCTATTGTACATACATGTGCAACACCCAAATGTTCCAAAAATTAGAACACTTTCAGAAGAAGACTGAAAAAACTGAAAATTAGCCCGAATCTTCCTACACGCTCCAATTGGCTGGAATTCGTTGGAACGTGCTAATATGGAAATAAAATCTGTAAAAAACAAAACTTTTGTAATAGATGTTTGTGTAAAAAAGCAAAAATTAAATACAATTTTGTGACTTTTTGAACTTTTGGAAATTTTCATTTTCCTCATTTTTTAAATAAAGCGATCTGAATTTTATCAAAACAGAAAATGATCTACGCAAAATTTTCTGCACTTTGTTAGTTGGCAATTTTTTGATAGCACATTTTACCGCCGGGGGAGAGTGTGTGAGTGTGGGAGACGCAGCATACTCTAACCACCTGCGCTCTCCCCTCCCACACACTATTCTACCCTTCCAACGTCAAATTGTTATAACTCTACGAGGAGACACGATATTTAAATTTTTTTAACGTTAAAATAATCTACGCAAATTTTTCTACATTGTGTTAGTTGCCACATTTTTTATAACGCTCTTCTCTTTGAAGTTAAAGAGGTTTGAAATAAGGTGAAGCTCCTCTAACTCCAGACGAAATTGAGCTATCAAAAAATTGTCAACTAACAAAATGTAGGAAATTTTCTCAGCAATATTTTATAAAATAAAAATTTTCCTCTAGCTTTTTTAGTTTTTGAGATATTTCTGTTTTCAAATTACGTCAATTTTTAACTAGAATAGTCTAGTTTCCATTACTTTTGGGATTCCTTGATTTACGTAATGAAAATTAATGAATCATTGAAGGCGGAGCTTAATAATAACAAACCCCGCCCATTTAGAGGGTATAAAACCAAAAGATTATAATGACAATTCCAGATTTTGAGCTTTTTCCTTCACTTCTCAGCGAAGGAAATGAGAGCTCTCGTCGCTATTCTCTGCCTTATGGCACTATGCCATGCAGCAATGCTCGATGAGCTGGAGATGCAGAAGGAGGTTCAGGAGTTCCATCACATGAACGGCATGCTCCAAGAGTTCATGAATAAGGGGCTCATCGGGAATCATCACCATGGTACCAAGGCCGGCCTCACCTGCGGGATGAACATCATCGAGAGAGTCGACAAGCTGTGCAATGGGCAGTGCACTCGGAACTATGATGGTAAGTTGGAGGGGTGTAGCTTTGAAACTAGAAGTGGTACTGGATAATTTTTAACTGAAGCATTGTTCAGCAGGAAATGTTCTAAATTTTGTTAGTTGACAACGTTTTGATAACTTTTCTATTTGCAGAGTTATACAACTTTAAAGTAGTATCACTTTTTTATTCCAGCACTCGTCATCAAGTCCTGCCACCGCGGAGTCTCGGACATGGAGTTCATGGTGGCATGCTGCCCAACCATGAAGCTATTCATTCACTAAGAGCACAAAATAACGGAGCATGAGCACAACTCAAATAACAACTCAAAAATAATCAGCGTAAAATTGGACAATTCTATATTAACATTTAATCAATAAATTTTGGGAATAACGCCGAAAATCTGTTTGGGAATTTTTCAGGAAAATGTCAGAAGACCAGTTTCAAAGTGTAATAACTTTGTAGAGGATGGACCTATCAAAAAATTTCAATTCAGATTTTGTAGGAAATTTCCTTTTGAACAGATCGTTAGAAGAGAACTTTTTGATAAGTTCCTACTCCACGCCAAGTGCCGTGATCTACCTCTGCATCCCCGTCCAACTTCAAGTCGGCGTAACTCTGCAGATACCAACGCTAAAAAAATATGGTCAACTACCGAAATATAAGAAATTTTCAGCTGAACATTTTAACACTTGACTACTTTTTGATAGAATTGTTCCTGACAGAGTTAGAAGGCCTAAATCTATGTAACTCCCCAATTACCCCTTTTTGATAACTCTACTAGATACCTATATATGCTAGAATTAAGAGTTTGATCTCTATGAGTCTGCAAGATTGTCTTACAACATGTCGTCTATTTTTATAGATATCTCTATTTCTCACATCACAATGAGCCCAACTACAAAGTGACTCCGTGAGCCACCCTATAATTATCACTTGTTTACCCCTTTGACGTCTTCTTCATACGTGAGGAGTTACAAATAGGGATTAGATTTTGGAAAAGCCTGGGAGCCTGAGAGCCAAAAAGCCTATTTACTGCTTAAAGTCTCCCCTGCTCCAGTTTTCAGGCCTGGTCCTAACTTAGACTGTTTTAGTCTTACAAGGAAGCCGAGGAGTCTATCAAGAAGCGTAGAAACTCGTAAGGCCTGGGATTCGACAGGACTCTACAGCGTTGCTTCTGGGTCGTTCTACGGTCCAAGAGTTACTCTTTAAGCTTAGTTGTCCAGCCATGACAAAAGGTTCTAGTGGGCCGCTCACAGAGCATCTCTAGTCCTTGATTGAGATTTGGAGCTGTAAATTTATTGGAAACTGAATTCTGAAATTTTTTCAAAGCTCTGAAATAAACTATAATCTAGTAGTTTTCCCCTTCACTGCCTCCTTGCCAGCTAATCTCAATCACTGCCCTCCCCTACTTCTTGTAGGTGGAGCCTACACCCGCGACTCCGCCCTCCCATCGAGCCCTACAAAACCCGGCGAAACACTTCCGCCAACTCACTTTTTTTGTGAGAATGAGTTCTCACGCCCTGGTTCTTTTCCTTCTCCTTTTCCTCCTACCAGTGGCACTGGGCCACTTCCTCTCCAAGCCTGCACCGGATCCAAGGATCACATTCAACCGTAAGCTTGCGGAGACACTCAAGGAGCTTCAGGACATGGGACTCATCCAGGCCCCCCGTGAGCCGGTAGTGGCGGCTCAGGGAGCCAAGAAGACTTGCGGAAGGAGTTTGTTGATAAAGATCCAACAACTCTGCCATGGAATCTGCACAGTTCACGCTGATGGTGAGTAGGGGGTTATTGAGGTTAGGCGGGTTTCAGCGCGTTTAGGATCTCTTTTTTAGTGTTAAGGACAGCGCTCTTGTCAGTAACGCGAGACTCCCTTAGAACCTCTAGAACCTTTAAGAATAGGCTCACTCTGTAAGGACTCTGTAAGGACAGGATCCCAGAAGAACATAGTTACCATGCGGGACTGTGGCGCTTTCAGGGATCCGAAGTTTTCAGAACTTTAAAGACACTGCTAGGGGTACTGGTTGGTGGGCTCAGGAGGGCTTCGTAGTGCCCTCGCCCTCCAAAACTGCTGTAGAAGGGGCTTTAGGATACCTTCCAGGATACCTCTAGAAACCGACCGACAGACCAAAACAGGCATCTGACGCATTTAGGACATCTTAACTTTTCAGGTTTTTGATCTCCCTTAATCCCTCCAATTTCCAGACCTCCACGAAACGGCATGCATGAAAGGTCTCACCGACTCTCAGCTGATCAACTCCTGCTGCCCACCAATCCCCCAGACACCATTCGTCTTCTGAATCAACCCCTCGGAGCGGCATCCCTTGTTAATTGTTACTATTTTTGATAAGTATAACATTGGTCATTTCCCTTTCTATCTATCCCCTTTTTTTATTTATAATTTGAGATGAGGAAAATCTTTCTACAACACTTCTAAAAATCCCCATAAAATCAAAAAAAAAAATCAAAAAAAGTTCAAAAAATCCCAAAAAAAAACCCATTTCTTTTTTTTTGTACTTTTCATTGTTATCCTCCAAGTTGACGGTAGGTGCCTGTTAACAAAAAACCCAATAAAATGTTTTTTTTTCCTTGGAATTCTCTGTGTTTTGTTTAGTTTGGGGTAGTTTGGGGAAAATAGATTTTGGATCAAGCCGGGTTTCTAAGCTACTTGGCTAATATAAGCTGTAAAATGCAATTGGACTAATAGGCCGGAAGCCTAAAGAGAAGAAAGGGGTTTTAGGCTCTGTGAAACGCTACAAATGTTTAAAAAAAAGCATCGAATAGCTTTTGGATCAAGCTAGGCTCCTTCTGATTTTTCAACTGATAATTGTCTTCTAAAACAGGCTTTCCGAACAGCCAAAGTTTTTTGGCATCTACGAGCCTTTTTAGAAATTTCTGCTGCATAAGAATATTTGAGTTTTCTGACTAATTCTCCAAAAAAAAAATTATATTTTTAGTGAAATAGTCCAAAGGAAGCCACTAGTTAGACTAGTTAGAGTAAATTAATGCAAAAAAGTTCCCCCAGTGGACTTAAAGACTCATTTCCACTCCGGCATCATAGTTCATTTGTCTAAAATTCCATAAATAGCTATTCTGACTCAACAATTACCACTTGTTTACCACTAAAATGTCTTCTGATCTTACGAAAAATTTGATCAGAAAGTACATTTTCACATAGAATAATTATCACCTATAATCACTTAATTACCAGTTTCTGAGCAACGTCAGATGGCATAATACCCTGAAAAAGTCAAGGAGGGGGTTATAAGAAAATGGTTTCGTTTACCGAGTTGTCCAGAAGGTTCCAGAACATTCCAGAATTTTATCAAATTTTCCAGAAAGTTCCAGAACATTCCAGAATTTCACCGAATTTTCCAGAAGGTTCTGGAACATTCCAGAAATTTATTGAATTTTCCAGAAGGTTCCATAACATTCCAGAATTTTCTAAAATTTTCCAGAAAGTTCGGGAACACTCCAAAATTTTTCCGACTTTTCCAGAATGTTGTACAATATTCCAGAATTTTACCGAATTTTCCAGAAGGTTCTAGAGCATTCCGGAATTTTCTGGAATTTTCAAGAAAGTTCTAGAACATTCCAGAATTTTACCGACTTTTGCAGAATGTTGTAGAATATGCCAGAATTTTATCAAATTTTCCAGTAGGTTCTAGAACGCTCCAGAATTTTTGCGAATTTTCCAGAAGGTTCCAGAACATTCCAGGATTTTCTAAAATTTTCCTGAAAGTTCCAGAGCATTCCAGAATTTTACCGACTTTTCCAGAATGTTGTAGAATATTCCAGAATTTTAGCGAATTTTCCAGAAGGTTCTAGAGCATTCCGGAATTTTCTGGAATTTTCCAGAAAGTTCTAGAACATTCCAGAATTTTACCGACTTTTGCAGAATGTTGTAGAATATTCCAGAATTTTATCAAATTTTCCAGTAGGTTCTAGAGCATTCCGGAATTTTCTGGAATTTTCCAGAAAGTTCCAGAGCATTCCAGAATTTTATCGAATTTTCCAGAAAGTTCTGGAACACTCCAGATTCTTATCGAATTTTCCAGAAGGTTCTAGAACATTCCAGAATTTCCTCGAATTTTCAAGAAGGTTCCAGAACATTCCCGAATTTTCTAAAATTTTCCAGAAAGTTCGGGAACACTCCAAAATTTTACCGACTTTTCCAGAATGTTGTAGAATATTCCAGAATTTTCTAAAACTTTCCAAAAAGTTCTAGAATTTTTCAGAGTGTTTTCAAAAATTAAAATTTGAATTCCCGCCAAAATTATAGTTAAAAACACTAAGTGAAAAGGACCACTGCCGATAATTATCACTTAATTTTACACCAATTGCTCACTTAATATAGTAAGTTTCGATTTCAGATCCTCCTAAAATGTTCTTGCTCTAACATCACAGTCCAACATCAAGAGTTCAAGCTTCCTCCACTTATCATCTCTTTTTTGACATTTTCACACTACAAGTTATCATTATTACTTGTTTACCAGTTTCTCCATATCACTGACGTCTTCTGATTCTTTCGGTTTTCGAATTGATCAGAAGACTCCGAAAAACGTCAGATGAATTTTAACAAGAACTTGTAATGGAAGGGACTAAGAACTTTGACACTAGTATTTCCTAAATGTAGGTTGTATGAAGTATTTATTTTATATATGTACTAATTAGAGTCCATCCCGCATAAATGTGCCCTCTTTAAAGTCGTAAAAGTGGAAAAACACACAGTATGAAAAGAATTGAATACTAGAGTAAAAGAGATGCATTGTGACTCAAATCACTTTCATTTACAATCACCTCCTGCACAGAAACGGCGGGAGAACAACAGAGCAAGCGGGAAGAATGTAGGTCACTATATACTGGAGAACAGGTGCATCGACTATGGCATTTTTAAACTATAACAGTTTATGACTCGGTAACCATTAGATTTGTCAAAAAACTGTCAACTGACAAAATACTTGTTAAACAACGGTTTTATATAACGTAATATACAAATATTTCATGTACTTTTGGGAAACATGGTGCATCGACGCCGAAACCCCTCCTTCAATAGATTGTTGAACATATTTTGCTAATTGTCTGTTGTGCCCTATTAAGGAATAACATGACTCTCATTTACAACCACCTTTTGCATTGGAAGGGGGAGGACAACAGTGCAAGCGGGATGAATGCAGGTTACAATAGACCGCCAGACAGGCCGCCTAGATCAAACTATAGATAAAATATGTACAGGGCCACACAACAATTGGGAAACCATTAGCGTTTTCCATACCAAACTGCGTTCTGATTGATCAGGTCACCCGTTCTGACTACGTTTGTAAGATCAGAAGACATTTTGAAGTAGTGGTAAACAATTGAGAATTGCTGTATCGAAAGAGCTATATATGGAATTATTCACCAAATCAACTATGACGCGGGCTCTTGGGAATGTTGTACTTTGCTTATTTCTTGGTTTATAGTCACTACATGTTTTAGGCAAAAAAATACGAAAACGAGCAAAAAGTGTTGTCAAATTTCGGGCGGTATCAACTTTGTGCGGGGTCGTGTTTGCCATCGGATAGTTGCATTTTTATTGTTCAGTACCTGAGTAAGATCTGCAGAGCCTACCTGGAGCCCCAGCCACCCAGAAAAGTAGGACTTCTCTTTGTGGCTTAAACTTAGAAAACCCTAGCACACTTACAATTTGTTAGGCTCTGTTGGCTGTGTAGATAGCAAATCGTACTAGGCTGCACTTTTGCTAGCTCTGATGGGTCCCGATTTGTCTTGGTGAGGTTCTTAGCCTAAGTCAGATAGCTACACCAAATTTCAGCCAGATGCTCTGCACCATGACTCCGCCCTCTCATCGATATAAAAACCGCACAAACTTATATGACAACTCATTTTTCGTGAGAATGAGATCTCCCACCTTGTTTCTTCTTCTGCTCCTAGTGCCCCTGGCACTATGCCATGTCTTCTCGGAGCCCGCGGATTTGGAGCTCAAAAGCTACCAAGCGCTTGAAAAAAGCCTCAAGGAGATGGGACTCATTCGAGCCAACCAGGGACCTCAAAAAGCGTGCGGACGATCAATGATGATGAAGGTGCAGAAGCTTTGCGCGGGCGGATGCACAATTCAGAACGACGGTGGGTTCCTTTGAGTTAGTCTAGATGAGCTCGAGTCTTTCAGATCTTACCATCAAATCCTGCAGTACTGGGTACACCGATGCCGGCTTCATCTCGGCCTGCTGCCCATCTGGCTTCGTTTTCTAAAGATCTCTTTTTTTTTATCTCACAAACTTTATCCCTATACCTCTCTTTTGCTTTTTCTTTACAGACGCACAAAAACTCCTTAATTTAATTTTCTTGGTTTACTGTATCCACTACCATTATGAGACACCTTTGTTAATAAAAAAACACAAAAACACAATTCTGCAGTGAAGAGTTCAGATGGATAATTCAGATGGAAGTTCTTCATTCTACAGTAGGTGAACTTCAGACAAAACTTCAGGTTGTTAAGGTTTCATAGTAGTGTTATTTCAGTTAAGTTAACTAAATTGGACTTCGAAACCATTAGGCTTCAGATTACCAAAATCTAGCTTGTATCAGTGAGCTGAGTTCAAGGAGAATCCAAGAATGGTTGCCTAATGTAGCAAAAAAACTTTCAGCAGCGATGTTTCAAAAGTGGCGCTTTTAGAACTTCTGGAGCTTCTGGTAGCTTCTAGAAATTCGGAATAGAGCACACATTACTTGTAATCGTACGAGCTTCTGCAGAACACCACTATAGTTCATTTGACCAAAATGGTGACAATTACCTCCAAGATTCCAAATATAGTCCATATGCCTTCTGATCTACAAAAAAGTAGTCAAAGCAACATGCTCCAAATTCCCATCTCTTAACATTTCCACACTATAATTATCATCTATTATCACTTGTTTACCAGTTTCACCACTTCATTGACGTCTTCTGATTCTTTCGGTTTTCCAAAAGTCTGAACAAAAACACATAGTATCCCCAAAAAAAATGTGTGAAAATTCAGTCATGTGGGATGTCTGCAAGCTATTGTTGTTGCCGAAGTCACTTTCCCAGGCATGACTAGGAATTTGGGATTTATATAAGTATCATTTGAAATCAAATCATTTGTCATGACTGGAACAGGGTTCTTTCATGAGCAGGGAGGTCTTAAGCAGGGAGATCCTAAACCAGGGGGGTCTTAAGCCGGGAGGTCTTGAAATTAGAATTCCGAGAACTTTGAGCAAACGCCAAAAAAAAATAATAAGAGCATGGTGGTCTTCAGCAGGTAGTTCCTAAGCCAGGAGGTCTTGAGCCGGGAGGTCTCAATCATGGAGGTCTTTGACAAACTCATGTCAAAAAAAAGTTTTTTTTCTGAAACTTGTCAAAAAATTTAAACAATAAAACTTATTTTATTCTGTATGTTCTGCTCTTCTAAAACTTTCTAAACCGAATTTTCATTCATTTTTTTGTGCTCTCAATTTTTTTCCCGGTGTCCATTTTTTACTCATCTTCAAAATGCACCAAACTTCAACTCTTTTCTGCAACGTCCTAAAGTATTCATGTCAAGTTCCCGCCTCTTTTCTGCAAAATAAACGTGCCGGTTGTTGGTCAAACAGATGAGGATTTGAGATGAAAAAGCTGAAAATAGAATAGATTAGTCATGGAAGTGTCGGTCAAGATTTGATGCGGACTAATCTGAAACTGGCTAGTGAACTAATTAAACAATCATCAATGTGCTTGTTAAAAAATACTACAAAACTGCAAGAAACAATTACAGCTCTCTAGGACAACCTTGAACAGAGTTGAACATCCTCAAAAATTCCGTTTTTTTTTTCGGAAATTGCTCAAATGTTGTAGAATTTGAGCGTAAAACTATGACTTGGAAGCTGATCAGCAGAAACATTCAAATATCCGAACCTAGAAAAAAGTCAGAAATGGTCGAAAAAATTGCAGAAAATCAGAACTAATCAGAAGGAATCAAAAAGAGTCAGAACACACTAAAAATAATACAGCCGGTGGAAATTGAGCCTCTTCCAAAACCTAGACCTCGAGCTCAAACTAGACCTAAGCCTAAGCCTAAAACTAAACAAAAACCTAAGCCTAAGACTATGCCTAATGTAAGCCTAAGTCTAGGCCTAAGCAAAAACATAAGCCTAAGCTTAAGCCTTAGCTTAAGCCTAAGGTTTCTGTTCAAAAATTCCAAAGAAAAGCCCCTAGAGTACTTTTCTCAGTTTTGTTCCATTGCTGCCATGCTCTTTTTTTTCTGCGCCGGGCCCCCCCTTACACTTTTCTCTGCACCCTCTCACTTTCCAATTATCTCTCAGTTTCTTGAAGGACACCCCGAATGAATGCTTTATGTTTCATGCAACTGACAGACGAAAGCCGTAAACAACTTATTTTTGCTCCACGGGTGCTGAAGATCAACTTTCAGAACAGAAAAATGTCACGGACTCAATGTAAGGAATTTATTTTCATATTAAAAACTTGCTCGAAAATAGCTGAAAAACTTTCAGAGCCCCAGGACAGTTTTGACACGCGTTGTGTGTCGCGTCGCGGTCGCGTCGCGGTCGCCGTACACACTTCATAGTCCTGTAACTGGACAAAATATTGTGCCAATGGTCTGAAAATTTTTTTTTTGATAGAAAACTTCGCCGTAGTTTTGAGAGATTTTGAAGGTTTTGAAATGCCCAATTTCTGATCGTGAGGCACATCACGCTAATGTCTGCGTGAGTTTTCAGACTTTTTGCGGCTTTTTCAAAGCGGAAAAAATATATGTAAACAACCAAATAATCCCACGGTTTTTGGACTTTTGGATTATATTCCCTTTTTTGCATTTTTGAGCCTTTGAGTTTTTGAACTGAAGCAGGAAGTTTCTTTTTTTGAAAAAAATAAAATTTGATGTGAAAAACGTCTGATTCAAGTCGATAGTCAACCGCGACGCAACACGCGACGCGCGACGTTGAACGACGCGTTGCGTGTTGCGTCGCGGTTTGCTAATGCTTTTAAGCAAGCTTAGCTCAGCTTTCAGGTGAGCTATATATCTAAAAATTAAAAGATCTGATTGTCAGAAAAAGCTAATGAATTCCTACACAAACAGAGTTGTTTGAAACAAATTTATTTATTTTTTGCAACAAAAAAGTTCTGATGCCTTCTGATTTTTGCAAGTTATTCTGACAATTTCTAACTTCTACAAAGATTTATTCAATCAGAAGTTCTAGCTTCTGATCAGCTTCTGACTTTCATTTTTTTGATCAAGATCTATGAAAACTTTAGACTTAGTTCCTCTGCCAAAATCGGATTAGCAATAAGCAAAATGAGATATTTGAGCATTTTTTTAAATTATTAATTTGAGCAATTTGAGCACTTCTGTGTGCTGGAAAATACTAAAAAAGCAGCGGAGAGCATTGAGAGAATTTAAAAAAAATTTGTATATACTTTATATTCATAACTATGCTTTCTGCACATCACTTTGTGAAAATTTATCATAATCCTCTGCTAAGCCACCTCATCAGTGTTATCACTTTGTCTCTAATCTCTTTTTCTTTTAGCAAAAAGATATGTAGCTTCCAGTTGGCTTAATCTTCTATTACCCCATCTGAAAATGTTGCTGAAGATTATTAGAAAAGTGGCAAGAAATGCGGTAAATCATAAAGCATGTGATTAAATGATATCTAAAATTTCAGATTTGTAGGCTCACTTGAGCGGAAAATTTGGTGTGTGGTGTTTACACATCGGCAATTGCAATTATACATAGATTTTAATAAAGATTCCACGTTGACTGCAAAAAATTTCAGAGTTGTAGGCCAACTTTAGGCCAAGTTACACCCTTACAAAGTTTTATCCGTGCGTTGCGTCGCGGTCGCAGGCCTATTTTCAAAGCCCCATAACTTTGCTCACAGTAGGCCAAGTGAAATGAATTTTTTAGGCAAGCTTCAGCGCATAAACAGCTAGCAAGAAAACATAATTTTGCTTAACAATTGTTTTATTCTCATCAGTTGAAAATGAATTTAAGATGAGAAAGTTGGGTCTTCAGATAGTTCAGGACAGCAAGCCTTTTGGACTTCGGCAATGGTGGGAGTTGTTCCGGAGAAGCAGTGCTCGATGATAATATCTTAAAAATAACATTTTGATTTTAAATTCACAGTAAAAACTACCTCCATTCTCGCACGGGCCGCCGCATATTGAATAGACATAGGGAATTAAGCGGCGGCCACAACGCCTCTTGGCTGCCGTACTTGGAGCCAAAAAAGCCATGGTGGTCAGGACAAGGGCGCAGAGCAAGATTAAGCGGAAGAATTTCATGGTAGAGAAGTCGAGAGAACTGAAATAAAGAAAAATTGATTGTATCTCAAAAAACTGAATGGGTTATCAAAAAGTTGTTAACTAGGAATATGTAGAAAATTTTGTGCAAACAGTTTTCTTAGTTGACGTATTTTTGATCTCTCACCATGGTTTCAAGCTGTCCCATGTCGGTTTGATCTACGTAGATCTACAAGAATCGCGGGAATTTAAACGCAGACTTTTCAATTGATTTTGCATGGTTAAGAACGAGCTGACGTCACGTTTTTTTGCGCGAAAAATTCCCGCATTTTTGATAGATCAAACCGTGATGGGATAGCCTAACACGACGAGATATCTGTATTTTTTTGCAAAGTTCCAAGAAACATATGGCAATAAGAAATTATAGAAAATCCTACGAAAAATTTTATTTCTCAAAAACTAGCAGAGTTAAAAAGAACTTGCCGAAAAGCGATTATTAGCAAAACTTAGGGAAAATACAGTGTACGTCAATGCTATAGGACCGATGATATGACATTTTTCTAGTAGACAACTTTTCGATAACTTTATCAAAAATTGAGATATTTCAATTTCAAGTCCAAAACAGACACCAAGAAAAAAAAAGAAAGTAAAAAGGAGTTTCCTTAGATTCAGAGATTGCTACTTTTCTTCTTTTTTTTATTGCTTCTCTCATCCTGGTGCCAGATACCGCCTGGCACCAGGTTTAGTGTAAAACTCACATATTAGCTCCGCCCTTTTTTTGCACAGCAGTTACACCTTTTCTAGAAAGTTCCGATTTTTTTTTCGATCTTTTTTAAATTGAAAAAATTATTCAAATTTTTAGCAAAATTTTTATTGTTGAAGCCAGTTTTTTCACCTAAAAAATATTGGAAAAACAAATTTTTAGGCGTTTTTGAGATTTTTAACTTTTTCGAAAAATCTCGAATTTTTTGGAGCAACCAGCGGTAATATACTTTTTATCAAGTTTCAGTTCAAAATTTGAATAACTTTCAGGAAAAATTGTCTCCAAGTGCGTTTTGAACACCACGATCGCCACCAGCTTTGTTCAAGAAGTTTGCTGTCCCGATCTATAAAGCTCTGATATAGAGCTTTTTCTGATATCCGTCCTGAAAAGTTGAGAAAAATAATATTGATTTTTTTGATTAAATATTTTTGTTTTTTATTGAATATGTAGATGCCGGTAATACTCCAAAAATTTCAGACAATTCCGACAACTGCGCACCAAGTTACAAAGCTGTGAAGTTAGCGAGCCGACCGCGACGCACACGCAACGCACGGGGAAAACTTTGAAGTGGCTTAACTTGGCTTAAAATGAACGTACAGTTTTGAAACTTTTCGTAACAGAATTGAATTTTGAAGGACAAGCTGGAAAACAAGATAAAGTAGTTTAAAAATTAAAAATCAAATTCTTTGAAAAATTCCTTTTTATTCCCTTATTAAGACGAACCAGGCAAGAAACTCCCCCATCTCAAATTTCTCAGGCACACACGCAGAGTTCGGAAAAGAGTCTGGTGGTCCGGCTCAGCTGGGTGGGGCTCAGTGAGCCCAGCCAGAACACGCACACTTTTCTTACACTATTAGACGTGTCTGCGTCTTTTGTATAGTTTCCACATAAAAATGAAAACAAAAAAATAAACTTTAGCTTTTTTGCCGGGTTCCAAGAGCTCCGAGAGCTCCGAAAGAATGCATAAGCCTAATCTAATTTTCAACACGAACATTTTTTTTTGGGATTCGGAGAAAATTAAATTTTTTTCGAGCGATTCATTGATGTTCTACAGACAAATTGACATGTTTCTGGTAGCTCCGCCAATTTTAAGGTTTTTGAATTTGTGATGTCATTTGTAGACTTGCTGAAAAGGTCATGAGCTTTCGTGGAAAATGTGCACATTGCAAAATAATTTTAAGAGCAGATTAATCAAGAGTTAATGTAAATTGTGAGGCAAACAAAATCAGAAAATGTTAAAAATTGACAGAGTTATGGGGTTTTGAAATTTTGAAAAATTTCAAAATATCAAAAATTTGGGTAGCATTGCGAAAAGTTCTGGGGTAGTGTGGAAAATGTAGATGCGGCAATATATTTTTTTAGTAAAAAAAAAATTAAGAATTCATGTGTAATTTGAAGTAAAAAGTATTGGAAAATCTCAAAAATTGGCTGAATTATGGGATTTTAAAATTTTGGAATTTTTGAAAAATCTCCAAGTTTCAAAAATTTGGGTAGCTATTTATGCGAAAAGTCATGGGGTACTGTGGAAGATGTAGATGCGGCAATTTTTTTTTGGAAAAAAACTGAGAATTCATGTGTAAATTGAATTAGAAAATATCTGAAAATCTTCAAATTTGGCAGAGTTATGGGGTTTTGCAGTTTTGAATTTTTGAAAAAATTTCAAAATTTCAAAAATTTGGGTAGAATCGGGAAAAGTCATGGGGTACTGTGAAAAATGTAGATGCAGCGATATAGTTTAATGGATAAGACAAACAGAATTTTCAATTAAAAAATATCTGAAAATCTCAAAAATTGGCTGAATTATGGGATTTTGAAAATTTGAGAATTTTTGAAAAATTTCCAAATTTCAAAAATTTGGGTAGAATCGGGAAAAGTCATGGGGTACTGTGAAAAATGTAGATGCAGCGATATAGTTTAATGGATAAGACAAACAGAATTTTCAATTAAAAAATATCTGAAAATCTCAAAAATTGGCTGAATTATGGGATTTTGAAAATTTGAGAATTTTTGAAAAATTTCCAAATTTCAAAAATTTGGGTAGAATCGGGAAAAGTCATGGGGTACTGTGAAAAATGTAGATGCAGCGATATAGTTTAATGGATAAGACAAACAGAATTTTCAATTAAAAAATATCTGAAAATCTCAAAAATTGGCTGAATTATGGGATTTTTAAAATTTGAGAATTTTTGAAAAATTTCCAAATTTCAAAAATTTGGGTAGCATCGCGAAAAGTCATGTAGTACTGTGGAAAATGTAGATGTATTATATTATTTTTATGAATATGAAAATCTAGAAATTCATGTGTATCTTGAAATAAGAAATGTCTGAAAATCTTTAAAGTTGGCAGAGTTATGAGCTTTTGAAGTTTTGGAAAATTTTAAAATTTCAGAATTTTAGAATTTTGGGTCATACAACGAAGAGTTAAACGGGGATATTGAAATGATATTTTAAGCAAAAAAAGTAAAATGGTTCTTAGGTATATTTTGTTATGATTTTTTTCAGAAATCTTGAAAATTGACGGAGATATGAAATTTTAAACTTTTAATAATTTCTGGATTTTTTTCCATGAGTAATTCACCCAATTTAAAATGATTCAAAGATTATTATACATTTTTATGCATATTATACATTCAAAACTTACGAAAATCTGAAAAAATTCAAGTTTGGAAAAAATTTATCACATTTTTTTTCAAATCTCAAAATACCTTCGCTAAATAAATTCCTTATTTTTATTTTTACCAAATTTTGTATCCCACGATACAAAAAAATGTGTGATGAGAAGACCACAGATTATATGCGTCAAGCCGAGGAATTTTTTATCAGGCGGAGCAATTAGAAATTCCAGAGCCACGTAATTTTTTCGGGAATAAGTCACGTGGGGAAAATATGTTATACATTTAAATTGTGCAATTTTGAATGAACTATTTGTTACGTGACAAATTTTTAGATAGCTTTGCTAGTTTTGGAGATATTACTGAAATTGTCTGAAATTTTGTACTATTTTGCAAATGTTTAAATTTTGAGATTTTTGGATATATATATATATACAGTGCTGTCCAAAAAGATATCCACTTTTGGTTTTTTGTGTGTAACTTTTTTCTAAGTGGTTATTTTGTTTTGAAACTTCACCACAGTGTTCACAAAATCTAAAAACACAATATTCATCAAAAATGTTCAACAGATTTTGAAAAAACTTCAGAAAAATTCAAAAAAATCGAAAAACTAGAAATATTGAAAAAACCGAGGTTGCAAGGAAATGACAATTAAAGTACCGGAATATGAGCAATTGGATTTAAAAACAACATAATTATGCTTAATACTTTGTCGCGTATCCGTTTGCATCAATAACAGCTTGACAACGACGTGGCATCGAGTCGATCAGCTTGTGAATAACTGACATGGGGATAGCTTTCCAAGCGTTTTCCAACTGGTTAAATTTGGCATCTGCATTTGAAGCCCGAATACCTCCAAGACGTCTTTCCAACTCTTCCCACAAATGCTCTATTGGATTCAAGTCCGGAGACTGACTTGGCCAATCGAGCAAATGCACACGACGACGTTGAAACCAGGAACGCACATGAAGAGAAGTATGCTTAGGATCGTTATCCTGCTGAAACACGAAGCCACGGCCCACATTTTGAAGTGCCCAGGGTCGCATTGTAGTTTCCAAGATGTTTTCGTATTGAAAACGATCCATAATGCTTTGGATTCTCCTTAGTGGGCCCATGGAAGTGCTGGTGAAGCACCCCCACACCATGACGCTCCCACCTCCATGCTTAACGGTTGGGCATTGATACTTTGGAGAGTACCTAGAGCCAACAGGACGACGTACCCAGGAATTTCCATCACTCCCGAACAAATTGAACTTGCTTTCGTCAGACCAGATGTGTTTAGCCCATTCCTGACGTCCCCAACGAAGATGCGCTTTTGCCCACGCAACTCGAGCCATGCGATTTTTCTTACTGATGAACGGTTTCTTGACTGGCTTTCGTCCGTGTAGTCCTGCTTGCTGTAAACGTCGACGAACAGTTCGTTTACTTGGTACAGGTTCATTTGGAGAACTTATAATCATTTGAATATCCGTGGCGGTCCTATGCGGATCTTCTCTTGCTGATCGGAGGATGTTGCGATCCATCCTATGGGTTGTCACTCGAGGCCTGCCGGGCGAGATTCTCAAAGCGACGGATTTCTAAACATTTATTATTAAAAAATAATATTTTTCGAACTCACCTCAGTTTGGTACTTCTTGATTACTTTCCAAATAGTCGACGGAGAACGTTGAATTTGCAGCGCGAGCATTTTCGTGGGTATTCCTTGTTCGAAGCCAGCTACAATGGCTTTCTTGACGTCCAAGGAAAGATTTTTACACCCAACAGATTTTACCATACCTTAAAAATAATTTATCAACCAAACAAATCCAGTGCAACAAACAGAGTGCGTTTTATTGATAATTCAAAAAAAATAATGAAAATTGGAAAAACGAAAAAATCAAAAAATTGAAATAAAATTCAGAAAAAATCGATAATCATGTAATGTTTGGTCCGCAAATTTGCGTAACATTTCGCTTTATGCACACGGAAAAATTCAAGTCAAATGGATGCTTGAGAAAAAAGTTACACACAAAAAACCAAAAGTGGATATCTTTTTGGCCAGCACTGTATATACCAGACGCTGACCGCGCCTCCGGCGCATCCAACTGGTTGGAATAAATTTCAAATACCCCTTGAAAATAACATTGAAATTTTGAAATTAATTTGATTTTTTTGAAAATGAACTTTCAAAGTAATAGCCTACATTGGACGGAAGGAAACTCTACTTTATATATAGTAAATTATATATATATATATATATATATATATATATATATATATATATATATATATACAAATGTACCTTATGAACTTTGACATCCAAAAATTTCAAAATCTAAAAATTTTCAAAAAGCTCAGTACCGTTAACTTGGTCAAATTTCAAAAATTGCAGCTTATATTTTTGTGCCGTTGCTTTGAAGTTCGCCCACAGTGAGCTAAAACTTGAAAAATTTGAAAAATTAGTGTAAATTTTCAATATTTTAAGACCCTTCGATTTTGCCCATTTTCAAGGTTTTTGAACGATATTTGTTTTCAATTGTGCTTTGTAATTCCAAATTTTGTAAACCAAAACCTGAAATGGCACAATAATTTGGTAAAAGTTTCAAAATATTGTATATGTAGTTCAGACGTTGGTAACACAATAATTTATTTTTTCAATAATTTTTTTCAACAAACTGTGGGGTTAGAAAAAACGGGATTAAAATCACTCTGTGATTAAGTAGAAAAATTAAATAAAAAATACAATTAAAATAAATACAAAAAATTGCAAATTGGAAAGTATTGGATTCACAAATTTGGGCAACACATATTCTTCAGATCTTCGATTGGGACGGCGGTTGCACAGGCAATTGTGGCAATGTCTGAAAAATTGTCATGAAGTTACTTTTTTTCAAAATTTCAAAAATGTGTTACTTATTCAATTTCACATACTGCGAACATGCCAAAATACCCATTACTTTTCCTAGTGGGACTCAAAATTAAAACAAAAAATCAAAATCTCATAACTTAGCTCAATTTGAAGAATATCAGATAATTTTTAGCCGAACGCGTAGACCATAAATCTACAGTAATCCTACGGTATTCCTACAGTACCACTACAGTACCTTGACTTTATCCCCCACCAACTCCCATTCCAATACCTCTTCAAAAGCTAAAAATTCAAAATTTCTAAAACTACAGTACCCCTACAGTACCTTGACATAACCACTACCAACTCCCAGCCTCTACAAAAGCTAACAATTCAAATTTTCCCAAACTACAGTATCCCTACAGTAGTCCTACAGTACCCCTACAGTACCACTACAGTACCTTGACATAACCCCCCCCCCCCACCATCTCCCAGTCCAATACCTCTTCAAAAGCTGAAGATTTAAATTTTCTCAAACTACAGTAACCCTACAGTACTCAATTTAAACAAAACAATTATGACTAACCAACGCTTGAAACTCCTGAGCAGGGACCATTACACAGTTCCCCCAAAAAACGAATTAAATACCGGCCGCAGCGCCTCTGGGCTTCCGGTTTGGCTTCAGAAAGCTGGAGGAGCAGGAAAAATAAAATGATGATTTTGAACAACATATTTCAAATTTTTACAACCTTCTACAATGTCCACCTTTTATAGAATTTAGCATTAGGCCACGCCCCTTTGCTCCAGGGTCCGAGGGGGCGGAGCTAGAGCCGGGGAGCTGGGTCTTTCTGCATCTAAGCCTTTTTGTTTTTTTTTAGTGATCTAAAACATTTGAAGCTTCCGGAAAATAGCAAAGTTTTTTGTGCCGGCAGCCAAAATTCAAATTTTTGGATTTTTTTGAATTTCCAAAACTTCAAAATTTTCTAGCTTAGTCAATTTTCGTGATTTTCGTCCAAATTTTATTTTAGAACATGAGTTATATCTTTGACTTTTACACGAAAAAATTTCAAATTGATACCTATAGTATCCATAGTACCTCAAGACTTTTCCCAACGGGACCCAAAATTTCAGAAATGTGAAATTTTTGGATTTTTTCCAAAAGTTCAAAATTTTCTAGCTTAGTCAATTTTTGTGGCTTTTGGCCAATTTTTGTTTTAAAATATGCGCTATAAATTTGACTACTTAATTATAAAATTTTAATTTGGTACCTATAGTATTCACAAAACGCCAAGACTTTTCCCAGTGGGACCCAAAACTCAAAATTTTCAAAATTTTCCTCCAAAAATTATTTATTGCAGGAAAATTAGCTAAAACATAATGGAAAGAATAAAAAAAAGGAATGTAAAAAGTTATAGAAAGAGATCGTTTTCAAGCAAGATTTGAAGGACAGCACAATTTTTCGAGATCCTGAATTGAGACTGCTGATGAACATGCCCACGAAGCTAGTTCTGGAAAAACGGGTTTTAAAAAAATTCGAATATCGAAACCTTATAACTCCGCTAGTTTTTGAAAAGTTCAGATATTTAACTACAATTGTTTTTTATTTTGAAGTCATTAGCCTAAATACCCATATAATCCTATAAGTTTTCCTAGCTGTGCTCAAAAAAAATTTCAAAAAATAGTTGTTCTTATGTTAATTTCAAATCCTCATAACTAGGCTCATTTTTAGAGTTTTTTACTCAAACTTTGTGTAAAATTAGTATAGACTGTTTTTTCATAATTATCTTAAATTTTAACCTAAAAACACATGTAATCATATGACCCAAAACTTTTCCTAGAAGGACTCAAAACTTTTTCTAAAATTGGTTCTTTTTTTCAAAATTTCAAATGCTCATAACTTGGCTCATTTTTAGGATTTTGGGCTCAAATGTAACATAAAACAAGGGTAAAATATTAGTATTAAATTAAAATTTTAAATAAAAACGTTTTTGCACCAATACTACTCCATAACTTTTCCTAGAAGGACTCAAAATTTTTCAAAAAAAAAAAAAAAAAAAAAATTTTTTTCTTGATTTTTTTGAGTTTCTTCCCGAATTTTAAAATTGTTTCAAATTGAAATTAAGCTGAAAAACTAACCAACAGTCGGAGCTTCAGAGCACGGGCCACCGCAGAGTCCCTCGAGGAAGTTCACCAAGTGGCGCCCACAACGGCGCTGGGCGCCAAAGTCAGCGGTGGCCACTGACAGAGAGATGAGTAGAAAGATCAGGAATACAAATTTACAGAACATTTTTTTATTTCACAATATAATATACTTTATACAGAACCCCCTCTTTTTATATCATATTTCTATTTATGCCACGCCCCACTGTGGCTCCGAGGAGGCGGAGTTAGAGCCGGGGGAGCTGGGCGCCGGTCCTCTTTGCGTCTAAGTCTCTTTCTCGGCAATCTGAAACATTTATGGCGTGATCCAGAGGGACCGAAAAACAACACATTGCTGAAATTTGAGCTGAATGTTGTAAATATTATGCTCTCCAATGATGATGATGACTAAGCTCACACATTAATCGAGTTATCGTGTTAGTGGTGGTAGGGAACAAAGATCCGCTGGAATCTTCTAGAGAACAATATTTTTTTGAAATTTCCTAACTGACATCATATTCTACAAAAAATTTGCTACATTTTGTTAGTGAACTAAATGTTTGTAGCTCCGCTTTCAAAGGCTCATTTTAGCTTACAACTAGAATAGGTCAAAAGTGGGCGGAGCTAGACAAAAATTGCCAACTAACAAAATGTGCCCAGTTACGTGCTTAACAATTTCTTAGTTGTCAAAATGTTTGTAGATCTGCCCACATTTCAGTTATACTAGTTTTAACTGAAAACAATTACATTTTCCTTG
Organism: Caenorhabditis elegans; assembly: GCF_000002985.6. Taxonomy (NCBI): domain Eukaryota; kingdom Metazoa; phylum Nematoda; class Chromadorea; order Rhabditida; family Rhabditidae; genus Caenorhabditis; species Caenorhabditis elegans. Next base: position 14,018,198 of record NC_003279.8, on the reverse strand, counting down.
CACTTTTAAGCTTAAAACTGAAATAGGTCAGAAGTGGGCAGAGCTTAGAAAAACTCGTCAACTAACAAAATATGCAAAATTGTGTGGTTGACAATCTCGTAGTAAACAACGTTTCTGTAGCTCTGCCGAGATTTCAGTTATACTAGTTTTAACTGAAAACAGTCACGTTTTCTTGGCGGCTTTTAGCTTAAAACTGAAATAGGTCAGAAGTGGGCGGAGTTAGTCAAAAATTGTCAACTAACAAATTGTGCTAAATTGTGTGGTTAACAATTTTGTAGTTGACAATTTTTTGATTCCAACATTCCCCAGCAAGTTGACAGTCTTAGGGAGTTAGGTGTACAGGTGCGCAAAATTTTGATTTTCCAATTGGGACCAAAAATTTTCTAAGCTAGCCTAATGATTTTTCCCGGCAACTAGACCCTCCAAAAAACAAAATAAACAAGAAGATAGACCCTTTGGTCCCACTCTGTGCACTAAAAAAGAACAGCCGTCCCGAGCTACTCCATTTTTTTTTAAATTTCTCATATTTTTGTGCGGGGTACCGTGGTGCCAGAACGTGCCAAGAGATAATGTTTTAGTACACTGCAATGCACAAAGAGCTCACGTACTTTTTTTTAATAAACATTTGACACATTTTGAGCAAAGATTGCAAGAAAAAGAGCTGGAGAAATAAAAAAAGAGTTGAAGGAGGAAGTTTTGATGCTCGGAAAAATTTTTGGGCAGAGCTAGAACAGAACTGCCACCTAACAAAATAATTGTCACATATGTTTGCACATTTTGTTAGTTGACAATTTTTTTTACCGCCACCCATTTTTTGGCTACAGTAGTTTAAACATTAGGTTTGTACAACAAAAAAATTTTTTTTTTCCAATTTTCGATTTTATTTCCAAATATCTCACAATCTAGGTATTAACGTATTTTAAATTATGGATGAAAATAAAACTAAAATAAAGCACATTTCAAACAAAAAAAATTAAAAAAATGCATAGTTAGAGTAGATTCGGAAGAAGCTCAAATCCGATGTGGTGGGACGTATGGAACATTTCTTGGAGCACAACAATTCGGGTATTTGAAGTTGTATCTTTTTTGTTTTGTGATTATTAAATTGCACTTCTTTTGGCGAATTTCTGAAAAAATAAATTAGGTACTTAAATTAAAAATTCCAAATTAAAATTGAAAAAAAACACACAAAATTTCAATTTTGCCAGTCAAATTTGTGAATTGAGCGTTTAATTTACTCCTGGGGGAGGGGGTTCGAAATTAAAAAATTAAAAAAAAAAAAAAAATTTTTCTGAAAATAATCAAAACCTATATATTTTGAAAAAAAAATTTTTTTCAGTGTTTGGAGATCTATTTCGAGTCCTCTAACTACAAAATTAACCATTTTAAAGGAGTTTCAAAATTGTGATTTCAGAATTTTTCAGAATTTTTCTTGGTCTAAATTTTGTGTAAAAACACTTCAAAATTAAAAAAAAAGTCCTACAGCTTGATCTGTTTTTTTTTAAGATTTTAAAGAAACTTTGGTTTAAAAAAAACGATGTAATTTTCTTTGACGAGTAGTATTTTTAGTAGCTGACGTAAATCTGTATTTAGTTTTTTCTCTCAACTTTCTGACTTTTTGATTTCAATAATCCCTCCATTTCTATTCATTTTTTAAATTAATTTTGTTTCATATTTTATTTTCAACCAAAATCCCCCGCTTATAGCCCCTAATCTGTCAGAAAACTGGGCGTGACTCTCTAAAATCCCATATAAATTTGATATTTTTTTACTCTAGCTCACTTTCTGAGTTAAAAATGCAGAAATTTTTGATTTTCCTCTTTGTCATTTTTTTTGGGGTCGCCGCAAACGTCGAACCAACTGTGCAGGAGTGTAATGCTTTTTTCACCAATCGCATCGTTCAAGCGTGCCCGGAAGGCGGCTGTCGTGTTAGGGATGGTTAGTTTGGACTAGCAGAAAACTAGCAGAGATATGGAAAAGTTGTCAACTGACAAATTAATCTACAAAAAATTTGCTACATTTTGTTAGTTGACAACTTTTTGATAGCTGTCCTACCCGAGGAGTTATAGGGGTTTAAAATTTGGTGCCGCAAACTTGCCTGCACGGAGGCGATCAAACTTTTGACCCCCACAACTCCTTCCGCAAAAAAGCTACTAAATTTTTGTCAACTAACAAAATGTAGCAAATTTCCTGTAGATTATTTTGTCAGTTAACAACTTTTCAAAATTGTAGATCTCCCCAAACTTACAGACCTTTTTATCTAAAAGTGAACTTCCAGATTTCGTGCGAAACCAGTGCAACATGATGAAGAAGGAGGATTGGTACTCAAAATGCTGTGATGCTTATGGAGTTGCTCTTTGAGCAATATTTATATGTTGTATTTTGTTGTATTTTAATCAATTGTATTTTAATCAATTTAAAACAAAATAAAGTGAAAATCTTGTTTGAACTGGTTGAACTTCCAAAATTGTTGTTTTCCACTTTTCAGAAAACTAGAAAAAATTGGAGTTACAAAAATTAATTCAAATAGTCAGAAGCTACCTAGAGAAGGTATCAAAATAAAATAAAAACAATTATATATGTCTCCACTAGAAAATGTGCTCATTAAAATTGTTCACAACAAAAACCCACACAGTTCCGGTCGTTAATTGGATTTCGTTCTGAAAAATCTGAAACTGAAACTACCTAGCTGAAAATGATTAATAATTGCACGAAGACCTTTTCAAGAGCCTAGACGTTTGATTTTCAGCTTCATTTAAGGTCGAAAATGAACAATTTGTTAATTGACAACTTTATCACCTGTACATTTTTTTAAAAACAAATGGCGCTAGTTTTGGGGAGCAAGGTGTATAAATTTTATCATTCAATTTCAATTTTTTGAAGCTTGATACAAACAGTTTCCAATCTTCTTTAGTCATTTTCCTTTGAAAACTAAGTCTCCAATATTGTATCAGACTTTCAAAAATTCTACAAACTTTGAAATTTCTTCAAAATTTCAATAAGTTCCTGATGATTTTTGGAAAGTTCAAACATTCAATGTGTAAATTTTTGAAAGTAAAAGATCTCTAACTCTCAACCAAATACCTTATTCAAAACATAAAATTCAAAATTTCCCAAACTACAGTAGCCCTACAGTAATCTTACAGTACCCCTAAAGTACCACCGCATTACCTCGATTTATCCCTTTTTTTTTGAAATTTTTTTTTTTGTGCTACAACTGAATATTTTCTGAAAAAAAAATTTGAAAAATAGTTTTAAATAGGTTTAAGAAAGTTTTCTCTCTATTTTTAAATGCAATTAATTGCCGAGAACAACCCACGTATTCGAACTCTAGGATCCGTACTAATTTTCAGCCGGAACTTCTTCTTTGAAATGTTTTAGAATTTGTTTAATTTAAACTTATCAGAAAAATAGCTCATTAAAAATTTTTTGTTTTAGAAAATCTTATTAAATGTTATATTATGAATTTAAAAATACACTTTTAAGTGGTTTTCCGGTATATGAGCAATATTTTGTTAGTTTATAACTTTTCTGCATCTCTGGCAGTTTTCGATAAAATACCTTCTAAAATCTGAAGTAAATTTTTTTTTCAAATTTTTCAAAATTTTTTTTTTCAAATTTATGATCTCCTAAAAACCCGCTGACTTACAGAAATTTTCCTTATTCTATTTTAAACTTTTATGGGGTTATTCAAGTAATGTAGCAAAATGTATTAAAATACATTTGTGACGTCACAAATGTATTTAAATACATGTTTTTATATACTTGAATAAGGTTGTGACGTAATTTTTCTACACTTTTTAATTTTCCGACACTACTTGAATAACCCCATTAGTGTTTTTTTTCTCACATATTTTTAATTGGAAATCAGATATTTTCGCGGAATTTGACCTCTCTTTTGGTGTCAGATTACACCTTGGAATTTTTGTTCAGTTTTTGGCAAATTTTTTAATTAAAAATATAATCTGTTAAAATATCAGAGCAATAATAGAAAAACTTATAATTAAAAGTAGAAAAAAAATTAGGAAAAAAACAATTTTTCAGAAAAGTTTTGTCCCAAAACGTCCGAAAAAAAGTGGAGCGACAAAAAATGTTTTTTTTTTCTAATTTCAAATTAATTAATTTTGTGATATTAAGCCGATGACGTCACAAATTTCAGTTTTTTTTTAATTTTTGAAAAAAATTTCGACAAAAAAAACTTTTTATTTTTATTTTTTTAAAATCAAAACTAACCAAAATAAAAACGTTTTTTAGATTTCTCAAATTTTCCAGTACGTATTGTTATATTTACGTAATGGTAATAACTTCAAATAATTGTACTTTTCCCAAAACTAAAAATGTGCTGAAAATCTTAAAATTCCAAAAATTTTCCTGTAAACAAGTGACGACAGGGAGAGGGTAAAATTATATCTGAAAATTCAATTTTCGGACAGAAAACCCATTACGTAATAATCTGAAATTTTCCAGAAGCGTTCAGAAATCTAATAATATTCTGTCACAGGGCGGAGCTTAAATTTAGAGAAAAAGGGGGCGGAGTCTGAGCCCGTGGCACTTTTGCCCACATTTCCCTCATTCACTCATTTGTTCTTCAATTTTTCGGTAAGTTTTTTTTGAAACCATGTATATATATTTCAAAAGCGCCAGATAAAAGGTGCCAATTAAAAAAAAAATGCTCCAATTTTTCAGAGCATCATTTGATAGCTCTGCTAGTGTTTGAAATATTTTTTTTTGCTTTTTTCATAGCTTTGCTAGTTTCTGAGATGTTCAATAAAAGTCTCAATATTAAAGATTTACAAAATTTATATATCCAATGCTTTCTGTTTCAAGATCTATTTCAGTACTTCAATTTTCAAATTTTCTAGAATTTTCACCCCAAATGTTCAGATTTTCGACTAAACTCTCCAATATGATGCGCTCATTCTTTGTGCTCTTGGCTCTGCTCGCAATAGTCACCAGCACCGCTAGTCCCACTTGTGGCAGGGCTCTTCTACACCGGATCCAGTCGGTTTGCGGTCTCTGTACCATCGACGCTCACCACGGTGAGTTTGAAAATTGTAAAGCTTAAAAAGCCTAGGCACGTGCGTAGGCAGGCATAAGATTAGGCAGACTTCTAGGCCTACTGCAAATATTGGAAAAAGAAAATCAGCTAAAAATTTTCCAGAACTTGACACAATCGCTTGCAGCACTTTTTATTCCCCGTCCACCTTTAACAATTATTAATCTCCTTCTACAAAAATAGGCTGTAGGTAGGTAGACATAAAATAGGTAGTTAGGCAGCGACTCATAGATACAGTCAACTTAGGTTTGAAGGCAGGACGGAATAAGGTAAAAAGATATATTATAAGAAGGTAGGCAGTCAGGCTTGAAGTAGGCATCAAGGCAGAGGGTAGGTGCAAAGGTAAGACGGTATATAATAGGCACGTAGGCACGTAGGCAGACAGGCATGAAGTAGGCGCCTTGGCGGACGATAGCTACAAAGGCATATAATAAGCACGTAGGCAGACAAGCATGAAGTAGGCACCTAGGCGGACGGTAGGTACAAAGGTAGGACGGTATATAATAGGCACGTAGGCAGACATGCAGGTAGGCAGAGGCTTGCAGATTGATGCAAAATTTGTTTTTAAAAATAACAAAATTGGTTTAATTTTTTTTAAAAATATTACAGAACTGATTGCCATTGCCTGCTCAAGGGGACTGGGCGATAAGGAAATCATTGAAATGTGCTGTCCAATCTAAATGTCTGATTATTTTTTACCAACTTGCCAATCACTTACATTTTTTCCAAACCTTCAGAAATGTATAAACCGTGTTAATAAAAAAAAACTCGTTGAGCTGATATTGAAGCCATCAATGCACCATAAGCTTTTTTGAGGAGATTCATGGAATGAAGAAGCCATACCAAATAAGGAAAAATAGTTCCAACAAGTTGTGGCAATTATGGGGAGCTAGTTGTAATATTTTCAAAACTCTCAGTTTTTTCCAGGGAATGAACCCCCCTGCCAAGTTTCTCCAATTATTTTCATTTTTTATATTTTTTTGCGGGATTCCAATGTGCCAGAACGTGCCAGTCTACTACGATGCACAAAGAGCTCACCTTCTTTATTATAAACATTCGGCACATTTTCAGCAAAAGGGGGTTTTAAGGAGGAAGTTTTAGTGCTCAAAAAGTTTAAATTAATGGAGCAAAATTGTTAACTGACAAAATGTTTCACAATAGTTGATAGTTGATAATCATTTTGTTAGTTGACAAATTTTCTGTACCTCTTCCAGTTTTTGAGAAACCCTCTCACTTTTCAGCCAAAAAATTGAATGCCCATTTGGAAAAGCCTATTTTTAAATGCAATTTCTGATAGGAACTTCACTTGTTCAACTGGCGTTTGCCGATTTTCAATTTCGGCAATTCGCCGGTTTGCCGGTTTGCCGATTTGCCGTTTTCCGGATGCCAGATTTGCCGGAAATGTGTAGAGAGTTTTTTTATAAGACGGAAACACAGAAAACTGTGCCTTTTTGAAATTTTTTTTCCCGTTTTTTTTAGATATTTTCATAGAATTTGCCTAATTTTCAAAATGGGCAATTACCGTTTTTTTCGGCAATTTCGGCAAATTGGCAACTTGCCGGTTTGAGCTTTGCCTAACTCAGCATACCAAAACACAAACACAAACTTCAAATAGCAAGAAAATAATTTATAAAATACATAAAGTTCTATGCCTTTCCCCGCTCCGGCTCCAAATCTCATCCATTCCTAGACATGCAATTGTTCAGCGCCTGCCGTAGTTGTCCCGAGTGATGCATGTTGAAGAGGTCCGACGATCCACCGATAAAGTTCCCGCAGACGAAGACGTAGGGGAAGGTGGCTTGGCGGGTGACTTTGAGTAGATCCACTTGAAGCTGACGCTGCCAGTCCTCGTCTCCGACCAGTTCTGGAAGTTTTTGGGGTATTTCCGGGAGTTAAGAAAGTCTAGGGAGTCTTAGACACCCTTTAAAAGTTTGAAATTTTCCAAAAAGGCGCCTAAGCCAACTCCAAAGCAGGCCACAACCCTACTGAACTACGTGGTGTCAGAGTGTTTCATTTTGGTTTGATCTACGAGAATTGCGGGAATTTAGGGTGCTGACGTCACATTTTTTTGGGCGAAAAAATCCGCCATTTTTTGTAGATCAAACCGTAATGTGACAGCCTGACACCGAGGTCAAAAAAGCCCGGACTTACCCAAAAAGTGCGATGGAATATCTCCATAGGTGGTAGCCAAAAGATGCTTGGCTCTCTGGCACGGCACACATTGAATCAGGGTGTACATCATTACCGGGTAGCGTCGGGCCTGAAAATTTGTACATTTGATCTCAGGAAATTGCGGGAGCTTAAACACTAACAAGCCCACTTACCTGTCGATTAATATATCCCACATAAGAATAACCGAATGGCTGAGGGGGATTCGGACGATAGCCACCGTAACCTCCGTAGTTGTTCTGCGGTCGGGGGTAAAACTGGGGCTTGGCGGCTTTTTGTAGGGCGTAGAGCTCCTCGTCGGCTTCATCGGTGGGATATTGTCGGGGGGATGTGGTGGAGAAGTCGGAGGTGGAGAAGTAGTCGGAGGATGGTTCGGATTGGAAGACGGCCGCTGAAAATGAGGGCATACAAGCTGTGGGTACAAATGAGTGGAGTTTTTGGCCTTTTATCTTAAATTAAGCTTCCTTTTGGGCTCTCAGCTGAGCGAGCGGGCCTCACGCCGCGCGCCGCTTAGAGTGTGCAATAAAGTGCGAAAGGTAGATATTGGAAAGCAGCCGACACGTTGGGGGTTCCTCAGCTTGGCGTGAAATCAGTAACTTGGTGTGTGCGCAACGTAGTTTTTGGAAGCGGCCGACACGTTCGGGGTTCCGCGCCAAACTGTACATTTGGATACTTGCGGCGACATTATGGAAGCCCTAGGTTCCTCATACCTCTGAAATCGCTCAATTTTTACAAACTTTTTGAAAAATCTGAGGCTTTATTGAAGCTATTTTCCAAATATTTTCAAAATTCAGATGTATGCAATTCCTCAAAATTGACATCAAAATTCGTAAAACCGAACTCTCATAGGCCAAAATCTGTTCGTCGTGACCTGTGTAACCTGACACCTTCGCGAGTACATAATAAAAGTGTTACGTTATACACTTCGAGTACCCCCCCCCCCCCCCCCCCCTACACTGTACACAGTAGCCCCTTACCTGCTGAAGCCTGATGACCGGTGGTAAGATCAGCGGTGAGTAGAGTGTCGGCTAGGATTGGTAACAGAAAGGTTGCTAGAAACGTGTGTATGTAGTGCATAACTTGTGTGGGGGAAACGTCGATCTGAAAGTTTTTAGGGTTTTAAGGCTACAGGGTTTCAAAATTTTTGGGCTTCAGGCCTAGAAGGGACTACGGCCTACGGAAGAAAAATTCGGAAAGATTAGGGGATAAAATGGCTCCAAGCCTTGCGGCGCGGCGCGCGGCCGGGTAGATCGGAAACGGATATGTCAAACGAAGGAATAAACACGAGAATTATTGACACACATAAAACACTCTCCCCGCCCCAATTAATTTGAACTCTTTCTCTTTTTCTCTCTTTCTCTCTCCGTATTGTTTGCATTTTGGAAACTTGTCTAGAGTAGCCCACCAGCCTAAAAAACAAGGGGAAAATCTCCAAAATTGGGGGGAGAAAGGCAGGAAGTACCCCCCCCCCCCCCCATTTGAACAGAAGCTTTTCAAGTGATCAAGTTGATCTTTTATATGATTTTTTGTGTACGTGAACATGAGTGTGCACAAACAAGACATTTTGAGACTGGTTAGTGAATCACAGAAAGAGCACAAAGAGCGGTGACTGGGTGGCAACAGGTCATGGAGGAGAAAGTTACAGTTACATGTTTGGTATCACAACTTAGCTATTTTTTAAATAGGAGGTGACGTACGGGTGGGCGGCAAACAATTTTTTCCGGCAAATCGGCAAATCGGAAATTTGCCGGAATTGAAAATTTCCGGCAAATCGGCACTGTGCCGAATTTGCCGGAAATTTCAGAATTTCAATTTCAATAGGCAAAATTGTAGGCATCCTATATATGTTCCTACATCTAAGTAAGCAAATTCTATGAAAATATCTAAAGAAAACGGGAGCAAAATTTCAAAAAGGCGCAGTTTTAAGTGTTTTCATCTTATAAAAAATCCCCCTAAATATGTATTATATTACCGGCAAATCTGATATCCGTAAAATGGCAAAAATTACAATTTCCGGCAAAATTTGGGGATTCGCCGAAAAAGCTGACCGGCAGTTGCCGCCAACCCCCTGAGGTGAACAAAAACCTGTATTGAAGATGTAATGGAACCAACCATTTATATGCAAAATTACTAGAATTTCAAAACATTAAAAATTAGTAGCTTATTTAAATTAACTTTTTTCAAAACATTTTTTTCGGTGATTTGTTGTAAATTTTTCGCTCTTTTCAATACATGAACAAAATTCCAGTAGGTGCCAAAAGTTTCAAGTTGAAACAGAAAACATAAATTTTTAGATTTTTAGATTTAAAATGTAATGGAAAAAAACCATTTTTAGTCAAAATTTTCAAATTTTTTAAACGAACTTGACATTTGACTTTGAACTAATTTCTTTCAAAATATTTTTTTAATTATTTCTAGCCAATTTTCAGAGTTTTTCTTATTTTATTAACAATATTTTAATAGGTGCCGGACGTTTTAAGTAGAACCTTAAATATAACAATGAGTTTATTAACAATGATGTACAATAATTATGACTTTCTGACAGATCTACCAATTAAACAAAAACCGAACGTTTTCCGATGCCATATTCACCGCTTCAGATAGAATACGTGGTTTTTGGATGAAATGAAAAAAGTTGGAATTTCTGATTGTTTGACTGCTCTGAGGACTTTTCTGCGCAAAGATCTTGATGGTCAGCAGTGCCCAAAGCGTCAATCCAACGTCGTCGGAAACTTGGAGGATGTTCTGAACAATTCCATTGGTGAAGTAGATATCAACATCAACCGATATCTTGGTGGCCAGGAGGTATGGGAATTGTTTCTTGAGAAGTTCGTCGGCGCACTTCTTGAATACGCATTCTGTGCTGCTATCTGAATGATTCAGGCGAAGTGCGAGGATTGAGAGCACAAGGTAGGCTCTGTCGGACGTCCAGGTTTTTAGAAGCACCCTGAAAATATATGTATTACAAAAACTAAAATATCCGAACAAATTTAGAACTTTAGATACAAAACACTGCTATCACGGGGTGCCAGGTTGTCCCATTACGGCTTGATCTACAAAAATGCGGGAAGTTTTCGCCAAAAAATATGTGACGTCAGCACACGAAATTAGTTGAGAACTATGCGTCTCTTCTCCCGCATTTTTGTAGATCTACGTTGATCAAGCCGAAATGAGACACTCTAGCAGCAAAAAAGTCACATTTGGATTTAGCATTTAAAAAAAATGCCTGGTGACTAGCGATGAACGCCAGATTTTCAAAAATGCCCAGGTTTGTTTAGGCTCAACTTATTGAAATGTTCGACATTGTATAAATGTAAAAATTATCGGGCAAGGTATTGTAGGGTGCCTCCAGTGCAGAGATCTGTCCCATTATGGTTTGATCTACAAAAAATGCGGTACTTTTTCACTCGAAAATATGTGACATCAGCACGTTTAGTTGAGAACTTTGCGTCTCTTCTCCCGCATTTTTTGTAGATCTATTCAGATCAAGCCGAAATTAGACAACTGACACAATGTGTGATATAGGAAACTCTATTTTGAATCGTTTTCATTATTAAGTCTAGGTTCCCAACTCACTGAAATGTTCGAAATTGTATAAATGTGAAGATTTTCGGCAAAGTATTGTAGGGCGCCATTACAACCAAATCCCGAACAATCCCCAATATCGCAATATGCAATGGCTCCGAGTCGAACCTCCCCAGCGCAGAGATCAGAACGTCCATTGCTCCGTGATTGATGTATTGCATGCACTTCTCTTTCTTATTATATGTCCTCATGCTAACCTTCTCAGCTACCAGTTTACAGATCTCGACATCGTCTCTGCGAACTACGGCGTTCAGAAAGTTCAGACCGACCGGTTTGGCTGTCGGATTCACATCCCCGATGGAGAACATCACCTCCAGATTGCTTTCATTCAGACAGCTACCCAAAATCCGTGTCGCCAGATCATGAGCAGCTTGGTCAGTACTTTCCAGAGCATGCATACAATTTAACGCAAGTTCTTGAAGTCTTGATTTATCCAAACTTGCACCTTTACTGAAGAGACTTATGATTGCGTTGCAAATTCTTTCCGTTCGAACATTTGCGGTCAAATTTCTACCAACGTTTTTAAAAAGTTCCTTGCAAATGAATGAGATATCATCCTGCCTTACACGATGCGAATGATGTCTGGAAAAATAATTTGTGGTTTGGGCGGCAACCAACATTTTAAACTCACATAACAATTTCGGCGAGACAATCGGCTTCATAAAAGAAATAATATGCGTCCATTAACAACCGATCGGCAAATATCGGCATCGATGGGAGATGTTTCATCGATTGAACAGCAAGATAGACACATCGTTCCACGTCGTACAACTTGCCCATCTCATGATAATCCTTCAGATGTGAATGCAAGTCTTGAAAGCAGCTCTGCAGCTCGGCTCTACGTCGGAGACGTAACATGTGCTTTATTGCAAAAATGGTAGACTCGTACGTTGTGGTGTAGGAAATTTGGATTGGGCAGTTTTTGGGGGCTTTTACGCCACATCCTGGAAAATATTAGATTCCTTTAGATCCATAGATCCTTAGGCCCTTAGATCCTTAGATCCTTAGATTCTTAGATCCTTAGATCCTTAGATCCTTAGATCCTTAGATCCTTAGATCCTTAGATCCTTAGATCCTTAGATCCTTAGATCCTACTCAATTTTCTTAGAATACCTTACCATAAATAGCAATCTTATGCAAGTGTGAGTGTGATTCTAACAACTCTTCAAGCTGGTCCTCATCCATTTTGTTTCCTGACAAATCCAAGAATCTGAGCTCCGGAAGAACCTTGTTGCAGCTAAGGAAGACTCTTATGTTGGTCTGGAGGGCGTTTTTTCTGCAAATCCCAATTTTTCAAAAATTTCAAATGTTAAAATCCAAGAAAATACAAGAACTTACAACCTGATTGACATATCCAACACGTTAAGATGTTTCAAAGTGAAGAGCTCCTCTAGATCTTGTGCTCTCTTAAACTCCAGGCCTCTAAGTGAGAGCTGTCTGAGGTTTTGCAAATTAGAGATCCCTTGAAGATTTGAAACATTGCTGTAGCTGATATCCAAGCAATCAAGATTCACAAAACTTGGGAAAATCTTGGAGAATTCTGTTTTATAGAACTTCAAGCCGCATAACGCAAGACTGCGGAGCCATGGGAGTTGTTGGCCGGTCTGCAAGAGCAACTACTTGGTTAAGAAGCATGCATGGGATGTACCTCGGCTAGCCATGAACATGAATAACTCGTCATCCCACTCAAATCCAGATGATCGATTTGGGAAGTCTCGAAAATGTGGCTCAGGGAGCGTGTGAGCAAGAATTCTTCTCGTTGTCCTGGAAAATTTAGGAAGTTTTGTGGAAGTTAATTTCGACCATAATGCTCATATTAAAGGATGTTAGCTTATTATACAGGATCTAATGATCTAAGGATCTAAGGATCTAAGGATCTATGGGTCGAAGGATCTATGGATCTATGGATCTAAGGATCTAAGGATCTAAGGATCTATGGATCTAGGTATCTATGGATCTATGGATCTAAGGATCTAAGGATCTAAGGATCTAAGGATCTAAGGATCTAAGGATCTAAGGATCTAAGGAACTAAGGATCAAATAATCTAAGGATCTAAGGATCAAACCCTAGCATTTAATCTTAGGTCCAAAACGAAGGGGGCTGATCCAAAATGTATAACTATCAAAATTGAAATTTTCAGGGCCCTAGCTTGATAATTTGCGTCAAAGAGTCTGAGCCTAATAGTAAGAGTCTGAAGCCTAAAAGACTGATAGTAAACATAATTCCCCTAGTTGTAAGAGAATTTGCATGAACTCGCTTGACAAAATAAGCCCAAAGAAATTTAGCTTTGCAACCTAAGCCTAAGGATCTGAGCCTACGAGCCGGAGTCTGAAAGCTTAAGCCTGATCCAAATAGTCTTCCATTTTTAAGATCCACCCGTAAACACTTACTTTTCCTATTACCATCAATCGCTGGCCCGATCACCTTGAACTCATCACAAATAACAAACGACTTGAGACATTGATTAGCGAGTTGATCAAACGTCTCCGGGAACATCTTCACATTTTCGAAATTGACTTTTGTCAGAATAAAACAGACACCATTGAGCTTCTGATCGATGTTGTAGGACCACGTGGCGTTGAGCTTCAGGAGCTGAGCATAGACTTCGTTGCTCGAGGCAATGTCGAAAACGTATTGTTTTGAGTTGTAGTGGCCTGAAAACTAGTAATCTATAGATTTTATAGTGTGAGATTTTATAGTGTGTACTCTCAACTCACTTACCTGCATCAATTTGCTTCGCGACAGCTGCAGCAGCTTGATGGACTAAAGTATCCGCCATTGAGCTTCGGGTTCGGAAAATTTCTAGGCTCAACGGGGTTCTTAACAAAATTAGTTACAAATAGGCCGTTATCAGTAAAACTTACATTCTGAGTCATGAAACTGCTGATAATCACTTGCCAAATAGATTTACATGAGAAGAATCTGAAGAAAATAGTGGAAGAGAGTTCTCTCGGATGTTGGCAAAAGAGAATAAATGAGAAAGAGAGAGAGAGAGAGAGAGATAATCGAAGAGAGACACAGACAGTGAAAGAAGGGTCAGTGAGGGCAGATGGGTGGTCACTTCTATCGGACCATTCGGGTCTTGACCGGAGGGGGCAGGAGGGGGAAAGGGTGTGGAGTGACGTCATCAAAGTCCTCTCCTCGGGGGTTGCGGCACCTAGAAAAATCATAAACTCTACAAGACACAATTGTTTGTTTGTTTATTCGAAATTTGATAAATAATAACAAAATGTAATACATAGAATATCAACGGGGAAAATCGAATAACACATAAAAATAAGAAAGACCCGTCAGAGTCCATCTTAAGTATGAAAAGTAAATACTATTTGACAGAAGAGGATAAATCAACGAGAAATTTAAAAGAATGAGATTTGTTGGTTTATGAGGTTCATAAACTGGGAGGGGGAAAGGAATGTTGATACATTGTGAACTGTACTGTTCCAAAGGGGAACGACAATAGAAAAGAAACCTTTGGACTTTGGATTGACTAGAGAAAGGAGCATCGGCCGACGTTGAGATCTGACATGCAAAATGAATCTTTTTGCATCTGGGAAATGTACAGCGCTTGTTATAATTTTATACAAGAGAATAAGCTGTGATTTTAAGCGTGTTGAGCGGGCTGTGGCCATGTTGAGAATGCTTAGGCGGTTTTTATATGAAAGTGAATAAACTAATGAGGTGTTTCTATGTGATGTTTCCGATACTTTGTATTGTATATTGTTACGTTGTAGTATTATTCTTGAGTAGTATTTGAGAGCGGATTCTAACGCACCTGACAGTTTTGAATGAGGGGGAGGGGAGTAAATGTGGGACCCATAGTCAAGAATTGGTGAGACATACGTTTTAAACAGGTTCACATAGAATTTAATGGAGCCAGAGGGGAAGGATTTTAGGATCTGTTTTGCCCTAAGAAGTGCCAGGGAAGAGGTTCTATTGATATGCGATTTGAATGACAATTTATCGTCGGTGATAAGCCCGAGGTCTCTAACAGAGGAACTGGGGACGATGGGTAGGGAGTCAATAATGAAATTATGCCTAGGGTTTTGAGTTCCTATGTGGAGTAGGGCCGTTTTGGTGGGAGCAAGCGGCAACTGATTTTTCATAGACCAATCTACAATGAGATCAATTGTGCTTTGAAGTTCAATTGGATCGTGACTGAATATTTTCACATCGTCAGCAAAACAAGAAAATTGAATAGAAGGGGGTATGGATAGGAGTAGATCGTTCAAAAACAATATAAAAAGAAGGGGACCTGTAACTGTTCCTTGGGGCACCAAGAACTGAGCATCCCACAAAAACCGAGGTAGGCAGGCAGGTGTAGGTGCACAGAAGGTTTTTTAGTTTGTAGTTTATGCATCAACCAATACTTCTTAAACGTTAGGATATTATACCTGTACTGGAAATAAGCAAATCTGCATTATTGATTAAAACTTTATTTACAAACTTTTATACAACAAATACAAAGATCCTTATATATTACTCCCTGAGATATAAGATATTAGATATTAGATATTAGATATTAAATATAAAATTACAATGACCAATTCATCAAGAACATGATATTTTCCGACGCATTCTTAACGGTGCTAGATTTAGATACAGGACTATGAAGAAAATAGAAACACTCTGAATTTTTGATTTTCACGGCGTTTTTGGCATCTTTCTGAGCAAAAATCTTCGTGGCCAGCAGAGCCCAGAGAATGATCCCGTCGCCGTGGGTTCTCTGAAGAACCCGGGAAACGATGCCATTTGTGAAGTAGGCTTCGGTGTCTTCGGTGATATCAGCGGCGAGGAGGTATGGGAACTTTTTGACGATTGCTTCATTGGCAGGAGCCCAGAAATCGCATTCCGCTGGCCCTTGTTCACAGGATTGTAAGAGGAGAGCCAGGATGGTGACGGCGAGGTAGGCACGGTTGGAATCCCATTTGTTGAGGAGTTTTCTGGAAGTTTTGGGGGTTAGAATATTTTTTTCAGATTCTTAGATACTTAGATCCTTAGATCTTTAGATCCTTAGATCCTTAGATCCTTAGATCCTTAGATCCTTAGATCTTTAGATCTTTAGATACTTAGATACTTAGATCCTTAGATCCTTAGATCCTTAGATCTTTAGATACTTAGATACTTAGATCCTTAGATCTTTAGATACTTAGATCCTTAGATCCTTAGATCCTTAGATTCTTTGATCCTTAAACTTAATAAACTCACTGGAAAGCTCTGAACTCATTGGCTGTGAAAGAGTTATTCTTACAGCTCAACTTCCGCACCATGATCAAATTTTTCATAACTTGCAGAATCCCAATGTGCACTTGCTCCGAATCAAAAATCTCTATGCAAAAAATTAAGGTTTTCAATTCTTCATAGTCCAGCCAATCGAAGGAATACATATCGTAACTCGATGTGCTTTTCATCAAAGCTTCCAGAATCGGCATGCACAATGAGCAATCTTGCTTTCTGACGGCGGCGCTCAGGATGTTCAGAAGACGCTTGGTACTGCGCCACTTGTGCACGCTCTTTATCACCAAATGGATTGTGTGCTCTGTGATGCATCGCTCGAGAATCCGCATCGCACGAGCATCGATCACATTTTTCATCAGTGAAGGTTCGGCACATTTCAATGCAAGCGCGGCAAGTTTCTCGGGACACCACCGGTGATGCAAGTTCACCAAACGCTCGATTCCAATCCATACATTGGGATTTAATGTCTCCTTTACAATTAGCGGTCCATGGGCTCGGGATTAACTTTCTGCATCAAAAAGTGCAAAAACTCTTCGGTACTGAGACGCTGAAATCCAAAAAATCTACCGGGTTCGCGTTGTTCAATGATTTTGAAATGTATCTTAAGACGTTCGACATCCGGGAATGTCGACCGACCCGTGACATATATGAGCAAAGCGTCAAACATTTGGGAGATGCCGAGTGTAAATATGTTCTTGTTTCTGTAAGTATGTATAGCGTTAGTTTAAGGATACTCTTGAAGGTTGAGTTCGGAAAATGGTGATTTAGTTTTAAAATACTCAAAATATTCCATTATACTAGGGCTCCCAGTTGAGTGTGAGGCGCAAACGCGGGCCTCACGCCGACATTTTGGAAGCGGCCGACACATTCTGGGTTCCGCAGCTTGGCGTAAACGTGTGCGCAACGTAGTGCGGAGCTCCGCGCTGCACTATACATGCGGCGTTGGTGGCGTAGTGAGGCCGGCGCAGGCGCCGTTGCGGCGATCTCATGGGAGCCCTACAATATACTGAAATACTACAAAAGAGACATGAAAAAATCGCGAAAGTTCCAAAATTTGAAACCACACCCACTTTCGCACCGATCAGCGACTTCGAACTCCGCACACTCCGCCTGATTGGTTGAAAAGTGGGCGGAGCGAATCGCTGATTGGTTGAACATCTCATTTTGGAGGAAACTCGAAATTTGCGTTTTTAAAAGTTTGATTTTTTTTTTCATTTTTCTTTTGTTGTATTTCAGCGTATTCGAATATTATTATTTCTGATGTTCTTATTATTTTGAAACTAAATCCCCATAAACGTTCTATCTCCTATTAGGATTCAGCATGAATATATTTAACTAGGGTGTTCAGGGACTATAGTTGTTTGCCGCCGACGCCTGGAAACTCATGCAAATTCCAGATATAAGTAATCCGGGACACTAAAACCAAACTGCACCTAGTCCAACTTACATTGCCAACTCCACTATACAATTAATTGCTTTTGGACGTGCCAAAAAAGTTCCCGGATGTGATCTTACTCCGTTTTCTGAAAGTGCCACTGTGACTTCAGCCAGCAAATTAGCACATTTTTTAACATCATAGTCCTGATTCTTCTTGTGCATTTCTTTTAAGATCCGAAGCATCTCGCCTAGACATACTTGTACAGGATAACCCCTTCTCACGTTTATATAGTGAGTCAAGGTTTCGATGCAGGAGTCGAAGCCTTGGGTTCCTAGGACTGTAAGCCTTGCGGTCTCGGGGTTTTGGGGCAAGTTTTCAGTGTAGCCGAGAACTGAGATCTTTCGGAGGTGAGGATGTGACCTTGTAAGTTTTTCGTAGAGATCGGCATCCAAGAAGAGGGAGGAGCAATCTAAGAATTTCAGCTCAGGAAGCATCTTTTCGCAATAAAGGAAGTATCTGATGGTGTTTCGGTAGTTGTCTTCTCTGAAGCACACTTTTTTATTTAATGAGCAATAACCTAAAACCTACCGCTCCCTAGAAATATCCAAAACCCTTAACTTTCTCAATCCAAACAGGTCTATCATATCCGTATAGTTATCAAATTCCAAATTCCTTAGACACAAAACTCGAAGATTCCGCAAATTGGATATTCCGTCTAAGTCCTTGACGTTGGTGCTGCTGATATCCAGTGTTTGGAGGTTCGGGAAGCTTTTGTAGAATTTTGGGAACTCGATTTCCGCAAATTTATGAGATTCTAGAGAGAGGGTGCGGAGAGCTGGGAGCATTACTCTGAGCTAAAAAAAAATGGAAAGCAAGGAAAATTTGACTTTTATCGCTGTTTATCAACACCGGAAATGTCTAAAACCGGCAATCGCCGAAATTACCGATTGCCGGAACATTGCTAAAACGGCAATTACCAAATTACCAAAATTGCCGATTGCCGGAAATTTCCAAAACCGGCAATTGCCGAAATTGCCAGAAATTTCCAAAACCGGCAATGGCCAAAATTGCCAATTGCTGGAATTTTCCAAAACCGGCGATTGCCGAAATTGCCGATTGCCAGAAATTTCCAAAACCGGTAATTGCCAAAAATGCCAGAAACTTCCAAAACCGGCAATTGCCGAAATTGCCAGAACTTCCCAAAACCGGCAATTGCGGGAATTGCCAAAATTTCCAGAAATTTGCATATCCGCCAATTGCCAAAAATGCCAGAAATTTCCAAAACTGGCAATTGTTAATATTGCCGATTGCCGGAAATTTCCAAAACCGGCAACTGCCAAACATGCCTGTAATTTCCAAAACCGGCAATTCCAATTTTGCCGAAAATTTTCAAAACCTGCAACTGCCAAAATTTCTGGAAAGTTCCAAAACCGGAAATTGCCAGTTTTGCCGGAAATTTCCAAAACCAATTTTTGTCAATTTTGCCGGAAATTTCCAATACCAGCAACTGCCAAAATTGCCGGAAGTTTCCAAAACCGGCAATTGCCAATTTTGCCGGAAATTTCCAAAAACGGCAAATGCCAAAATTGCGGGAAATTTCCAAAACCGGCAATTGCCAATTTTGCCGGAATTTTCTTAAACCGGCAATAGCCAAAATTGCCAAAATTGCCGGAAATGTCTAAAACCGGCAATCGCCGAAATTGCGGTTTGCCGGAAATTTCCAATACCGCCAGTTGCCAAAATTGCCGATTGCCGGAAATTTCCAAAACCGGTAATTGCCAAAATTGCCGATTGCCGGAAAATTCCAAAACCGGTAATTGCCAAATCTACCAATTGCCAGAAATTTCCAAAACCGGTAATTGCCAAATCTACCAATTGCCAGAAATTTCCAAAACCGGCATTTGCCCGAATTGTCGATTGCCGGATATTTCCAAAACCAGCAATTGCCAAAATTGCCGATTGCCAGAAATTTCCAAAACCGGTAATTGCCGAAATTACCGATTGCCGGAACATTGCTAAACCGGCAATTACCAAATTACCAAAATTGCCTATTGCCGGAAAATTCCAAAACCAGAAATTGCCAAAATTACCAATTGCCAGAAATTTCCAAAACCGGCAATAGCCGAAATTGCCAAAATTGCCGGAAATGTCTAAAACCGCCAATTGCCAAAATTGCCGATTGCCGGAAATTTCCAAAACCGGTAATTGCCAAAATTACCAATTGCCAGAAATTTCCAAAACCGGCATTTGCCCAAATTGTCGATTGCCGGATATTTCCAAAACCGGCAAAAGCCGAAATTGCCAAAATTGCCGGAAATGTCTAAAACCGGCAATTGCAAAAATTGCCGATTGCCGGAAATTTCCAAAACCGGTAATTGCCAAAATTGCCGATTGCCGGAAAATTCCAGAACCAGAAATTGCCGAAGAAATTTGCATATCCGGCAATTGCCAAAAATGCCAGAAATTTCCAAAACCGGCATTTGCCGAATTTGCCGATTAGGGATATAGGCACATAAATACCTACCTTAGAAATCCATCCTTCTTGCAAAAGCGTGTGGGATGCTGATAAATCCAGATAACGTAGCCCTTGACCTGACCCTCTTTGGATTAGCCGCTCCAGCAACTTCACAATTTTCAACTTCCGAGGTCTATCTGAAATAAAAAAGTTATCGGTGCTACAGCAATCTTGCAGCTGCTACCGTTCCGAGTTGTGTACAACTCTCTGAATGATGGCCTGAGCGTCCCAATAGTTAAGGACTTCAACTTCTGAGTTTGCAGGAACCTTGCAGTCTTTTCATCGAGAAATGTGGACCTCAAGTCTACTTTTGTCACGTTGAACAGATCTCCATAGGTATGCATTGCAGAAGTTAACTGTACCCAATTAAACTTTGATATCAGCTTCTGATAAATCAAGTTGCTACATCGAGAGTTGAATTTTGAATTATTTTCTCGGGGATATGATCCTGTAAAAATGTATAATATTTTAAAGAAAAAGTTGATAGCAAGGAGAGAAATACCATTCTGAAGACTGACGGCGATCGATTCAGCTGCAAGATCGGATAGCGATCTGACCAGGTCAGGTTCGTTCTGAAAAATCAATTTTGGGAGGTGTTGCAAAAGTATGGTATATATACGTAGATGAAGTTGATGTTAAGAACATCAAAGAATTCTGGGAAACTTTCCAAACTTTACATTTTGTAGTGTTTGATATTTTTTAATCTACAAAAACCAAAAAAAAAGTAGTTTACAATTTCGGTTTTGCTTTGTTACTTAAAGTTTCCTTGTACAACTTTTTTACAAAAAATATTTTTTTAAAAACGTGAAAACGTTAATTTTCAGCTATTTTATTCAAATTCTGAATAGAAATTGGAACTCACCTCTTCAATTTACTTAATAACTTTTCATGTAACTTCTGAAAAAATACAAATTCAAATTTGGGAGTAAATTCTCAATAAAAATCAACAAAAAAACACCAATTCATATAGTTAATAGCAGGGAAAACAAAAATATAAACATTTTGTGAGAGACCGAGAGAGAGAGAGGGAGATAGAGAGATGCAGACACCAAAAGATGAGCGGAGAGGAAGCAGAGAAGAAGAGGAGACAAAGGGATGTAGGGAAAGGTCAGCTGAATAAGAGGAGAAAAGGGGACCCTTACAAGTATACTGAACATGGTGCATCGACTGAGATACGCACGTGGCGTCAGGTTGTCCCATCATGGTTTGATCTACAGTAAATGCGGGAATTGTTGCCTAGGCAACAGTTGGAAACTCTGCGTCTTGTTTCCCGCATTTTTTGTAGATCACGCCGTGATGGGGCTCTCTGACACCACGTGGATATGAACCTTTGATACCGGACACATGGTGCATCGACAGAGACGCGATATTAGACATGGTGCATCGATAGGGCGCCGCGCGTGAAAGTCGGTGTTTGAAGGTGGAGTAGCGCCAGTGGGGATTTTGTCTAAATGCACTTATAATGATCCAAAACAACCGAATATCATAATAAAACACTCCAAAAATTTTTAGATTTTTCACAATTTCCGGTCAAAGTTTTGGCAAATTTGCAAAATTTTGAAAAAAACGAGCTTTTGAGGAAATTTTAAGAAATGTCGCATGTGTCGACCCCTACAATGTTTTAATACAAATAATTTAAACAGAATTAAAACATAAAAAATGTCGAAAAAACAATTTTTTTTGGTCGACTTCCAAAATTATGAGTGGCAAAAACTGAGTAATTGCCACTTTTTGACAGTAAATAAAAAATTTTCAAAAATTTTTTGGAAAGATTTATCATGATATTTGGTCATTTTAGGACCAAAGGAGTGGTTTTTAACAATTTCCCCACTGGCGCTACTTTAAGAAATTTTTTCTGAGCAGCCAGGGACCCCTCACAGTTACAAGATATCTAATGGCTCAAACGTTCAGCCACTTCTGTGGTTTGTAGTCTAGAACTGCCCAGAAAATTAGGTCAAAAAAATACAAATCTTTATTCACAAAGTAATACATTTCCTGAGATATTATACCGAATTGAAATTTCCAAATTACCAATTCATCAAAAACATGATATTTTTCGACGCATTTTTGACAACACGAGTTTGGCAGTAGCATAAACACGACGGTAATAGTTTGATTTTTGGATTTTCTCGGAGTTTTTCACATCTTGTTGAGCAAAGATCTTTGTGGTAAGCAGAGCCCAGAGGATGATCCCATCTCCGTGAGTTCTTCTTAGAACACTTGGAACGGTGTCATTTGTGAAGTAGACTTCGGTTTCTTCAGTTATATGAGCTGCTAGGAGGTCTGGTAACTTTTTGACAATTGCCTCGTTGGCAGGTTTCCAAAAATCACATTCCTCTGGTTTCTGTTTAGACTGCAAAATTAGAGCCAGAATGGTGGCTGCGAGGTAAGCACGGTTGGAATCCCATTTGTTGAGGAGTTTTCTAGAATGTTTAGACGATTTTAGAGGATTGCATGTTTACTCAATTTTTCGACATTTTTTCTACATTTTTCTGCGGGGACACATCTCTCTGCGTCTCTCGCCTTCAGCATGTGAAGTGGGCTGTCGGCTGATGTAGAAAATGTAGAAAAATGTAGAAAAATGCAAAAAAAAAACATTTTTGCATTTTTCGTGCACACCCCCATAAGAATGCACAAAACGTTCAATTTAAATAAAGAAATGAATAATAATTTATTTTAATTTAAAGGTGGAGTAGAGTCAAAAATTTTTTTTTGCTCTAAATGACAGAAAATGGACCCTAATAACCGAAAATAACAGTAAAAAAATTTTAAAAATTTTCTAAATTTTTTATGATTTTTTCAATTTTGAGAAAATCAAAGAAACGGCTGACGAAATTTGAATTACCGTCGATTTTTCTCGATTTTTTCTCCTATATTTGATTTGAAACATTGTTTGTCAATTGTTTAAAATAGTTATCTTGAAAAAAAATTAATAAAAAATATTAAATTGCGGATTTTAGGCCAATTTTGACATTTCTGGCGATTTCCTTAGGGTTTTAAAGTTTTTTAAACGGAAAGTGGTTACATAATTGAAAAACAATGTTTCAAATCAAATATAGAAGAAAAAATCGAGAAAAATCGACCATTTCAGCCAGAAAACGCGAAAATATCAAAAATGACGTCACTCATTTGCGCGGGAATTCAAATTTCGTCAGCCGTTTCTTTGATTTTCTCAAAATTGAAAAAATCATAAAAAATTTAGATAATTTTTTTAATTTTTTTTACAGTTATATTCGGTTATTAGGGTCCATTTTCTGTCATTTAAAACAAAAAAAATTCGACTCTACTCCACCTTTGATTTCAAAACGAGGAAGTACAAAAGTACCAAAAAAACCCACTGAAAAGCTCGAAACTCGTTAGATAAGAACCAATTATTCCTCCAATCGCCTTTTGACAGCAAGACCAAATTCTTGATAACCCGCAGAATCCCAATGTGCCATTGCTCCAAATCAAAAATCTCTATCCACTGAATCAAGGTTGTTAAAAGATTCCAACCCACCGCATTGAAATTATGCTTCCTGTCTTCAGTGATCAAGGTGTTTTTGTCTAATGCTTCTAGAATCCTCAGGCATAATGATAAGTCTTGTTTTCCGACGGCGACACTCAGGATGTTCACTAGACGCTTGGCGCTGTACCACTTTTCCACGCCAGTGAGCACAAAATTAATGGTTTGCTCTGTGATGCATTGCTCGAGAATCCGCATCGCACGAGCATCGGGTGCAGTCTGATAAGGTTGGGCACATACCAAAGCAATCTTGGCAAGTTTCTCGTGACTCCACTCGTGATCCATGTGCACCAGGCGCTCGATGCCGTTCCACACATTGTGATTGAGATGCTCCATACCATTTAACACAACGGGATCGAACGGTTGCAGTATAGGCAACAGCATATTAGCGAAGTCATTCCATATATCAGGACGATGCCGCTCAATGTCGTTATACACGGTTTCAAGTAGCCCGAAGCCTGGGGATGTTGAACATTCCACAATATACTTCGCAAAGGCGTCGAATATTTGGAAGGTCTCGTGTGCGTGCAGGCGCTTGTTACTGAAAATTTGGAGAGTTTTGAACAAGGACGGTCTAGCGCTATAAAATAAATTAAGTATATAACTTGCATTACCAATTCCACCAAACAATCAATTGCATTTGAACAAGCCATCCGACCCGGTACGGTCGGTGAGAATGCCACTGTGACTTCGACCAATAACTCCACACATTTTGCAACATCATAGTCTAGATTCTTCTCGTTCAGCTTCCTCAACTGCAGAAAGATCTCGCCGAGACATATTTGCACAGGATACTCCCTTTTCAAGTTTAGGTAATGAGATAAAGTCTCGATGCTGGAGTCGAAGTTTTGGGTGCCTAGGACTTTAAGTCTCGGGATGACTGGCAAGTTTTGAGCGCAGCCGAGGAGAGAAATCTTTCGAAGATGGGGATGGGATTGTGCAAGTTCTTTGTAGAGATCTTCGTCCAGGTAGGCTGACGAACAATCCAAAAATTTCAACTCGGGAAGCACCTTCTCGCAAGCAAGGAAGTATCTGATAGTTTGTCGGTAGTTGTCTGGCCTGAAGCATACTAGATAAACTGATACACGATTAGCTAAATATTACCAATCCCTGGAAACATCCAGAACATTCAACTTTCTCAATCCAAACAGATCCATCATATCCCTATATCTATCAAAATTCAAGTTTCTTAGACACAACACTTGAAGATTCCGCAACTTCGAGATCCCATCCAAGCTTCTGACGTTGGTGCTGCTGACATCCAAAAAACGGATGTTTGGGAAGCTTTTGCAGAACTTGGGAAACTCGTTTGCCGCAAACTTTCGAGATTCTAGACAGATAGTGCGGAGAGCGGGAAGCAACACTCTAAGCTGGAAAAACAGCAGAACTCAACCCATATCCTTCAAAAAGTTTCCCACCTACCTTAGGAATCCATCCATTCTGGAAAAAAGTTGCGCATCCGGATACATCCAGATAGTGTAGGCTTCGGCGTGTGTTTTTATTATTCTTGATTATATGTTCCAGAAGACCGACGATATTCCAAGTTAACGTTACACCTACAAAAGCTGTACAAAACCTGCAGGCAATTTTTAAGAACTCACCAGCTCCGCTTGTAAACTTGTCTGAGCACGAGCCATCGAGCTTTCCAATCACTAAAGTCTCTAGCTTCTGCGTGTAAAGAAACTTTACAAGATCTATGTCGATAGATATTGATCTCAAGTCGACTATTGTCACATTGAACAGATCTCCATAGGTAAGCATCGCAGAAGTCAACTCTACAGAATTGAATTTCGAGATGAGCTTTGCGTAAATCAAGTTACTACACTGATTGTCAAATTTGCGCGTATCTTCGCGAGGATATAATTCTGAATCGTTATTAAATTTTTAATAAGAATTGGAAATATAATAAATAATTAACTAGTCGAATTCGGTTGGTGACAGCCTCAGCTGCAAGATCAGCTAGTGAGCTGATCATTTTTTGAGTCGGGTAGCGTCTGGAAAAAGTAAAATCTCGAGCAGCAACAAAAAAATAATGTTACTATCTAGTACAAAAATTAATAGACTGTAAGAGGTAGAGAGACACAGATGGTGGAATAGGGGTGCAGGAAAAGGTCAGATTAATAAGGGGAGACAAGGAGAAGAGCGAACCATTGCGGTCCTGTCTATTAGACATGGTGCATCGACTGAGATGCAAACCAGATTTTTGCCAACCGGCACTAGCCGAAATTGCCGAACCCTAAAACTTTCGGCAACTTTTGAGGCAACCGGCAACCAAGTTTAAAAGTGTTGGCGTTGGTCAAACATATATATTTTTATTGAAATTATATTTTAGAGCGTTTTGGAGAAAAGTATAGTCGTTTATTTTCGTTTACAGTGCTTTCTGAATGTTTTTTCTTAGCTAAAAAATTTTTAGCACTGATATTGGCAGTTGCCGAAGTTGTCGAACGCTGAAAACTTCGGAAACCGTCAATTTGATTGCCGGTTGCCGCACAGCCCTGACGCGAACCATTTATGGTGCATTAGTAGTAGTAGTAGTGGTGCAAAGCACCACGAGGGGTCCTTGGAGGTCCTTGGATCATTGAGATCCGCCTGGATCGAAGATTTTGGTGGGGAGGCCTAGTGCCTCTGCCACCTTTTTTGGATCCGTCCACAGTTTAGACGGAGTGAGCGGGGGTTGGATAGAACATTTCAGCATGTGTTCCACATTCCCTGTGACATCGCCACATTTCTTGCAGGCTGGCACCGTGTCGTTGTTGATTCTCGCGAAATAACTTGGGACCATGGTTGAGTGACCGCATCTGATTCTGGCCAGCTCCACTCTTGTTCCTCGCGGCAAGGAGCTTTCCTCTCCATTTATGGCGGGGGCGGGGCGTCCAAGTACGTTGTTCGGCTTCTTGCTGTTTAGGAAGTTATTGACGAAGGTACGGTGATTGGACTTCTGAATGGCCTTGGTCGTTGAGCGGGGATTTGTCCAGGCATTGGTGGTGCTGCTCGGATAGTCTAGCGGCGGCTCTCTGGGCCTGTTGGACGTCCTCTCAAGAGGTCTTCTTGCTTTTAGGTCTCTGGTTGGGTGGCCGGGGGGTGTTCAGTGCTGCAATTGCAAATTGCTGCTTGCGGAGCTCAATTTCTTCGCGAAGAGGAAGTCTCTCCGTTTCCTCATAGATGTGCTGATCGGAGAGTCACTGGTGAGACCACTGCAGGTACGGAGAATGGCACGATAAGGAACTTCGATTTTGTTCCAGCTGCTGTCACTAACGAGTTGAGCCCAGGCGGGGGAAGCGTATGTGGCGACTGGTTTGACGATGGCGTTGAAGGTTTTCAGTAGGAGCTCTTTTGAGCAACCCCAATCTGTTCCTGAGAGCGCTTTCATCAAGTTGTTGAGTTTGGACAGCTTCTTCCTGAGTGCATCTCTGTGAGCGCGCATGCAGAGCATGGTGTCAAGATGGACTCCTAGTAGTTTGGTCTCGTTAGTGGTCGGGATGCTGGCTTGTCCCCAGTGTAGGTCCGGGTTCACTTTGAATTCTTTCGTGTCGGCAGTGAAAACAGTGCATGTGGATTTGGTTGCAGAGATCGTCAGCTTCCGCTCCTCATAGTAATCCTTTAGGATTACCAGATGGGCTTGAGCTGTTGTTGCGGCTTTGTGCAGAGATTTGTCGCGTACAATCGTCGACGTGTCATCAGCATATTGGATGATCTCAACATCATTTCCAGTGGGGGTGTTCCGAGTGTAGAATGAAAACAAGGATGGGCTGGATACTGCACCTTGTGGCACTCCTCCGCGTAGAGTCCTCCAACGGGACCAGTGGCCGTCGTAGATCGTCCTGATCCTTCTTTTGTAGATGTAGCCGATGATCCAGCGGATGAGTTTTGGTTCAGCCGTTGTTTCCGAGAGCTCCACGAACAATTTGTTGTGACAGACGGTGTCAAATGCAGCTTTCAGGTCGAGGCATACCATGATGGATCTCTCTGCAGGCCTTTTACCATTCATTCCACCCGTGATCGTGTTGATGGCCTCAGTTATGGCCGTCGTCGTCGAGTGCATCTTCTTGAAACCGTGCTGATGTGGAGGGGACTCAATGTGAGCTTGGATTCTCTTCAGAATCAGCCTCTCCAGGACCTTGGCCAGTGGTGATATCAGGGAGATCGGGCGAAAGTTGGCCGCGATCGATGGGTCCTTGCCTGGTTTCGGAAGCATAATGACGTGAGCAGCTTTCCACGCATCCGGGTGCCTGTTCTGATCCACGGCTAAGTTGTAGATTGATGCCAGGAAGGAGTATGCCAAGGCTATTCCGCAAGGTGCCTTCCAAAGTCGAAGAGGCCGCGAATCCAAAGATATCAGGAAACTAATAGCGAAGAGAACCGGCAAACAAAAAGTAAATCCGACGGACCGTGAAATCAAACTGCTGACTTTGGAAATCGATCGTCTAAGAAAGGAAGCTTCGCGCGACAAATGGAGACAGAAGGTCGAAGCGATGGAGGCTAAGCAGAAAACGAACCAAAAAGTCCTCTGGAACTGCATTAAATCACTGAAGGCCACTAAAACTACAAATGCTCCGGTTGACTGCGGTGATGGCGTCATGCGAACTGGCCGGATTGTTGCTAACCGAATGGCAAATGCCCTAGTCGTGGCCGGTACACTCAAAGAGACAAGCGAGGAACAGTCAGTTGAAACGAGCCAAGTCCAAGTTTCAATAAACACCCTTTTTCCAGATTTTCGCCGGTAACTCCAAAACCAGGTGTTTTCCAAAATTTTTGTCTACAGATGAAACCATCTCCTTCTAATTTTACACATTTTCGTAGTTGAAAATTTTGTTTAGCGATTATACAATTTCTAAGCTGAAGTCTTAGTTTTCATAGTTTTTAATGCAGAAAAATACCTTTAAAATCCGGCATACTGCAGAATTTGTGTGTTACGTTGAGAAAAACAATAGATGACCTTACAATAAAAATGCGCGGGGGGGGGGGGGAGTGTAGGTTAATGATGGAATGACAAAAGAAACAGGCGGTGTCGGAGAGATGGGGGTCATGTGCCATCATATTGTTCAATGGTACGTACGTTTATGATTTCAAACGTGCCAACTACATAGGTTCTTCGTAATGTTGATGCTTTATAATAAAAGTGAACATTGAACAAAAACAATGGATATGTAATAAAACGGTTAAAAATCAATTTATTAACTCCAACAATGATTCGGTGGCATTTCTCACGGCTTCGGACGCAACTCTCGGATTTCCAATAAACTTTAGCATTTCCGGCTGTCCTCTGATAGTCCACACATTCTCCTTACTCCTCCCTGCTAAGATCTGAAGTGTCAGCAGCGCCCAGAGGACTGGTCCATCAAGCTTCGAATTTTTGAGCACTTTCTCGACGGTTCCCATGTAGATTTCAAGGTCTTCGGTGATCTCGGTCGGTTGGAAGAATTGGAATCTATCGATGAGAAGATCGTTGGCCTCATCGGCGAACTCGCAGGGAGTCCAGTCTTTTTCCGTTAAGAAAATGCGGAGAGCAATGATTGTGAAGATATTATAAGCTTTGTTAGACGTCCAGTCAATGAGGAGTTGCCTAGAAAGATAATTACGTTGTTAAAGGTGGAGTAGCGCCAGTGGGGAAATTGCTTTAAAACACGCCTATGGTACCACAATGACCAAATACACTCAAAATAAAAAACTGCGTGGCGTGTACTGCAGAAAACCTCAAATTTAGGCCCCGCCTTTTTCTCGTCCACTCACGGAGAAAAGGCAAAAATTCTGGGACCAACCAATATCAGGCCGCCGACATCCTACGGGTTCCGCGCGCCGCTGCGTTTAACTCGATGTGGGCGTGGCGAGCTGTCTCCGCCCGCTGTGAGTTAAACATAGCGACGCGCGGAACCCGTAGGATGTCGGCGGCCTGATATTGGTTGGTCCCCGGATTTTTGCCTTTTCTCCGTGAGTGGACGAGAAAAAGGCGGGGCCTAAATTTGAGGTTTTCTGCAGTACACGCCACGCAGTTTTCTTATTTTGAGTGTACCATAGTAAAAAAATTCAAAAAATTTTTCTAAATTTTATATGATTTTTTGAAAATAGAATCTCAGTTTGCGTCGAACTCATTTGAACCTCCCGCCAAGTAATTTTATCAATGGAGCGCGCTTGCTTATTATCATTTTTATTTATTGTTTTTTTTTCTTATTTTCCACCGATTTTTCATGTTTTCAGTGTATTTTTACCGGAAATTTGACGAAAAAGTCGAGAAAAATGCGAA
Organism: Caenorhabditis elegans; assembly: GCF_000002985.6. NCBI lineage: Eukaryota > Metazoa > Nematoda > Chromadorea > Rhabditida > Rhabditidae > Caenorhabditis > Caenorhabditis elegans. The sequence goes on along the minus strand of NC_003279.8, from coordinate 13,988,513 downwards.
ATATCGATTAAAAATCAACATTAAAGGCGTAAATATCTGAATTAAAATATTTTAGGGTCCACATTGTTTAAAATGTGTTATTTCTTTCTTTTTACGCTTCAATGTTGATTTTTAATCGATATTTCACATTTTTCTCGTAAAAAAAACAATAAATAAAAATGAAAATGAGCAAGCGCGCTCCATTGATAAAATCACTTGGCGGGAGGTTCAAATGAGTTCGACGCAAACTGAGATTTTTTCAATTTTCAAAAAATCATATAAAATTTAGAAAAATTTTTGAATTTTTTTACTATGATATTTGGTCATTGTGGTACCATAGGCGTGTTTTAAAGCAATTTCTCCACTGGAGCTACTCCACCTTTAATATGTGGAAACATGTTAAACTTACTGAAAAACGGTGTACTCCACATTTGTAAAACGCTCCGTGAAATTCGACGACTTGTGCACCACAATAATATTTCTTATGACTCGTAGTACTCCTAGCTGAAGCTCATCCGATTCGCCATTCTCCAAACACCACACTAGTTTGCAAAATCTCTTGCACTCAAGTATATCCTCACATTCCAATTTGCTGTCCAAAGTCGTTGAGTGCAAAATTTTAAGAAGCGACATACATTCTCTTGTATTTCGTTCGGCGATTGCCTGCTTCCTCAAATCAATCACATATTTAGTGTGTAGCCGCGCTGGGAAATCCCTGAAATCCTGACTTGGCGAGCGCTCTGTGCACATATCAACGACAGGCATTGCTTGATGTTCGAACCAATCAGATCGTAGACCGACTTTGAAGGCGAAACGCATTGAAATCTTTCCGATGCGATCGTAGTCGAGCCAATCGAATTCTTGTTCAACTAGGTTTTCAATGGCCTCCCATACTTCTTGGCAAGGATGCTGTGAGAGCGACGACTTGAGAATTGTTAGCCGTTCGGATGCTACCAGGAGCATTTCAAGTACTAATTTAGCATCGATTTGATGGAATAGATGGGATTTGTTTCTGAAATTTAAGAAAGATAATATACTGGTAGCCACGAGTGCTGCCACGTAGTGTCAGAGTGTCTTGTTTCGGCTTCATCTACGTAGATCTACAAAAATGCGGGAGAAAAGACGTACAGATCTCAACTGATTTTTCTTGGAAAAGAACGTGCTGACGTCACAATATGTAGAGCGAAACAATCCCGCATTTTTTGTAGATCAAACCGTAATGGGACAGCCTGGCACCACGTGCTAGATTCAACCATTACACGTGATGTCAGCCTGTCTCATTGCGGTTTGATCTACAAAAAATGCGGGAATTTTTCCCCCAGGAAAATGTGACGTCAGCACATTCTTAACCATGCAAAATCGGTTGAAAAGTCTGCGTCTCTTCTCCCGCATTTCTCGGAGATTAAACCAAAACACTTTGACACCACGTGCTGTAGTCGAAATTTTGAGGCTACAGTCGTATTAAAAATTTCGATTTTTCGGTTGAAAATGCTGAAAATCGATGAAAAAGGTTTTTGAGGTTACAGTAGCCCAAAACTGGATTAGAAAATCTCAGAAATTTCGAATAAAATCATGGTTTCACACGTCGTGTCAGACTGTCCCATAACGGTATGCTCTACGAAAAATGCGGGAATTTTTCGCTCAGAAAAGTGTGACGTCGGCACGCTGTTTACGCTGTTCACCGTGCGACACTGGTTGAGAAATCTGCGTCTCGATTCCCGCATTTATTGTCGATCATACCGTTATGGGATCCCACTGTCCCGGGACAGTGTGACACTACGTGCCATTATCGGTCACAGTCCCCGGCTTGGAAGTGGCCTAGAGCCTAGTGGGAACACCGAATGCTGTAGCAGACTACCAGATCCACAGTGCAGTCTGGACAGATGTCTGGAAGTAAAAACACTTACATTGAAATTTCCGTTAAACACATTACTCCCTGTATATAAGTGTGACCACTCCACATCGTATTAACATCCAACGAACCATCGGGGCTAAAAGTCTCAATAGCCTCTATCACATGCTTTAGGCAGTTGACCACGTCATATCGCTCCCCATCATCATGATTTTTTTTAAATTGTGATTTAATACTCGCTAGACACCTTCTCGTAGCTGCGGAATTTTTTAGATTTGTATAATGAGCAAGCGCTTTCAGGGTTGTCTCTAGAGTTGCAAAATTCAAAACTTTGGGAGTATTAGAGTCCTGGAGATCGGTGTCTGAAAAGCAAACGTATGAAAAAGTGTTAACACCTCTATGATTTGAATACCAATTGCGAGAATTTTCTGTAGGTTGGGTTGATATTCTAGGGAGTCAAGCAAATCCTGATTGATATCTGTTCCGGAGGCATCTAGGAATGTCAGGCTCGGTAGAACATTTCCACACTCCACAAATTGCCGGATGGTTTTTATATTCGCTTTAGCACTGAAAGCAGACGGCTTGAATAGGCAATTTTGAAAATCTATAGCACTTACATGTCTCTAGAAACATCCAAAGCGACTAAGCCTTTCAACTTGAACAAGTCCAGCATATCAGTGGCGGTTCGGAATTGCAAGTTTCTCATCGAAAGAACTTTTAGGTTTTTCAACTTGGAAATTCCTTGAAGCTTCTTGACACAAGTGTCGCTGATATTCAGTTTTTGAAGATTTTGGAAGAAATTGCAGAGCTGGGAAAAGTCCTCTTTGCTCAGTGGTTTGTTGCTAATGTCTAGAGATTGAAGAGAAGGAAGCATGGTGCCAATCTGAACATAAAAATTGCGCTTTTTAACTGAAAGAGTTTTCTACCAGTCTAACCCATCCTGGTGTCAACTGCGACCGGCATTCTCCAATGTCCAAACTATGAATCTTCGCCAAAGACTTACCATATAACACACTGGTCAAGGAGGTCATAATGTCTATATTCCTTGCATCTGAAGTAAATATGTTTTAACGTGTAACGTGTAAAAAAAAACTTTTGAAAACCTACAATAATGTTGAGCATGAACTCTTTTCCCAATCACCACTGACTCTTGAATTTGGGTTGCTTTTGCTATAAACTTGTAAGCTTTGGGGTTCAGTAACAAGAGCTTTGAGAAAATTGCTTCATGAGATTTAGTGTCCAGTTCTTGGAAAATATTAGGATCTTTGTAATGGCCTGGAAAAGATGAATGAAAAGTTGAATAGGGAAATTGCATACCATCTTCAATGTGTCTAGCAATTTGAGCAGCAGCAATGTTTGCTAGGGAGTTTGTCAATTTGTGGGGGAGACGGTAAGCTGAGTTGCAATGGGTCAGGTGTCCTAGAAAAATTTTGCTTTCTATTAGTTGACCTCTGCTTTTGAGTCTGGGTCCTATTTATCAGCTTCACCTTGACAAGAAGATCTACACCCGGACTACCTAGTTCTAAAAACATACCTTCTTTCCGTTCATTCTTACTAACAATATATGTGATCAAATAAGACATCACCAGGGGACCCAACAAAATGAAAGATCCTAGCTTGAAGCCTCCATATTCCAACTTGACGGTGAACCCTGCAAATGGCAATTTATATTATTATCAGCTATTGAAATTCCTCACTATCAAGCCCAAATCCTGCTGCGCCGCTGAAGAAAATACAAAGATACCCGTTCAAGATTATGAGCCGTTCCTCTGGGATTATAGAGCTAACAAGCTGAGCGCAAAGGGAATTGAAGTAGCAAGCTGAAAAAAAGAACAGAAAATAACGTTTCGAACTTGAACTACTACACCCACCAGCTATGAGCCCCCAACTGATGGAGTACAAGTAAAGAAGGAACACATTGGAATCGATAGCTTGATAAATAAGAAGCAAGAATCCAAAAGTAACAATGGAGGCTCTATTAAGTGTTAGGAGCGGGAGGTACATTTTCTTGGTCCAGTTGTAAAAATTGTACCCTGAAATGCATTTATCTTAAACAAGCATCTGAACAGCATTGCCTACCAATTAAAAACCCTATGAAACCAAGGAAGATGATCACCAACGCTATTATCACATAAACTTCCCCAGTTTTACATTCGGGAGGGTCCACACAGATTCTTATCATATTTGAGATACCGGTCGCGATTCCGGTAATAACTAGCAAATTAAAAGTGAGCAGCATAAATCCAAGACGACAACTCCAGCCATCGAATGTGGGACGTTCTTCTGTAAAACAATAGAAATAAGGAACCTTACTATAATAGATAAACTTGTTTAGTAGAAAAAATAAAAACCATACCTGAGTCGAAATCCGACATTGTGCAATTTCAAGAGAAGACACTATGTATCAAATGAATGGAATACAAGCGAACAAGACTAATGACTTGGCAGGAGGCAGGTGGGGTGGGAGAGAAGGATAGGCAGCCTGGATGGGTCAGCCTCCTCTTGGCATGGGGGTCACAATTCGGGAAAGGTCACGGGGTTCTGGCCAAGCTCGTTGCATTTTTCGCGCTCCATTGACAATCGCCCTCCGGGAAACATTTTCCGACAACGATTCGACTTCCTCCATTACTTTTAAAGTTTTCTTCATCTCTTTTTGAAGTCGATTATCGCACTTTTTCGAAATGACGAGAGTTTCATTGAGTTCGCCAATTTTGCAATCTATTTTCTTTCGAAGATTTACTTCATTATTTGATAAAATTCTATTTTCGTCTTGTATCGATGAAAACTCGCCGGAAAAACTTCAATAAACTCGTCTCGCATTTTTAATGAATCAGCTATATCCCGTTTTTCCTCTTCACGCTCTTCGATCCTTTTCCGTATCATAAAAATTGAATCTTCGGGAACGTCATATCCTGGTTCAGACGAAACATGAAGAGTCGGATTTAACTGCAATGAGGAGCCTTCTGATTCTGGAATCTCGTGTTGGGTAGAGTTCTGAAAAATTATAACAGTTGCATGATAATATTGAGTCACGAACTACCTTGAGAAAAGAACGCATTTCAGAATCCATTTCAAATGTGCGCGATCCACGTGAGTGTAAATATTCAGATTTCGTTCCAGATTGCCTTTTTTTTCTCTTTCTTTATCATCTTCACAATTATCCAAAGTGGAGTCGCATCGAAGAGGAACCCTGGGTTCCGATTTTGAAGAAGTACTCTGAAAAATATAAATTTTATCAAAATTTGCTAGAAAATCAAATTACCGTCGAGGGAAATAATTCCTCCGGAATTTCCATACTTTTCCGTTTCGAATTTAAACGTGCCGCGTTGGAACTCCACGCTTTTCTTTTTGCTGACATTGGAGCTATTTAAAAAATAGTTCCGACCTATTGAGCAACTGATATCAGGTGTTTTTAGAATCGAAAAATTTAGACAAAGCTAATGAAACACATTTCATTCAAAAAATTTTAAGAAAAAAATAATTACGGAAAAATTTTCATTTTTTTAGTGCAAATTTTAACAATTATCGACTTTTCGATATTTTTTAGTGTATCAAACCGTTAAAGCGGTATATTTTCTGAAAGCTAGCAATCTGTTCAAGATTGTGGCTCATTTTTACGAAAAAAATTTGAGGATTTTTTGAGAAAATCAGAAAAAACCTACTTTTTTGTAGATTTCGGCACCGTTTTGTGTTGTCGGACGCGTTTCCGTTGCGGTTTTCAGATTTTATGCTGAAAAAAATATTTATTAATCGATAAGAATAAAAAAAAAGAAAAAACGAAGAAAAATAAGCATAAAAGTCAAATTAAAAGTGTTTATTCAATCTAAATTCTTAACCATAGGAGGCGGTGGCCCCCCGCCGCCTTTCTCGCGGCACGTTAGCTTTGCCTCCCCGTGTGTAGTGTATTTTGTACCGATTGATTCACCATTTCTTGATTAGCCTATTTAGTGGAGTTACTTGCAGGAGTACGAGCTGTAATTGGGTATCTTCAAAAAACAATTTTTTGAGATATAACTGTTTGAATATGTAAAACATATTTACTTCAATCTTTAAAAATTTTCAGTAACAATCATAGATTTCAATTGGGTTTCTGATATGAAAACCATATCAATTAGCAGATTTCACAAAATTTCATCAAAGTTGAAATTGAATTTTTAGAAAGAAAAAAACGTTTTTGAGAAAATTGGCAAAAAAATTGGTTTTTATTACGGAATTGAATAATTTCAAATCTTTTTTTTTTCAGATTGTCACCTCACCACTATCCGATAAACTAAATAAAAGCACGCCCCGGCTTCTACAGGCAAATGCATCGGAAACTAGCTTTCAAAAATTCTATGGAATTTTTCTCTCAAGAATTTTCATGTCTCACACAAATGCTAGCTACGTATTCTGGATCTGGATCAAGGGTGTGCGGCAAATTTGCCGAATTTGCCAAATATTTGCAAATTTGCCGCACACGTCAAAATTTTGACTTCACTTTTTTGCAAAAAAAAAATTACGGAATTTTGGTAGGATTTTCATAGATTTGGATTCTAAATTTTTTTTAATATTATGGATAAGTTTCTGGACCTACAAGTTGTATTTTGGCCGCGCTAGAATTGAACTTAAACTTATACCGTATTTCCTCTATTAGTCTTGCATGTAAGACTAATTTTCGATTGACCTCTAGAGGTCAAGACTATTGCAATTCTATTTGTTGCTAAGATTTTGTAAATATCGCGGAAAATTAAGTTTGGACAAGCCTGCTGAAAACAAGAAAAAAACGTGAAAAGGCTGTAACGTTTTGCTGAGTAAATACAGAACACACTGATGGGCCTAATATTTGGATTGCAAAAAATCTAATAAGCCTAAGAAATTTAAATTTCTTCTCAGAAATAGTGCTGTTGCCATAGTCATTCATAAAATCAATACATTACAATGCGATCTGTTGTTAATATTTCGTGAATATCACGGAAAATTAAGTTTGGACAAATCGGCTGAAAACAGGCGCAACTGGAACGAAATTTTGATTTCATCTCAAAAATAGTGTACCAATTGATTCACCATTACGTATGTAGTCTAGTCTATATAGTGGAGTTACTTGCAAGAGTACGAGCTGTAATTGGGTATCTTCAAAAAACAATGTTTTTTTTCTTTTGAGATATAACAGTTTGCATATGTAAAACATGTGTACTTCAATTTTTTAAAATTCTCAGTAACAGTCATAGATTTCAATTGGGTTTCTGATATGAAAAACATGCCAATTAGCAGATTTCACAAAATTTCATTAATGTTGAAATTGAATTTTTTGAAATAAAAAAAACCTTTTTTTTGAGGAAATTGGCCAAAAAAATTGGTTTTTATCAGGAAATTGAATAATTTCAAATCTTGTTTTTTTTTCAGATTGTCACCTCACCACTATCAAATGATCCGATAAACTATATAAAAGCACGCCCCCTAGCTTTCAAATACAATGAAATTTTTTCTCAACATTTTTCATGTCTCACACAAATTCTAGCTACGTATTCTGGATCTGGATTGCATTGTTCATTATAACATAACCCAGCAGCAAATCTCACTCTTTTCCTCATATCTTATCCCTTATCACGTCGTTACTTTTTCGTTACTAATTAAAATTCATTGATTGAAACGTGACTCTAGCACTTTCTGCGTCTCTCTTTTCCACAACCACAGAGCTTTGAAGCTCCATATCTTATTATTCATATCTAGCTATTACCCCTGCTGATTACTGGAAAGAGTGGCCTTTTGTGGTCTTCATGCCATGATTTTATCACTCAAACTGATAAAATCATAGTTTGGAAACCTCGACAGGCTTTTCTTTTCTTCTTAAGGAAGGTCACACTTTAGGTTGCAGTTTTGCAGAACTCCAAGACTTCGTCAAAAAGGTCCCAAGTATGTCTAACTGTGGCACCTAACAATTTCAGTAGCGGGTTTTCTTTTCGGCATTAAGCTTTACTGGATAGTGCAACTTCAACTTTTCAAGCAGTTGAGTCATAAAAAACCTGAAGTTTCTCCTGAAACTCCTGAAAGTCCCATTTTGTTTTGATCTACGAGAATTGCGGGAGAAGAGGCGCAGAGTTCTCAACTGATTGCGCATGGTCTGGGAGAAAAGTTCCCGCATTTCTTGTAGATCAAGCCGTAATGGGACAGCCTGACACCACGTGAAACTTCAGCTTCAAGTCACAAGTTTTAAATAAGCAAAGTCCAAAGCTGTCATTAGTTTTGATATCTCTCGTACCTCACGAATATCTCTTGTCGCTCATCACTAGGCAAAGTGCAAAGGCTAATTAGGACTTGTTGATTTTAGAACGTGACACATACAGCCTCGAAACTCCACAACTTATTATTCACAGCTATACTCTTACTAAATCCAAAAAAAAAATGCCTTTTGAGATTTCTTACGTGTGATCTTCCCACTCAATTCGAGGAAATCACAGATTGGACACCTCACAAGGCGTTTTTATTTCAAAGTTGACAGTGTAAATCGATGAAGGCTTAGGAGCATTTAAACCAACAAGACATTTTAAAGATAACTCCAAAATTGCGAGCAATGCATATTTATTGCTGATTGAACAAAAACATGGAAACTTTGAAAACAAAACAATTTCAAACAAATTCAAACAAAAACCAATGAATTAAAAAAAGACCATTAGTAAAATCATCAAAATCCCTAAGAGCACAAGTCCCGCGACTTCCATGTCGCTTAGCTCTCCTATGTTCTGGTCGGTCGTGGTTGTGCTCGAATTTGCTTTTTCTGCTGGAGCTTGGGCGGTTGATCCTTCTGCTTCCTCTTCTTCGGAGTCATCGGAATCATCGGAATCATCGGAATCCTCGTCTTCCTCCTCCTCTTCTTCCACCGATTCATCAGCCGCATCGGACTCTGGTTCCAATTGATTCAAGGCATCTGTACACGTCTCTTCTACATACTCTTCGTCTTCAGAATCGTCGGAACCCTCTGACTCCGATTCATCTTTAGATTCTGATACGTCGGAGGCTTCTGACTCCGAATCATCTAAAGCTTCGGGCTTTGATTCAAAGGCATATGTACCCGTCTCCTTTGGTACTTCCTCTTCATCTTCAGATTCGTCAAAACCCTCCGACTCCGATTCATCCTCGGATTCAGATTCTGACTCTGATTCGTCGGATGCATCTGACTCCGAATCATCAGATGCTTCGGGCGACTTCAAGGCATCATCCACTGTAACTTCCTTATTGGTACCAGCAAGCTCCTGTGGATCATCATTTCCAAGAAATTTCAGCTCCTCGTCAAGAGCATCACGGAGTTGATCATCTTGCTTCTTTAAAATATCCAGTTTTTCTTGAATTTCACTGGACATTGTGCTCTTTTTGGTGGTGGCAGCACTGGAAATTTGAAATTTAGGATCATATAATAGTTTCAAAAAGTTTTCGATACTTACTTAGTTTTCGCAAGATCAATCAGTTCTTGGATGCTGATGTTGTATTGTTCCTCGAAGGATTGGATGAATTCGGAGAGAGTTGAACTGAAAAAGTGGATCTATGGATTGTTTACAGTGTAATTCAGAGGTCACTAGGCTTATGTCTCTCGGCTTATATCGTTAAGTTTAGCTCAGTAGGGCCCCTAGGGTTAGGTGCATAGGCCTACTATTAGATCGTTTTGCTTGGGTCCGTTAGGTTCCTAGGCTTAAGCATTTATGATTAGGCGCAAATTCTTAATTTTCTAGAATTAGGTTTTTAGTCTTAGGTCCCTTACTATTAGGCTTAGATACCTTGGCCGCCTAAATTCACAGGCTTACTTCCCAAGTTCGGACTACTAAGCTTAAGTCTTCAGTCCACGGTTTTTAGGATTAGTTCTCAAGTTTGGGTCCCTAGGCTTAAATCCGGAGGCATATGTCCACAGGAGCCCTGGATCTAGACCCCTATGATTTGATTAACACGCTTTTGTCTTAAGAATTAGTCGTCTAGGCTTAGATTTGTAGGCTTAGGTCCCTAGGCTTGGATCACGAAGGCTTAGTTCCTTAGGTTTAGATTTTCAAATTCTCGGTCCGAAGATTTGGTTCCAATACTTTCCAATAGTCTTATGAATCTTCCAAAAATCTTCCAATTAGGCTTGGGAAATCTTGAAAAAACTGCAAACATTTAAAAATGAACTTGACAATTTCAACAAAATGTGAGCCAAAAGTGTTATTAAATTCAAAAATACTAACCCATGCTCTTGTCTCTCCAAATAACTGTCTGCCTTTGGAACGTTGGACATAATCGACTTAACGAGTTTCTGTAAAATAATAATATTACACGGATATTCAAAAACCAAAAAAAAAAGAAAAAATAAAGTGAAAAAAACAAGAATATTGTGTAAAAAATGAGAGACCCCAATAAAGGGAAACAGAACGCGCAAATTGACCAGGTGTCGTACTCCATGTAGGCGGGACCAGTATGAACTAGGAAGATGTGGGAAAAGAGCAGATGTTACTTTCATCTTGATCTGTTCGGATTTTCAGGTACATCGCTAATTAATACATTTATCGATTTGCAAAAAAAAAAACACAGCAACACCAGTTAGCCGGGAAGGTTCATGTTTTCACAGGCTATCCGATAAAACAATGAACTGTTGTGTATTGAGCGAGAGACAAGGAGAGAAGTAGTTTATTACAAGAAGTGTAAGAAGTAATGAATTATAAAGAGAGGTCGCTTACGCGATAAGTTCATGATGACCCAAAGGTCACGTCTGTATAAAGTTCAGGTTTACGTTCCGTCCACAACATCTCCCCTCTTATATGACAAAAAGCCAGAAATTATGCCTGGGCTAGGGGCATCACCACCAGAGGCGGTATCTCGACCTCTGCGGCGAGTGGAGGCATGATCAGTGTTTGGGGCTGATCCTCGCACAACTTGTCGTGGGTGGCTCTGTCGAAGAGAATGACACAGGAGGATGCCGGGTTGTAAACGCTCGCCGTCACTCGCAACATCGGATTCCAGCAGGGGGTCCAGATGGGTTTCTTTGATTGGCGAACTTCCAGCAGTATATGATTGGCGACTCTTAGCCACACGGCGACGTCTTCTGTGGCTTTTCTTCAACGAACTCTTGCTCTCCGTGACATGAATCGTAGTTATATTTGCACAAGTAGCATTCCGAGCATTGCCGGCAACCGACGAGAACACTTCACGAGCAGATCGAGAACCAACAGAATCACAAGCTGACAAATCTGGAGCACTAAAACCAAAAACAGAAGAATCTGAAACTAAAACTGGATTAGCTTCCATCCCCTCCCCACGGACACCTTGAGCGACAAATTTTTGGCGGCAACTAGAGCGCGGAATGTTTTCCAAAAGCGACAATTTGCACGGATTTTCGATGAATGATGAAGCATAGTCATTCCCACGGCTCCGGCGACCGCAAATGTGACGGAGTTGGTTCATATATTTTTTGTAGCTATATAGAAGACTGGTAGCAATGACAAGCCTATCAATATCAGTCATATCAGGCACCTTTAAGAATATATCCAGCTCAAAACTGTGACAACGAAAAAAAAAATTTTTTTCGACTTTTTTCATTTCTTTGTGAAATCTAAAAGTTTACATGCCTTGAGGTATTAGACAGTTAGTTAATTACAATTGAGCAATAACAGCTCCAGGCGCCCTTTTTTGGTAGCGCTAGATGTGTCTAAAGTGCCAAAAGTGCCTGCAAAAATGACTTTTTTAACTTTGAGCAGCGTTAACTTGAAGCACGTGAAAGATACAAAAAAGTAATCAAGTACAACATTATTTAACAAACGCATCAATAGCTACATTTTATTAGTTGACCACTTCTTTGAATATGCACTGGTTGCTGAGCTACGATGATTTTTGTGGAGCCGGTCCAATTTTTCAAAACCCTTTTCTATTCAGTATATGACCCGTAACTCCAAAACCAGTTGACCGATCGAAAAATGAACAACTAACAAAACATTTATCTGTTTATTATAAACATTTAATTATTTGTACATTTTGTATATTACTTATGTTCGCAAAGTTAATAGCCATTAAAAAAATAATACTCGTAGTTTTTGAAAAAATAGGAAAATTGTTCAATAATTGAATTTTTCTCCCCCAAAAAGTAACGTAGACTAGGAAAACTAAATGCAATTTTTTAGTTAGCAGGTACACAGTATTGTTCAAAAGTATTTAGAAGTTTATCTAAGAAAAAATTTCCTTTCAATTTTTTTTGAATGTTTTTTCGAAATTTTTTTCAAATTTTCACACATTTCCTAAAGTGACTCATATCGTTGTCCGCAAGAGATACATTTAAAAAAAAACTTAAATTGTGAAATGTTTATAATAAACAGATAAATGTTTTGTTAGTTGTTCATTTTTCGATCGGTCAACTGGTTTTGGAGTTACGGGTCATATAGTGAATAGAAAAGGGTTTTGAAAAATTGGACCAGCTCCACAAAAATCATCGTAGCTCAGCAACCAGTGCATATTCAAAGAAGTGATCAACTAATAAAATGTAGCTATTGATGCGTTTGTTAAATAATGTTGTAATCTAGCTCTTTTGGCACTTTAAACATATCTAGCGCTACCAAAAAAGGGCGTCTGGAGCTGTTATTGCTCAATTGTAATTAACTAACTGTCTAATACCTCAAGGCATGTAAACTTTTTGATTTCACAAAGAAATGAAAAAAATCGAAAAAAAAAATTTTTTTTTCGTTGTCACAGTTTTGAGCTGGATATATTCTTAAAGGTGTCTGATATGACTGATATTGATAGGCTTGTCATTCCTACCAGTCTTCTATATAACTACAAAAAAAAACATTTGAGAAAAAATCAAAATTGAGAAAAAACGACAAAACTTATTCCTTGACCTAATAGTTTAGTAATGTATTAAACTACATAAACTATTTTTCCTGGTCCAGCTTTATTACATAACAATAATGTGTAGCCAATAAATATAGTGGTTCAAACATCAACCCGTATGCTACCAATGGTACAGGATGGTCCATAATTATGGACCACCCTGTACTAATTTTCGAACACCTAATCAGATGCAAAACTATTGGAGAGTGCAAAACTAATAGAGGCTGCCATACTAATTTTCGATCAAGTTGTCACTCATAGTAGGTGGAGTACCGAAATCTGGGAAATATTTTCAAATGACTCCACATTTTCCCCTTATTCCAAATATTTAAGTGAAAAATTCAAAAAAAATTTCCCTCGTTTTATATTTGAGCTTAAAGTCGCGATTTTCATTTGCGTCCCCATGAGCTTTTTCAAATGCGCGTCCAAATAAATTCTTTAATTTTTTCGATGAGGGGTACGTTTTCCGAAGGGGAATTTTTCCGAAGGAACATGTTCCTAACAAGGGAAGTCGAAAAATTTAATCTCTGACTTTGGCGTGACATAGTATTTTTTTTCGATAAAAGAGTGAAAATAATGATCCCTACAAAAAATTTAGCTGCCTCGGTCCAGGTTCAGCAAAGTTATGACGTTTTGAAAGTGACTAAAACACCTTTTTACAAAATTTCAAAATTTTCAAAAAAATTTTTTTTCTAAAAAGAGGAAAAAATGTTTGCAAATGATTCAAAACAGTGAAAAACATATGCCATGCAAGTTTTAGCTCATAACTCCCAAGAAAACCCACAAATTAATCTACAAGAAAATGTACTTCTCTCTTCTTTGACTGGCAGTTCACTAAAAGTAGTGACTCTGCCTCCTTCCTATAACCCCCATCTTGCCACACACACGCGTTTTCGGTGTTCAAAAAATGTTCAAAAAAATGTCCGAAAAAATGTAACAACAACTTAGAACGTTTATATCTCGGCTCTCACTGAACCGATTTTTGAAATTCTTTTTTCTCCACATTCACAAAATATAGCGACGTGTGTTCATTTAAAAGGGGGTTGATTTTGAAGCATCCTGTCGGCTCCACAAGTGGAAAACCATACCCCGCTTGTTTTTGCGCACACCGAAGTACTGGCCGAAAACCACTTTAAATTGAAGGAAAATTCGAGTTTATGTTCAAAACGTTTGAGACTCGAAACTTAAGTTCTCCTTTTCAATACCTATCCACTGTATCTAAGTTCATTGTGATATCTCTATTCGTTATTTTAAAAACGATAATTAAAGTTTTGCCAAAATTTCCCCACCCCCTTTTCTCACACACACACACCCACACGGCGTGTAAATTGGTACATCTGGCCTAGCGAAAAGTGAGAATCCTAGGCTATGGCCGCGGCAAAGCGCGCGAAATTTGAATTTAAATTTTTAATGTCATTGAAAATCGATGAATAAGACATTATAATGGATCAAAACTACAAAAATATACAAAAAATTGTTTTTTAAACGAATAAATCACATATAAAAACGATTATTTTCCTAAATAAAGGTGGAAATTCGATTTATTAGGCAATTATTAGGAAAATGCGTCAAAACTTGCACATTTTTGAATTTTTTTCAAAAACTAGATCCACAAATTTTCTAAAATTTCACCAGTTTACTCAGTAGACTGTTATAATCAAATTGTGAGCAAAAAATTCATACCCACCGTCACAAGTTCACATTGAATTTTTCCATTTTAGCTCGGAAATTCACGAAAAATCGGTGAAATTGCCACAAATTTTAAATTTTTTCAAAAACTAGATTCACAAAGTTTTTGAAACTTCACCAATTGACTAAATGAAGGTTTTTGAACAATTTAAGTACAAAAAATGTATACCCACCGTCACAAGTTTACACTTAAAAGCGCCGTTCCTTAATGCAGCTTCAAACTGCTTTGTTTCGTTCAATGCGTAGTTCATATTGTTTGTATTTGAATTTCATATAATTTTAGTGTTTCTCTTATTTTTTTTTTCATGAAACTAATGCTGCATTTTTTGCTTAAATTCAACGATATTATCATGTAAAACGAAACCGGGAAGTATTAACTGCTAAAATTTATGTGGACTACGGTAGTCAAGTCCGCAAACACCACGCGCATTTTCATAATTGCGTACGTTTGTTTTTCAAGCTTTTTTCTAGGCCAGAGGTACCAATTTACACGCCGTGAACCTGCTTTGCTGTAGGATACAGTGTAATTTTACTGGGATCCGAGGTGTCTGGATGTGCCCGACGGTAATGGTTGAGAACTGACGCTTTGGATGAATATTTCCCGTTACAGTCATTGCAGGCATACATAGCTGTACCTTTTTCAGCTACTTTGGCAGCAACAATCTGGTTGTTGAAATTCTCTAATTCCTGTGTTGAAAGGCGGTGAACGTTCTTGAGATGCCTTCGAACTTCAGTTTGAATAGCAGTGTAATTCAATTAATATCAGTTCTTTTTCAGATCTCCAGCCGATGCGATCCGTGCCAAACGTGATGTTTCCACCAGTGAAGATGAGGTTAGCGGAGATTCATCTGCAGAATTTTCCGGCGAGAAGGTGAAGCGTCTGGTGAAGCCTCAGGAGAAGGTTCTGGAGAATCATCTGGTGAATCTTCCCGCGAGAGTTCAGGGAATGAGGAAACTTCCGGTGATACATCACCAGTCGTTCCTGTTGACGAACTCACTCTTGAACAGTTGGAGACACTCAACACGTATGCTCAACAAGTTCAAGCTGAATCACAGAAGCTCATTCACCAAGCTAACTTCGTCATCGAGGTTAGTTTATCGACCCCCTTTAAACTAAATATTTTAAATCTTCCAGATGACCGCTCTCTGCTAACGCACAGAACTTTGGAATGCTCTCGAACATCATGCTTGCCAACTCTCGGATGGTTCTCGACAGTGCTCGTCTTTCACTCAATGAGACTGAAACCGAAACCGGAACATCTGCTCTCTGCCATGGAGATTCTGAATGTGGAAGTGGGAAATGCATAGGAGCTCTTGTCGGAACTTGCAACTGCAACTCTTGTGTCGATGGATGGCCGTAAGCTTTCAATTTATTTCACAGCAACATTTCAAATGTTATTATTTCAGATGCCAAGAGGACAGTGCTTGCGGAGGATTCAACAGATGTCTACACCAAGAACAATCTCACTCTGACCGAAGCCCTCACTTCATTCTGCAATGGAGCCGAAGACAATGTGGAGAAGTGCCACGGATTGCCATGCAATGGATTATGTGCTTGTTAATTGACCCCATCTTATCAGCTTTTTTATTATATATTGCACACATTTTTACGGAATGAATAAAAATTTCATGATCCTAATTGGCTTCAATATTTCAATGGAAAAATAATCGGATCATTTCCATCAAGTTCGATGATTTATGAGAATTTATTAATTCGGGAGGTGGCTTCGGGTCCTCATCCTTCGAAAGCATGTTAGATTGATCAGATGAACGAAATTTTCTGAAAATAATTATTCGAAACCGACGAAAAACTGTATAATTGTGAAAATCTTCTGAATTTAGTGTCACAATGAGCCATTTCTGCGAGATTCATAGTTATTTCCCAATATTCTAATAAATCGCAACTCCATTCGAGTGTAGGATCCAAATCGTAGGCCTTTGATCTATTTTAAATTCATTTCCAATGCTAATGTAATAAACACATTTATTTATTAGAACGTTCTCAACTGAATATATTAAAAAATAATAATCTTGAGAATTTTGTCCAAATTTTCTGAAAATGAGCTTTTTGGAATGACTGTAATTGCGAGCTGATACAGGAAAATCTGAAAATTCGAATTTGAACATCCAATGGAGCGCGTTTGCGCAACTACCAAAAAGTGCTGTGTATTTAAGTTAGCTTATAAGCTTTAAGTTAGCTTATATATCCGAAAACGCTAAATTTTGTGTTATTTCTTCATATTTGCATTTTATCAGGTTCAATCAAAGGCTATATTTCAAATGAAAAACAGTTTTATACCGAAAAAGAATGATGAACATGAAAACTTGGAGAAAAACGCAATTTTTGGTTGATTTTACTTTTTTACGCAGGGCCTCTATTTTTCAATTAATTTTTAAATTTCTTTTTTCTCCACCTTCCTTACAGTCATGTGAACAATTGATGCGTAATTAAAAACTATGAAATCCACTTTAAAGTAACAAAAAAATGAAGGAAATCACTTTTCAGTGTTAAAATTTTCCACGCTCACGAGAAACGCGCAAGACCCCTTGTTGGGTCATTTCCACGTGAGGAGACTGTGTCTCCTGCTTTTTCGCCCTAGACAGCAATTTTAGCTTTTCTATTTTTCAGTTTTCCAGGTTACTGTAGCCCAAAAAGTATGCGATCTTCAGCCAATCCTACGACGAAATGTAAACAACGCAAAAACACTAAAAATCAGAAAAAATCAATTTTAATATAGAAAAAAAATCAATATTAATTAACTAAAAACAAAGAATGATCGGGTCCAAGTGCGGCAGTTCGTACATCTCCCGGCAAAAATAATTGATAAGGGAATAATTGACGTTTTTGATGTCCGAGGCCTAAGCTTGAATATCGATTTTTTCCCCAAATGAATACTCAGATAAATCGAACCACGCAGGCACCGCTCCAAACCACGCAGGCAACGCGTACAAACCACGCTCAAGAATGCCAGTCCCTGCGTGGTTTCAACGCGTTGCCTGCGTGGTTTGGAGGCGACGCCTGCGTGGTCTTGCAGCAATGGCAGTTCGCAGCCCGCTCTTTCCCCTTACTGCCGTTTAACCATCTAAAACGCAAATTACGATTGTTTTTCAAAAATATATTATTAACTATTTATTAACTAAAAAACAAAAAAACACCAAAAAAGTCACGAAATGTACAGAAAACTGACTACTTGTGATGAAATTCCTAATAAAATCAAACAAAAAACGAATTGATGAATAATTACAATATTCTAACAACGAAAATCTCAAAAATAACAACAAAAAAGGGTGGGAAACAAAATTAAGTCCATGAGGCAGTTGTTTTCGTCCCAGTGATCAGTGTGATGGTGTGTCCTTTTCCTGGCTCATCTTTTTCCGTGCGTTCAAGCTGCAATATTATTGATTTTTGGAAATACAAATTGATAGAAGGGTGTTTACCATTTTTGATCCACCTGCCGGGAGAAAACATCGCCAAAATCCGCACTCGGGAACTGTCATTCGAATCCGGCTACAACATGTAGAATATTGTAAAGAACGCCTGAAAATTTTTGTTTTGAAAAAAATTGGACAAGAATAGCTTACTGATAGGCCAATTGAGAAGTCTTCCTTGAAGAATCTGATGATTCACCGAATTTGGGTGGACACTGAAGGTGTGGAGGAGCTATGGAGGAATTGTCTGAAAAGTGAACTATTTTAACTACATCTGGATTTGGAGAATTTGTGCAGCTTCCAAACTTCTGTTCACCTTTGACTTGGAATTTTCCGCGATTTTCCTAAGCTCTTTGAAATCCCAGTCTATAGTTCGAACGGACGATTCCGAAAGTTTTTTCTGAAATTTTGTTGCTATATATTTTTTAAAAATAAAGTTTATCTTACGTTGAAGCGACCAATCGAATGCGGCGCAGTTCGCACCAATTCCTTTCCCATTCGGATAGGGCAAGTGCCATTGACGTGATGGTTTGCCCGGCCTTCATCGTCGTCATCCGAAATTCCCGATTGGTAGGTGTTGCTTGTTTCACCGGCTTCCTCGTATTCATCGTCTTCATCTTTCTCTTCTTCTGGATCTTGATTTTCTTGGTGGCTGGCCGATTTCGCGTTCTGAAATACAGTAAATTAGTGACAAAACGCGATAATTAGCAAAACTACCGCTTTTTCGAGCAGCTATTGGAGCTGGGATTTTGTGAAACTATACGTTTCAGTTTCCAGTTTCTCCTTCTTCACACTTGCCACAAGAAAATTGTTGAAGGGAGGGCGTTTTGGTGTCTCCTCCTCCTCCAGTCCATTGCCACGCCGCTTTCGGCCTCCTTTTGGGGTTTTTCGGGCCGGGGTTGACATATTTACCTGAAAACAATTATTGAGTTTCATGAAGACATTGAAAATTAATAAAAAAAGTGCTTTTTGCAAGAAAAAAAACGGAAAATTCCATTAAATTAGAAAAAAAAAATAGAAGAAAAAGTTGTCCAAGAGGAGTACGCAGCCATTGGCCTAGGAATCCAGCGCGTGGCTGAACGTTGCCTGCCTGCATGGTATGTAGGCGTCACCTGCGTGGTTTTGCAGCCACTGCCAATAGCTGCCCACCGTCAAGTCGCCTGCGTGGTTCCTAGGCGTCACCTGCGTGCTTTTGGTTGCCTGCGTGGTCTTGACGCGTTGCCTGCGTGGTGGGCAGTCACCTGCGTGGTTTGGAGCGGTGCCTGCGTGGTTCGATTTATCTGAGTAGTCGGCCGTCTTCATTGATTGCAGACATACAGCTGTTGCCGGCAGAGACGGATGTGACCTGAAATTGTGAAAATTATCAATTTCTGGGCATTTTTTGCTACTTTTCAGTTTTTTTTTTCTGGAAACTTAGCATCAATTTTGAGATTTCTGGGTTACTGTAGCTCCAAAAGTACGCAACTTTCAGGCAATGCAACGGATTTAAACCGTCTGGATATGTGTAAAAAAGATTGCTGAACTCGAAATTCATAGGGAAAATCTGTGGAAACTCTAAATTCCAATTGAAAATGGTCTTTTTCGAAAATTTTTTGAGTTAAAAACTTGCAATTCAAGACAAAAATTCTCATAAATCACCATTTTCCTATCAAAAAGCGGTTGATCCATTTGCGTGGGCGTTTTGAGAGATTCCGCTTCAGGACCCATTCCAAGTACTCCAACACCCCAAACAAAGACATTTCCACGGGAATTTCGTGCCACAACAGATGACTGTGTACTATCAACACAAATTATAGGTCCCAGCGAGTTTGCCACGTGGCGTGACGTATTCAATTGAATCTCATCAGTTGCTCCAGCCGCTTGACCGTACTCCGTTTGTCCCCAAATGAAAATTTCGCCGTTTTCACTACAGGCAAGTAGGGTATCCGTGGATCCTGACACTTTTTGGATTTTCGAGCCTTCCACGTCTCCTCGAACTTTTGCCGGTTCCCATTGTATCCCGTAGGCCTCATTTCCACACTGGCCGTCCTCGTTTAGGCCGAAACTGAATACGGCGCCACTGGAATCTACGACAAATGATGTGTCCATTGAGCAGTGGATTGAGATTATTGGCTCCGAGGTTGGAAATGACAGGAGAAGTAGTGGAGACTCTGGAAATTCAATTTTTGGGAGGAAAATCTATGAAAATCTATGAAAATCTATGAAAATCTATGAAAATCTATGAAAATCTATGAAAATCTATGAAAATCTATGAAAATCCGAGTTTGGAGCTCCGAACGCAACTCAGCGCCCCAGCAGAGCCGAAAAGCTGCTCTTTGGGCTTCAAATCGGAAGTTTATAGCTTCCTATTCGAAGCTCACAGAGCAAAAGCTTCTCGGCGCTGCTGGGGCGGTTTTATGCAATTTTAAGGTGAAAATTTGAATTTTTTTCTGAAAATTTTTAAAATTTCAGGTTCGAATCAGGGGAAAATTAGAAAAAATCGAAAATTTGTCGATTTGCCGGAAATTTTAAATTCCGTCAATTTGCCAATTTGCCGATTTGCCGGAAAATTTCAATTCCGGCAATTTGCCCATTTACCGAAAAATTTCAATTCCGGCAATATGCCAATTTGCCGGAAATTTTCAATTCCGGCAATATGCCAATTTGCCGGAAATTTTAAATTCCGGCAATTTGCCAACTTGAAAAATTCGTGGGAATTCGAAATCGTGCTCGATTTTACGACAAAAACCACATTTTCTGAGATTTTTCACTACTGTAGGTCTGGAGGTACGCAATTTTCCGTCAACGCACCAGACCTTACGACAAAATGCACAGAAATTCAAAATTGGGGTAAAAAACTAGGCTGAGCTCGATTTTCAGCTTTTTTTGGGGTCTAAAAGCTGCTCTAAAAGCCTAAAAGCCTTAGTTTTAGCTAAAAATCCCAAATATTGTACCTTCAGAGCCCACAACAAATTCCGAAATCTCAGGATTCCGTCCACATTGCCCAAAATTATTATCACCAATCGCAAAAACGCCCAAATTGGTTCGAATCAGCGAGTGCGCTCTACCGGACGAAATCTCGAGAATTTCGTCGCCGGGAATATTGATTTTCTTTGCGGATATATAATAATCCTGATATTTGTTGATATTCGTCAGCTGACCACCGATCTGGAAGCTAAATTTGTGATTTTTGAGGGTTTTTTGGTATTTTTTACAATTATTAGGGAAAAAAATCAATAAAAACAGCTGTTTTTTTTTGATTTTTCGCCGAAAAATCGATTTTTTAGAGCAAAATGGCTTTTTTTTGGCGAAAAACATGAAATTTCTCAAATTTTTCAGAAAAATTGTTTAAAATAGGTAGATTTTTAATTTTTGAGAATTTTCAGTGAGAAATTAGAAAAAAATAGGGATTTTGGGAAGAAATTATCGATTTTTCGTTGTTTTTTCTCGGAAAAGTCGGGATTTTTGAGGATTTTCAGTGAAAAACTGCTAAAAATCTGCTTTTTGAGGTTTTTTGGCAACATTTTATCGATTTTTCGGAAAAAAAATCGATAAAACAGCTAAATTTTTGATTTTTTAGCGGTTTTCAGCAAAAAATCGATATTTTAGAGCACTTTTTCGCAAAAATTCACTTTTTTGGCGAAAAACATGAAATTTTTCAGAAAAAGTTGATGAAAATAGCCAAATTCCTAATTTTTAAGAATTTTCAGTGAGAAATTAGAGAAAAAAATCGATTTTTAGTGAAAAATTGCCGAAATGTTGCTTTTTGAGGTTTTTTGGCAATTTTTTTTTGGTTTTTTTTTTTTGGAAAAATTGTTTAAAATAACTAAATTCGTGATTTTTGAGGGTTTTTAGTGGGAAAATGGGGCAAATTTAGTTTTTTTTTTTAATTTTTTACAGAAAAAATCAATAAAAACAGCTGAATTTCTGACTTTTCGGGGAAAAATCGATTCTTTAGAGCACTTTTTCATAAAATTGCTCTTTTTTTGGCGAAAAACATGAAATTTCTCAAATTTTTCAGAAAAATTAATTAAAATAGGTAGATTTTTTAATTTTTGAGAATTTTCAGTGAGAAATTAGAAAAAAAATGGGGATTTTGGGAAGAAATTATCGATTTTTCGTTGTTTTTTCTCGAAAAAGTCGGGATTTTTGACGATTTTCAGTGAAAAACTGCTAAAAATCTGCTTTTTGAGGTTTTTTGGCAACGTTTTATCGATTTTTTCGGAAAAAATAATGAGAAACCCCCTAATTTTTGTATTTTTATTCAATTTTTCAATGAAAAATCGCATTTTTTCCAATTTTTTTGGGAAAGCTCATTTACAACGCAAGAAAACTGATTTTTTTTTTCCAGTTTTTTGAGTTTTTTAATCGATTTTTCAGATTCTTCCGCTCATTTTGACAAATTTAAAGCCCTTTTTCAGAAAAATCCAGCGTTTTTCAGAGTTTAGGAAATTCGAAATTTAGTTTAGAAAATTTCAGAATTTTCCAGTTTCTGCCACCGAACGCAACTCAGCGCCCCAGCAGAGCCGAAAAGCTGCTCTTTGGGCTTCAAATCGAAAGTTTTTGGCTTCCTATTTGGAGCTCACAGAGCAAAAGCTTCTCGGCGCGGCGATTTTTAGATGGAAAATTCGATTTTCTTGAATATTCTAGCATTTTTCTTTTGTACATTTTAAACTTTCAGGTGCAAAAGAGCTTAATTGAAACAATTTTGCAATTTTTGAATCGAAATTTCAAGTTTCTTTCAAATTCTACCGTACACCGGATCTTACGGCAAAATGCAGTGAATTTCAAAGTTGGGGGATAAACGATGCTGAGCTCGATTTTTAGCTGTTTGGGAGTCTAAAAGCTGATATGAAAGCCTATAGGCTCAGTTTTAGCTAAAAATTCTGATTGTTGTACCTTCCGAGCCCACAACAAATTCCGAAATCTCAGGATTACCGTCCACATTGCCCAAAATTATTATCGCCAATCGCAAAAACGCCCAAATCGGTTCGAATCAGAGAATGCGCTCTACCGGACGAAATCTCGAGAATCTCATCGCCGGGAATATTGATTTTCTTTGCGGATATATATTAATCCTGATATTTGTATGTTTTCCCGAGAAAGTGAAGCGACATTACTAGCGACAGCTTAAAGGCGCATCGCCTTTAGTGAGAGGCAGGTCTCGACGCGACGACATCTTTCCTCGCGCGCAGCGGCGAGATTTCGTCATTCTACGTGTTGGTAACGAAAAAGGACGTGATTTTATCGATTTGCATCGATTTTTTTTGGATTTTTCTTTGGTTTTATTGTATTTTTATGGAATTCTTAGTAGTATTTAGGTTTTTTATCGATTTTCCTCGATTCCGTTGCGTTTTCAAGCGTTTTTCTCGTTAGTAATGATAAAAATGTGGTTATTCCTACGTTTTTCAAAGAAAACCTGCGCATAAGTCAGGATTTGCGAAAGGAATCATTACAATTCTCAGTTTTTTTGCTTGTAACGCTTAGGAAGCTTACTTTCTGATGCTCAAGGGCTAATTTCCCCTGCCGTTTGGATATTTCGCCAAGTTTTTCTGCCCATTTCAGTGGTTTTTCTCTCGGCCCGGAGATTGAATATGTTCACATTTGTCTCTTTTCTCTCTCTCGCGCTCTTTCCTGCATTGTGATTTTATCCTTGCGCTTTGGTTATATAATTTTTTCGTTTATCGCTTTCTCTCTAACTTCTTTCCGTTTCGTGCACTCGCGCACGCTATCTCTCTCTATCTCTTTATCTATTTATCTCTTCATCTCTTGTTAGCTACTTTGGTATTTGTCGAGTTAGAAAATTCAAAAAAAAAAAAAATTATTATTATTATTATTATGTAAGGATGGACCGGGTCCCAAGATATCTGTCGAGTGAAAGGTATTTGTTTTTATGTGAAGTCGACTCCATGAGTCTAGTGAATATTCCGATAACATTTATCGAGATGTCATATCGGGCTGCCCGAGTTTTACGGATGTTTTCTCTTTGTGGTTACCATGTAACCGTAGTTCACAACGCAGAAAGAGCAATTCTTTATCGCGAATTTACGAGTGCAGGCCACGATAAGGCTATCTATCAAGTTATATTATTTTCGTCGAGTGAGAAATATTACCGTGCGTGTTTATTACGCTTAAATGGACCGATGGAATCAGGTCAGGGTATCTATGAGTACAATAGCCGACTCCGTGAGTTGTGAGTGTGTTCGGAGGACTGCTTTTAAGGGAAACTTTCAGACGGTTATAGAAATTTCCAGCGCGGTAACTGGAAAATATGGATGGAGTCTACATATCGAGAGCCCCATGAATGTTATTAAGGGACGCCGGATGGTCGTGTCTAATCTTCCTTGCTGGAGTGTTCCGGTACGCGTAACTTAGACGTAGCCTTGACTAGATGCTTTTTCGTTCTCAGGTGACATATATTCCTTTCCCCTTATTTCTTTTCTTCCTTATTTTTACCACTACTACGAGCGTTTCATCCTGCATGGCAAGTCTACGTTAGGTTACTCAAGTCTACGCAAGAATTGCTCAAGTCTATGTAGGGGTAGCGCAAGTCAAAGTAGGAGTGGCGCAAGGCCCTACTGGAAGTTCGATTTGATTTAGCCGCTCGGCAGGCACATGATCATGTTCGGATAGACAGGGGTTCTGGAATATTCATCTTATCGAGTTCCGTGTGAAGACGTCTAACCGTCGGATATTTCAGTTTTTAATCTCATAATGCGGTGATTTTCTTCAGCCATACCGCGCTTTTTGTGAGCGTGGAGATGCGAATTCCCCGTAAATGCTAGCTCCTTTGTGTCCGCGCAATTTTCATGAATTTCTACTATTTCCGGTCCCGCTATATTCGACGAAGCAGGCTACACAAGAGTTACGCAGGTTTACGTAGGAGTTACACAAGACTACGTAACAGTCGCTCAAGCCTAAGTTGGAAATTCGCGGGTGACGTGATACTGCCAAGTTCGGTGTAAAGACGGTTAGTTTTCGTCTGATTTATCGTATAATTGAGAAACATTTTGTGATTATCACACATTTTTCTGGCCTTGTATACGCATCTTTTGATTCGACTCATCCCCTTTCTCACGCGAGGGTCCTGATTTTCGTTTTGCATTTTTTCCCTGTCTCCACTAGGACGAACGACGCAGGGCTATGTAGGTGGTGCGCGTGGGCATGTTGGAGTCAATCTAGACTAATTAGCAGTCACAGGAAGTTCATAGCTGACTTAGCCGAATGAGCCCCTTCGACGTCGCAATTTGGCGGTTAGCACACTTCCAGGAAGACATAGACGAATCACAGTTTCAGAATTCCTATACGCTTCAGTAACTACGGAGTAAGGCGATCAGTTCCTTGCCGCATTTATACGTTCATCTTAACTTTATCTTATATTAGCTCACGGCTGTCATTTGAAACTACAGATAACTGAGCCAAATGCTTCGCCTTTTTGTCACTTTTTCCCAGTTCACTCAAGCCCAGAGTAGATGTAGTTTGAGGTTATCTACTTCTCGTTTCCATGTGCGGATACTAGCAGAGTTTCTCCTGTTATAACTGAGAGTCATTTCACACACAATACGGTTTATCTGTCGGCAGTTTCTTCTCACAAGGTTTTCGCTATAGCTGAATAGCTGGTATCGGGGTGAAGAATCTGTAACTATTAAACGCCTCAAGCTTATAGCCGTGACTGACAGTTATAGCCCCCGGCTTTGCTGGTTCTACCCTATACCACACAAAACCCAAACCAATAAACCCATAATACTATATAATTCGTGTTGTCTTATTAGAGCGTAACTTGATCAGGGAAAACGAATTCTCGGGGAGCGAAGCGATCCGAGAATTGTTGATATTCGTCAGCTGACCACCGATCTGGAAGCTAAATTCGTGATTTTTGAGGGTTTTTGGAGGAAAAATGGGAAGTGTTTTCCAAAACATTCGATAAAACAGCTGAATTTCTAATGTTTGATGGGTTTCAGTAAAAATCGATATTTTAGAGCACTTTTTTTGACAAAAATTGATGTTTTTCGGCTCTTTTTTTGACGGAAAACATGAAACTTTTCAAAGGTTTCAGAAAAATTGGTTAGAATAGTTAAATTTTTAATTTTTAAGTATGTTCTGAGAGAAATTGGAAAAAATAATGATTATTTTTTGGGAAAATGTCTTAAATTTCGCTTTTGGCAATATTTTGCAGAAATTATTGATTGTTCGGAAAAAATCAAGAAAACCACCAAACTTTTGTGTTTTTATTCAATTTTTTAATGCAAAATCGTATTTTTATTGAGAAATCTGATGAACAATATTTATAGCCTCACCAAAATGTTCGGTGAGGCTAAAAAAGGTGTAGTTTGTAGTGCAAGCCTCAACCAAATCATTTTTTAGTCAAAAATAGAATTTGCAATAATTTTTCACAATTTCGGCGATTTAAATAGTACATTTGACACATTTTTGCGAAAAAAAAACCCAAAAATTGATCGAAAACGTTGTGGTTGAGGTTTAGACTACAAACTACAATATTTCTAGCCTAATCGAATTATTTTTTAGTGATTTTCTATCAAATTTCTACGATTTTGGCCAATTTTTAAGCAAAAAAGAGCTATTTGTTGCGCTAATTATCGACTTTTTAGGAATTGTTCCAGAAATTTTCGGCAAAAAATCGTACTAGGGCAATCCGGAGAATGATATTCGAATCTGATGACAGGAACGTCTGAAAATATTATATAAATTGACTGAAAATCCTTATTTTACGGGGCTTACAATCCATTAAAGCATCAAGCCTCTCCGAGAGCTTCCGAATTTGCTCCAAAAGCTTTGCAGGGTCAGTTGGAGCATCATTTTCCATATCCTCCCAAAAAGTTTCCTCCTCATCGCCTAATGGAGTAGGTTCCCGGAAGCTTGAGAGCCGGCGTCACGTTTGTCTGAAAATTGGGGAATTTATTTGAAAACAAATCGATGAAAATTGAAAACAAATCGACGTTTTCTTTGCATTTTTGTCGATTATCCAGACATTCCTGAATCCATTTCACGTCTACCAACATCGGAGGCTCCGGTTTTCTGGACATTGCCTCTCCGACAAGCTTTTCTTCGGCATAGCGGTCTACGACGATATGGGTGGTCCGGTTATCGATTGATTTTTGAACTTCTGCACCCATTTCCTGAAAAATTCTCGTTTTTTAAGGGGAAAACTGATTTGTGAAGATAAACCTAAAAATTCGAATTTTCGGTTAAAAATGAACTTTCGCGTATTTTCAGGCGTTTTCAGCAATTTTCAGATTTTTTCCAACAAAATTTTGATAAAAAATTTGAAATTCCCCTACTAACAATTAATTTTTCCGACAAATGATGTCGAATAGGCAGGCAACACCCGTCGGAGAGCACAATGACGGTTTCAGCCAGATATTCAACGGATTCAGGTACTTCTTCATCATCATCATGGTCTACAACATCTTCCCGAGAATCTGTAACCTCCTCTTCATCGCCGGAATCCAGAACAATTTCCGAAATCGCCGAGTTTTCCGGGCGAAAACTGCTGAGATTACTGAAATCCCCGCTGATTTGAATTGAAGTGCCCATTGTTCGATTGCTCGGGCGTCCGGTCTGCAAAAAAGTTAACAATTTATCAGAATTTCTTAATTTATATTCAGAAAATGAAAGAAAAAATCGAAAAAACCTTTTTCGGAGTGTCCGCCGAGCTGAAATGGGTGGAATGGCGGTGCTCGTCATCGTCATCATCATAAATTGGCGAAATATTCGGGTCGAAACCATACGCGATCGACATTTTAAGGAAAAAATGGAGAAATTTTTTTTAATTCGAAATTCGCGATGGAAAAAAAATTCTTTTTTTTTCAATTGTCGCAGTGTTTAGTGTTTGCGTACAATGCATCATACCTGACGCACATTTACTTTTGTAGTTTCAGGAAATGTATTCATTAAATAATGAAAAAGCCAGAGCTGACTGGACAAATTGTAGTCAAATAAAATGGCCGCGGTGCAGTGTACAAATCTTATTCGCGTTAAATATTCAGACAGCCAAATGAGACTACTGTGGAAACTTCTTCGGACACATTAGGTTTGCCTCGCCGTGCATACCTTTTCCCTTTCACACCACCAGCCGCATATCTTTTGAAACTCCCCATAATCACTATTTTAATATTTGTAACTATCAACGATACAAGATCACATTCACACAGATTCATGGTTAGAGAACATATGATAATAACAATGGCACAAAATATCATAAAAATGTCACAAAATATAATCAAAATGTCACAAAATATAATAAAAATGTCACAAAATATAATAAAAATGTCACAAAATATAATAAAAATGTCTCAATTTTTTAAATACTTTAAAATACAGCAAGTGGCGATGTTGGTGAGGCCTCATTTTCAGTGTTCGGCGAACTGGCATACACGAGTGCTGGAGGCAGCGGAGAGTGTCGAGCTGAAAGAAAAATTGAATTAAAATTCGTTTTTCCCTAGCTTTAGTACTACAAACTTTAATTTTTAACCATTTTGTCTTTAAAATTTTGAAAAAATCCGAATCTTTGCATAATTTTGTTTTAATCGATAAAAACGCTGAAATTTCTTTAAAAAAGCCTCAACCATCCTATTTTTCGGCGTTTTTGTTGAGCTTGAGCTTGAAATCCGGGTGCATGAAAAGCCAGCAGGAGAGAGTTTCGTGGAGAACTTGATACTGGCGGCGGGGGGTCCTCGCAACGATTGTGGCGATGGAGTATGCGATGGTGGAGTTTTCTCGGAAGGTACTGTCGATTGTGGAGCCGCTTCAAAGCTCTTTCGGAGAGCGTCGATGATCTTTCCAACGTCGATCTGAAAGAAAAATTGAATTTTAACTAGTTTTAGTGTTACAAATTCTTATTTTTCCGCCGTTATTGTGTTTAAAATTAAAAAAAAATAATATTTGTAAAACGCTGAAATTTCTGCAAGTTTTTATCAAAAATCGAAGATTTTGTGAAATTTCGAACAAAATTGGTTGAGGCTCACACTACAAACTACAGAACTGGCTTAGCCTCAACCATCCTATTTTTCGGCGTTTCACCAGTTTTTTGGACTAAAAAACTCGAAATTTCGATATTTTCGTTGAAAAGGCTGCAAATTTTGAAACTCGGGGAGTTGCGAGCTCTTTAAACTGCATTTTCAGCACAAAAATTGTCGTTTTTGCTCAAAAACCTCCTTACTTCACGATTTCTTGAGTCGACAACGACGGTCACGTCGAACGTGGCTCCAGACGTGTGAAGAACCATCAGGAGGTCGCTATCCACGACGAGTGTCACCAAATCGCCTTCTAAAAATCACAAAAATTGAATTCAAATCGCAATTTTCAGTGAAATTCCTACGTTTATTTTTGTACTTCAAGACGAAGTTCGCGTCGGATGGGAGAGCCAAACGCCACTGCACATTGAGCACCAAGTCGATGAGCGTCAAGTCGTTGGTGTGGTGAATCGACGTCTTGTGCACAAAGTCGACGTGACGAGCCTTCAGAACTGTGCTCGTGGTGGCTTCGTTTGAATTCATTATCTGGAAAAATCGAGGATTTTTGAGGAAGAAAATCGAATTTTCATAGAAAATTAGGAAAATTCTTAACAAAAAACTCACCACATCAATATCAGGTCTTGCAATAATCGTAGAAGTTGTCATTGTTGCTAAATGTGTTGCTTTTACTGATAGAATCGTGGCTTGTGGTACAATACAACTGGCTCCACCTTGTTCCAGAAGTCTTTCGATTGATGTCATCTGATCCTTGCACATTGTTCGGTATGCTTCGAGTTCGGAGAGTTTCGTGGCGAAAAGCTTCGTTGATTCATTATCATCCGATTTTTGATTATTAGTAGCAAGAACTGAGGAAACCGATGGATTACGGGAATGACTTTTAGTGCTATTCGAGCTATAATCCGAATCGTTTTGTACCTGAAAATTATTGATTTTTCGATTGAAATTTTAACTTGATTTCTCTGATTCTAAAAGTCGAATTTTGAATTAAACGATTTTTGAAATATTTTATAGCCTTGTTTTCACCCATTGATATTGAGAATTCGTTTTCATCAAATTCGTGTGCCTAAAATTTTAAATATATAACGAATTTTAAAGAAATAAATTCGCAATTTCTCCGCAATTTTTCCGCATTTCTCGACATATGAGAGATGTGTCCCCGCAGGGTGGTAAGGCATTTCACCCTGTTAAAAGTCCGGTGAGTAGGCGGAGTTTCCTGCGGGGACACATGTCTCTGCGTCTCTCATCGTTCATCATATGTCGAGAAATGCGGAGAAATTGCGAATTTCACGACATTTCTCCGCACACTTGCATTGCAAAAAATGTGTCGAGAAATGACGAGAAATTCACTTGCATCGTCCCATAGATGTTCTCGGGGTTTTCTTCAGTTCAAATGAACATTTTGTTGAAAAAACGATATGGTATTGTTAGATCGAAATTAGATTGAAGCCTTGCGATAAAAGTGAAATTTTTTGGAATTGAACTACTTTTGGGTTTCTTTTTGTCGAATTTCCCTTTTAAAATAGTCGGATAGGAACTGTTCCTGGTATATTTTCATGGATTGAAACTTTTTTTTTGAAAATTTCCATAAAAATTCGAAAAATAGCTGATAATTATATTTTTTAGTTTTTCAATCATAATATGTGATACGCACCTCGTGTTCTGAATCTGTATTGTCCTCTCTTCCCCGCTGATCAAGAAGGTTTTGCTCATGAAAGTCCATGGCTACATCTTGGTTCCCTTCTTCTTCGTCGTCGTCACCTCCTTCATCAGCATCAAGGGTGTCAATGTCCCGTAAAAATTACAAAAACGGGACAGCGGGACGTCCCGTTCCCGTAAAAACACTCAAAAAACGGGACAACGGGGCAAACGGGACACGGGACTTGACACCCTTGATCAGCATCTTCTTCTTCGTTATCATCATCATCTTCACCATCATCATTATCTTCATCAGCCATATTTGCACCCCCTCCTGGATTTTCAGTAATGGCACGGTAGACAAGGTTGAGAGACTGTAATTGTGTCCATTTCAAAAATGAAGTTTGGAAAAGTGAACAAAACTAACTTTGAAAGCGAATTCGACAAGTAGGCGATTTTCTCGAGACATCCATCCAAGAAGCTCCGTAAATCCTTCGATATGATTTGTGCAAATCTGAAATTTCAACGCAATTCATTTGGAATTAGAATTTTTCACCTACATCATGTATTGTAGAGATCATCCAATCTGTCGCTATGAATCCCATCTGCATATCTTCTTCAGTATATCCATTCGGAGGAGTCTCGAAGGTGTAGTGTCTCCGAAGCCCGTGCAACTCTTGACAGACATTAGCTAGATTCTGCAAACGTGTACATTTTGAAAAATGAAGCTCAGAGTCGTCAAATATGTAACTCACATTGATCCCTCTCATCGCATTCCTAACCAACCTACCAGATTCTACAAACTCGCAAATGAATTCTCCAGCAATAGGGAGCCAGCCATCGCGTAACTAAAATATACCATGCGGATAATAATTAATGAGTTCTTTCTTACGTAGTATGAACTTCCTAGAACTCCGTCGAATAATTCCACTAGTAGATCCATTTTGATTTCTGCAAATTATCTGACTAAAAAGAATACCGTCTCAGGCAGTCCGGAGGCAGTGTCGAATACTCTTAGAAGGTCATTATTCAGACACAAAAAATTTTCTCTAAACAGCAATACATCTCGTTATCCCGTTGCTGTAACTTTTACGGAACATTGGCACCCTTGCTCCGCATTCGGCCACAGCAAAAGGGAAGACAGATCCTCGTGCACGTCGGAAGAGGCTTTCTAAGAGTCCAAACCATATGTCAATAGGACTTAGAAGCCTCGGGACAAAATAAAAAACAGATTATCGTGTGTGCACCTTCAACAGCCGTCGGCTTCATAGTTCGAAGCACCCTCCTTCCCAAAATCGTAGAGATCCGATTTCTCAGTCACCACGTGGTGTCAGAATGTCTCTTTTCGGTTTGATCTTCGAAAAGTGCGGGAGAAGAGCCGCAGAGTTCTCAACTGATTTTGCATGGTTAAGAACGTGTCGAAGTCACATTTTTTGGGCAAAAAATTCCCGTATTTTTGTAGATCAAATCGTAATGGGACAGCCTGGCGCCACATTAGTCACCGCTTTGCACACCTTGAAAGTGAACCGAAAATTCAAGTTTACGGTGATTCTATGCTCCAACTGCCGACTCAAACTGAGAAGAAATCAGGGACTTACGACAGCATTAAAGACATTTTGGAGAGTGCCAGAGCAAGTGCAAATTTGTAATCAGCGACTTGGCAAGACGACGAACGTTACATTGGCCCTTATTTCATGGAACCTAGGAACGATACTGGAGAGCTTCTCGCTAGGTTCTGTGAAAAAAACACGAAATCGATCACATTTTAGTCAATGGGAAATTTTTGACCAATACAACAGTGCTCCCGTCTTTCACAAACGGCAGTGACCAACACTCTTGTTCGGAAATGGAGGTACCTTCAACGCAAGCCGAACACTATTTTCGAAACGTGGCTAACGTCACAAAGATCATGCTGATTAAGCCACGCATCATCAAGTTCATGGCCGGCACCAACTGGGGCAATGACAGAGAGCTAGTGTTATGTAAGACAAACGCCTTAATAAAACCAACAACACTCTATGGTGCCCCAGCATGGACATCTGTTCTATTGGACACCAATAAATGGGAATCTGAAAATAGCATACAGGAGCGCCTTAGGAGCTTGTGCGGGTCTAACCAAAGATTCACTGTTGTGGACGGAACGTAAACCTGATCTTTATACTGACGTGACCTTTGTGTCATTGTGAACTTATCGCGTAAGCGACCTTTCTTATTTCATTACTTCTTACACCTATCGTAATAAACTCTTCTCTCCTTTGTCGTCTCGCTCAATACATAACATTGGCGATCAGGATCATTGAGAACTCACTGCACCCACCGTACTTTGGATAAGTCGGTTCAGAGAAGGGGAGAGGCACATGGTGTGCGCTCGGCAGATGGAGTCAAGGTGGACAGGAGCGACTTCCGTGAAGTTGAGAAAAAGAAGAAGGAATCGGGATCCTCAATGCTCGGAAAACCGCATCTCGAAAAGGTCCATCACAAAATCTGCTGTGCCAATGGCACTGAAGTCGCTGTCAAAGGTAGAGTTCTCGTATGGTTCAAAACCAAAGGTGTCGAATACACTGAGTATGTGTACGTCTGGAACAGAGACAATAATCTGTTGGGCACTAGTTGGATGCGCCACTCGCCTCAAATGCGTGATGCTCTGGACCACATCTATCAAGAAGCAAGATGTCTACCGCTGAAAGAAGAATTCAAGATTGTCAATCAACAGATCTACCTAGCAACACGCAGGTCAGCAACACATCCTTGTTGGGATCTGGAACAGAAGTCAGCGCAAACCTAAAACACCGTCCGATAAATAAAACTATCAACGAAGAACCACCAAAGGTTAACTACAACGAGGAACGAACCCTGCCAAGGAGCACAAGATGCGAGCTAGCCAGGATCAGATGCGGCCATTCGCCGCTAGTTGAGAAATACAAAGCCAAGATTGGAGGACGTCAAAAAATGTTTGGAATGTGGAGATGAGGATGGAAATGTGCAACACCTCATAAATTGCTTCAGTACTCCAGAGGAACTTAAGACATCTCCATATAAGGTGGCAGTAGCCCTCGAGCTCCACACCCAAACTCCTGGAGGCAATCTCCGAGCTCCCCATCCTGGAGGTGCTTGGTCCCTGCAGGACATTGAGTGGCTGATGTGCAGCCATTGTTGTTCGCAACAATAACTACAACCATCACTCTTCTATCGGCCGCCAACCAGCGAAGGGTGGGAAAAATTGTCCTTCTTGTAGATCCGTAATGGGGCAGCCGTTTTCTAAAATCGGAAATCGAAAAACAAAACTTGTTTTTATTTTGAAAAAAAAATTGCTTTAATTTCGGTAAATATTTTTCATTTTGGAAGACATTCATTTGTTTTGTTTTCATCAGAATGAACATAATTTGATGAAAAATTGATTTCGTGGTTAACTTTTTTATGGTTATTTTTTGAACTTTTTTAAAAGGATTTTTCGAATTTAATTTTGTACGACAAAAACTTTATTTTGCATGAGAATTCCGGAAAAATAGACGAAAACACATAGATGACACGCGGTTCTGGCTTCCCTCATATTTTTAGATGGAAGAGTTTGCCGAACTATGCCATTTTGGCTCGGCCATATCTGGGGTAGATTTACTGCGCGTTGCGTGTCGCGTTGCAGCTCAGTTTTAGTTGTAAAACTGAAACTGAATGCATTTGTCCGTGTGGAGTACACGACTTTCTTACTCATTGTCCGGCAGGCGATTGTCAATGAAGCGCAAAAAATTCAATGGGGAAGGCCAGCACCCCCTCAGAATCAACGGGAAAACTAGGAAAAGCAGTAAAAAATTCAACATTTTAGCCAAAAAGTCGATTTTTCGTAGGCAAGAACGTAACATTCTATAAAAATACTGATTTTTGGATGAAATCGCTTATTTTCATCCAATTCAAACTTATTTCGACTAAAAACTGATTTTCCGGCTTGAAAATGGGAAACTGGGTGAAAAATCTTCGGAACCTACAGCCCTACCGGAAAAATCTCTAAAATTCAACGAATTTTTGAAAGAAAAAAGTACGAAAACTGTCAAAATCAAAAAAAAAAGTGAAAAGTCCGATGGAAAAGGTTATGAACAACTTTTCCGCGCGCATGCAAATGCATTATCGCAAAAAACTGTCACAAAATTTTTGATCTACATGTGTAACTCGCCCTATTATCGTGTGGTTGTCTCTCACATTCGTGTAGAGAAATTGATAGTTTCCACACTGAATTTCCAAATTTGGAAGAAATTTGTGAACAAAAATGTGGAAAAAGCATTATTTAAGTACATATATTCTCAAAAAACGAATTTTTTCACATTCTAAAATCACTAATGAGCAGGGATCTAGATCAAACTTAATTTTTGCATTAAAAATTCTAATTTCCCAGTTGAAAATGCTGAAAAATTCAAAAATTCTTCTTTTTTCCTGCATTTTCAATTAAATTTACAGTAGTTCTATCAGATTTTTGAATTCAACACCCGGAATTAATCGAAAAATGAATTTTCAGTTGAAAACTGGCCAATGTCTTGCTGGGAAACAATTAAAACATGAGAATTCCTATATTTGTGGCGGAAGATATCTCATAGCAAGACTTCTACCGTATCCTTGAAAAAGAATCACAGCACTTTGGAAGATAATTTCAGGAGCGCGCTTTATCTTAGCAGAATTAACACAAAAATGGACGACTCCCGTTTAGATGGAACGACTCTTTATAAAAAGGTCACACGAGAGACGCCTTCGGTTGAGTCATACAACTATCAGCCAAGCAAAGAACCGAAAAGCTTTGAAAGCTGCGAAGCCTGCTATCCGCCCCGCAGGCGAAGAACGGATCGACCAAGTACCCTGAGTGGCGTGCCAGGACTCGGAGTAAGCATTCAAAAAAATTAACAACGACAAATGGGTGCAAATATAATTGGTGAGACGAATGGAGTGAACAACAAAAAAAAAAGATTTAAGTTTAACAACAATTTCATTAGGAAACAATAACGAGCAGCAGTATTTACTTCTTGCTGGTCTTCTTGACCTCGGACTCGGAGTGATGGGAAGCCGAAGAGCGTCTGCGGGCGATCTTGGCGTCGTGCTCTTCCTTGGAGTACTTGGCGAGGAGCTTGTGGTAGGCAGCGGCGTCATCGCGCATCTTGATCTTCTGGTTGCGCTTCTGGCGGAGAAGGTACTTCTTTCTGGCGATACGAGCTGGGGTGATGAGACGCTGGATCTTTGGTGCGATGGTCTTGGTGACTCCTGGAAATTTAGACAGTTAAAAACTAAATTTAAAGAGAATATTGAAGAAACTCACCATCTGGGAAGGTCTTGTCGTGGGTGATGACGTATTTGGTGACATCGTCGTGCTTGGTCAAGTTGAAGAGCTTGCGGATCTTGGAGGCTCTCTTTGGTCCGAGCTTGCGTGGGAGAACGGAGTCGGTGAGTCCTTCGATCTCTCCATCTCCCTTCTTCACGATGACGAGGGAAAGAGCGGACATGTTGGCGTCGACGATGCATCCACGGACGGACTTTCTCTTGCGCTCTCCGTTCTTGCGCTCACGGTAGCAGGATTGTCCCTTCTTCAAGAGAAGACGAACACGTCCGTTGGTGAGAATTCCTTGCTTCATTGGGAATCCCTGCTTGTCGTTTCCTCCTCCGATTCTGACGACATATCCCTGGAAAAAAGCAACTCGTTTGAAAGAGCCGAGAATCGGTTCAAAAACAAAAACTGGGACTCTCAATGTATGTCTAGTCACAGCCATTTCAGCGAAGAAAAAGCACGTGAAACAATGAGGATTTGACACAGAAACATCACTTCGTTTCTGTGTTTTTGGGTGACTCGCTAACCTTCCACTCGTCACCGAGAGCATCGATGGCGACCTCCTGGGACATGCGCTTCTCGAAGAAGAGGCGAAGCTTCTTCTCCTCATCGACCTCGAACGACTTTTGGAGCCCGGTGGCT
Source organism: Caenorhabditis elegans (assembly GCF_000002985.6). Classification (NCBI taxonomy): domain Eukaryota; kingdom Metazoa; phylum Nematoda; class Chromadorea; order Rhabditida; family Rhabditidae; genus Caenorhabditis; species Caenorhabditis elegans. The sequence continues at coordinate 13,952,200 of NC_003279.8, read as the reverse complement.
GGGTAGGCGAAGTTAAGTCTCATCGCTCAAATATTATTACCTGCAAGAAGAAAAACATTGGAAATGAGTTAACGGGGTGAGAAAAGGAGAAACTGAAGCGAAAAACGAAAACATGGGCCTAAAACTAATAAATTTGATTTTCCAAGCAAATATCCTGCGAAATGTGGAGGAAAACTATCAGGAAAACATTTAAAATTTTGAAAATTCGAAAAAAAAACCGAAAAGTTCGCCTAAAAATGAGAAATTCACCCAAAAATTCGAGGGAAAAATGAAAAAAGGAGCGAAAACTTTTTAGGCCAACGACAATTCCAGTTTAAAGGCGCACGCCCTTCGTGGCGAGACCCATCCCCCATCCGCCTCGTCGTCTGCTGCACCCCACCTTTCCCACACTATCTCGTCCGATGGATTTTATTTTTTTCCAAACTTTTCCGATTTTCCGACTCGATTTTCGGTTTTTCTTCGATTTCCGCCGAAAATTTGCTGTTTTTCTTGATTATCGATTTTTTATCCGCGTTTTAAGTGCCAAAACTTTGCTCTCACACTCAAATTGACTGATTTTCGAATTTTTTCAGATGCTTTGCACCCATATAAAGGCGGAAGATTGTGTGGAGCGTGTGCCCAAGGGGATGTTCCGCAAGAAACAGGACATGGAGGACAATAATTTGTTCTTGGAGGGAAATTCGAATCGTGGGAAGGTGGTGAAGTGAGTTTTTTTGAGAAATTTGGCTAGAAAATGGCTAAAAAAAGCTAAAAATAGCTTTAAAAACTCGTTTTTCTTCCAGAAACCAGGAAATAATTAAAACCTTCTGCGACGAATGCGATAATTGCAATAAATCGCTGATGTGCCTCACTTGCGGACGAATTCTGTGCGGAAGAAACGACTCGGGCCACGCTTTGCATCATTTTGAAGAAACCAGCCACCCAGTCGTCATTGATTGCATTTCTTTCGAGCTTTACTGCTATTCCTGTGATGATGAAGTGTCACTGGACTTTGAGCCATCTTTATATGGAGTTCTAAAATCGCTGAAGCTCCTTTTCGACCGGGAAGACGTTATGGAGGGAGGCGACGGGCCGACTATACCGGCACAGCCTTTTCAGTGCGTATTTTTCGAGGAAAATGGACTAAAAATTGGTTAAAAACCGATATTTTATCGATAAACCCTGCTAGAAATCGAATTTTCCACTGAAAAACGTTACAGTTCTCGTAAAAATCGTATTTCCCATGAAAAGTCCGATAAATTGCGATTTTCAGTGAAAAAAACGCCAATTTTCCTCAGAAATTCCATTTTTCTCTCTGGAATTTCTGAAAATTTTGATTTTTCAGTCAAAAACGTTCGTTTTCTCATAAAAATTTATTTTTCTTAAAAAAAAAAATGAAAATCCTAATTTTCATCGAAGAAACTTTAATTTTCCATTGGGAAATCATTTTTTCCGCAAAAACTTGAACAGAACCCTATTTTCCTCACGAGAATCACTAAAATTCCGATTTTCAGGTGAAAAAACATCAAAAAATCGTATTTCGCCCTAAGAATCCGAAAAATTCCGATTTTTCGGCAGAAACTCATCAATTTCTGCGATAAAATTCATTTTTCCCACTAAAAAGCCCCTAAATTGTGATTTTTCAGGGGAAAAAACATCAAAAATCCATTTTTCCTCCTAAAAAGCCAAAAAAATCCGATCTTTCAGCACAAAAAACTTCAAAATCCGTTTTTGCACCTAAACAGCCCAAAAATTCCGAATTTTTCAACGTTAACACTTTAAATTTATTTTAGAAAATCAGTTTTCACAATGAAAAAGCCCAAAACTTCCGATTTTTCAGCACAAAAAACATCAAAAAATTCATTTAGCCCACGAAAAATCCGATTTTTCCGTCAAAAACCTCATATTTTTACTAATTTTTCAATGAAAAACCTCCATTTTCTAGAGCAAAATCACATTTTTCTAAAAATATTCAAAAATTCCGATTTTTCAGCCCAAAAAACATCAAATATCCATTTTTCCCACTAAAAATCCACAAAAATTCCTATTTTCAGTAGAAAAATCAATTTTTTCCACTATAAATGTTCAAAAATGCGCGGTTTTTCAATAGAAAAACGTAACAATAACTCAATTTCCCACTTAAAAGCTCCCAAACGTTGATTTTTCAGCGTTAAATCTTCAAATTTAATTCAGAAAATCAGTTTTTCAACCAAAAAGCCCCAAAATTCCCATTTTTCAGCAGCACAAAAACATTAAAAAATCCAATTTTCCATATAAAAACTTCCGTTTTCTAGAGCAAAATCACACTTTTCCACCTAAAAATATTCAAAAATTCCGATTTTTCAGCCCAAAAAACATCAAATATCCATTTTTCCACCTAAAAAGCCAAAAAATTCCGATTTTCCACTCAAAAATCCTCAATTTTCTTTCAGAACAGTGACCTCAGTCGCCTCAACATTCACCCAAAAGCTCCACGTGGCTCCAGCTTCTCGAAATTCGAAGAAAAAACGTGGAAAAAAGGGAAAAGTCAGTCCAATGTTCGTCGATACACCACCATTCCAGCAGCAGCAGGGAGCCGCCGTAATTCATGACGTCACACTATCATCCACAAATTCTACGTCATCGGGGTCCGGCGGTGCCACGTCATCATCTGAAATTGCCTATAGGCCACGTGGAATGCGAAATGTTGGAAATACGTGCTTTATGAATGCCGTTTTACAAGCATTAGCGTACGTTTTTCACCTCGAAAGTGTGAAAAATTGGCTTTTTTGAGCCGAAATACATGAAAATCGGCCATTTTTGACCCTGAAAATGCGAAATTCATGCGCGAAAATCGGGTGTTTTCCGCCCCTTGAGAGTGAAAAATTGGTGAAAAACGCGATTTTTGACCCTAAAAATTGAGAATTTCATCGAAAATGAGCAGAAATTGTGATTTTTCCGTGAAAATTGTTAGGAAAACGCAAAAATTAGTTTATATTTTGCGTTTTTTAGTTGAAAATTGCAAAATTCTGCAGAAAACCACGGAAAACTCGTGAATTGTGCGTTTTCCGGTCTTAAAATTTAAAAAAAAAACCCGAAAAATGCGTAAAATTTCCTGTTTTAACGTCAAAAATTTTTCTTTTTTAAGCATTAGCGTACGTTTTTCACCTGGAAAGTGTGAAAAATTGGTGAAAAACGCGATTTTTGACCCAAAAAATCGGGAAAATCATCGAAAATTAGCCGAAATTGTGATTTTCACGTGAAAAATGCAGTTTTCTAGCAGTGAAAGGCTATTTTTCATGGAAAATGCCTCATTTTTTCAATAAAAATCGTAAATTTTACGTTTTTAACGCTAAAAATGCGTAAAATTCACCTTTTGAGGTTCAAAAATCCATTTTTTTTTGGCAATTTTTTCTGAAAATTGTATTTTTATAGCGAAAATTGCGTAAATTTCAACTAAAAATTTGAATTTTTGCCCTAAAAATGATATAAAATGTGTGATTTCACAGAAAAATGCCGATTTTTAATCCAAATACCGATTTTCATGGAAAATTTAACTTTTTCACCTAAAAAATGTCGTTTCTGCAGGTTTTGTTACAAAAATCCTATTTTAATTTCAATTTTTGTTGAAAAATTCAATTTTTATACACAATTTCAACCTAAAAATCGCATATTGAGTAATTTCCTGTGATTTTTCCAGTTTTTAGATGGAAAATCCAGAGTTTCAAGAGTTTTTAACCCTTTTTGCACATTTTTCCTGGAAAAAATTCAATTTTTAGAGGTTTTTAACACAAAAATCCAATTTAAAAGTCTTTTTCCTCAGTTTTGAGCGAAAAAAGCAAATTTTTACTATAAATTTGCCGATTTTCATAGAAAAATTAATTTAATAGCCAATTTCCCACTATTTTATGGATTTCTCTCAGAAAAAACTGTTTCTAACCAATTTTCACTGAAAAAATCAATTTTAAAGTCAATTTTGTCAAATTTTCCGCACAAAAACCCCATTTACTGCCTAATTTTCTACTGAAAACTCAATTTTTCGAGGTTTTTAACACAAACATTACATTTTACAGCCAATTTTCAACTATTTCGCGGATTTTTCTCCGAAAAAACCGTTTTTAACCAATTTCCATGCAAAAAAATCACTTTTAAAATCAATTTTTCACTATTTTATCGCGTTTTCCGCCTATTTTTAAAATTTGTATAGAAAAAACCAATTTTTTTCTCTTTTTTTAAAGTCATTTTCCACGTTTTTCACCGAAAAAACTTGATTTTCCCTCTAATTTTCAAAATTTTCATTGATAAAAATCAATTTTAAACCAAAATTACCTATTTTTCATCGAAAAAATTCAATTTTTCACTATTTTCCGTCTAACTTTCACATTTTTCAGATCAATATCGGAATTTCGTGAATATATAATGTCTCTTTCATCACTAGAAGACTATATTCACGACGAAAAAGAGCCGAAAAACGGGGGGAATTATTGCTATTTAACAGACGAATATCGAAAATTGTTGATCTCCCAATCGGCGCGCAGCTTCCGTGAACCAACGGCTCCAAATGAGTTTCGAGAGGCTTTTATATCAGTTTGTCCGCGATTTCGAGGCTTTCGACAGCACGATTCTCATGAATTTATGCGTTATTTCATGGATTCACTGCATACTGAAATGAGAAAATGCCGGAAATTGCCTGGAATGCCTGATGATAAGCATACACCAATTTCCAAATATTTTGAAGGGACACTACAGAGCTCGGTTATATGTCAAACTTGCCGCAATTGTAGCAATAAAATTGACGAGTTTATGGGTGAGAAATTGGCGGAAATCGAGGAAAAATGTGGAAAATCCGGGGAAAAATGGCCAAAAACCAGAAAAATTCGGAATAAATAAGTGAAAATCGAGGAAAAATGACCCAAACCTCGGGAAAATTGGTTAAAACTCGGGAAATTCGGGTTGAAACCCCCCTTAAATGTTTAAATTCACTATAATTTAAAGAAATTCAGTGAAAAATGATCAGAAATCTGCAAAATTGAATTAAAACAAAAAAAGTCTGTAGAATTTACTGAAAAATGAGTTAAAAGACGGCAAAATTGGTAAAATTTTGGAAAACTGACCCGAAATCTGTGAAATTGAATAAAAGTTAAGAAATTTCAGTAAAAATCCCCCGAAATCTGTAGAATTTACTGGAAATTAGTGAAAATTCACTGAAAAATGATCCAAAACCAGCGAAATTGAGTCAGAACTCGGGAAATTTGGCATAAAAACTGCCTGAATAGTTGTAATTCACTAAAAATTAGATAAAATTCATCAAAAAATGCCCTCAAAATCAGAAAAATTTGTTGAAACTCGGATATTTCAGTTAAAATCTCTTAAAAATCGTTAAAATTCACTGAAAATTTGGAGAAAATTGAGAAAAAATGACTAAAAATCTGCAAAATTGGGTTAAAACTTTGAAATTTCAGTTTAAACCCTCCAAAATTTACTAATATCACTAAAAATTATCACAAATTCTCGAAAAGGACCCAAAACCGTCCGAAATTGAGTTAATATTCTGAAAAATGTGGAAAAATTGGTTAAATTTCACCTGAAAATGCAAATTTTGCTGAAAATTTTTATTTTTGTTCAAAAATTCTGAAGTTTTCAGATTTTCTGCCAATTTTTGGTGATTAATTTGAAGAAATTTTGGATTTTTTTTGAAAATTTTTAAAAAATCTCATGATTCTAGCCATTATTCTGTCTTTTTTTTTTTTCTTTTTTTTAGCTGAAATTAAAGATTTTTCCGATAGTTTATCGATTTTTTGTGCAAAAAATCGCTAAAAAATTCCATTTTCATTGCAGATCTCTCACTGGACATCCCAGCACAACGAAATGCGTCAAAAGTTCGACTTTCCGATTGTTTAAGCACATTTTTCAAGTTAGAAATGCTGGAAAAAGGCGAAAAACCGGAATGCGCCAAGTGTAAAACGAAACAAACGTGCTCAAAGCAAATGTTTATTAGGAAATTGCCACAGGTAGCCGGGAAAAGTGGCAAAAATGACATTTTTGCCCATTTTTAACGGAATTTTACATGAAAAATTACTGAAAATCGCTGAAAATCGCTGAAAAACGTCGAAATTCCAAATTTTTAGCTTGAAAAATGGCAAAAATCTGAGAAATACGGCATTTTTGTCGATTTTTTACCCTATTTTTCATGAAAAACGACTGAAAAACGTCGATTTTTAGCCAAGTTTGGGCTAAAATCGCTGAAATTCCCAATTTTTTGCCGGAAAAAAGGCAAAAATCGGAGAGATTTCCAGCCGGAAATGTAGCAAAAATCTGAGAAAAAGCTGATTTTCAGGCATTTTCCGACTGAAAAACCATGGAAATTGAGAAAATTAGCCGTTTTTATCGAAATTTCTGATGAAAAATCGAGAAAAGTGGCCGAAAAACGCTGAAAATCCCGATTTTTTCGAGTTTTCACCAATTTTCTGTCCAAAAATGCAAAAATTCCTAATTTTCTAGATTTTTTCACCGGAAAAAAACTAGAAAATCCAGGTTTTCAACCAAAAAATTGCTAGAAATTGACGATTTTTGAGCAAATTTCTAGAAAAAAGTCTCAAAAAATCCATTTTTTCGATCAAAAATTACTGAAATCATGAGAATTTTCAGTTTTTCTATCTAAATTTTGAATATTTTCAGGTTCTCTGCCTCCATATGAAGCGATTTCGGGATAATGGTGGAAAAAATGATGCGATTATCGATTTTCCGATGGGACAACTCGATGTTACGCAATTTTTGACCGATGTACGGCGTTTTTTTAGTGGAAAAATTGGATTTTACACTGAAAAAATGGAGAAAATCGCCTGAAAACGTCTAAAAATTGACTTTTTTTTTGTGAAAAAACTGATTTTTAGACAGAAAAACGCGAAAATTCAAGGTTTCAGCAATTTTTCAGCTGAAGAATCGATTTTAAGCCAATTTTTCTGTCTGATAACACCCAAAATTCCTGATTTTCAGCTTTTTTAGAGCTAAAAATTTTAAAATTCCCAGATTTTCGGTCGAAATTGCTCAAAAAATCAATTTTTGAGACCTTTTTTCTCAGGAAAAACCCCAAAAATTGTCAATTTTAAGCCTAAAATTACTGAATCGACTGAAAACGATGATTTTCAGATTTAAAATGCTGAAAATGTTCTGGAAATCGATAAAAATGAACTTTTTCGTGGAAAATAGCTGAATTTCCAGGTGTTTTTCAGCCAAAAACAATGAAAAATTGGAAATTTCTGCCTTTTTTCCAATAGAAAATCTGATTTTTCACTAAAAAAATACAATTTTAAGCCGATTTTTCTGTAAAAAAACGCTTCAAACTTAACAAATTACTGTATTTTTAGCGAAAAATTACCTAAAAATTCCGGATTTTCTGCTTTTTTACAGCTAAAATTCCCAGATTTTGATTCGGTCGAAATCGTCCGATAAAAATTAATTTTTCGATCCATTTTTCCAAGAAAAACTCCAAAAATCACAAATTTTTAACCTAAAATTTCTGAAATTTCAGGATAGCGACGAGGCACCGTGTACCTACAGCCTTCAATCAATAATTGTTCATATTGGATATGGGTTAGTACCGAAAAATGGAGAAAAATGGCTGAAAAAGCGACTTTTAGCGGAATTTTGCCGAAAAAAAACCAATTTTCATTCTATTTTAAGCCTGAAAATCTCCGAAAATGAAGTTAAAAATGTGATTTGTACCGAGAAAATTGAATTTTTAGAGGCTTTTGATCAATTTTAACACTAAATTTCCAGTGAAATGGCTTTAAAAATGTGATTTTTCAGTGTTTTTTCGAGATTTTTCTCGAGAAAATTGATTTTTCATCAATTTTTGACCAATTTTTCCGGAAAAAAAAGCATCTTCGAGTCAGATAAGCCTAAAAAGCGTAAATCCGTAAATCTCCAATGACTTAAAAATCTGTGTTTTCACTATTTTTTCGAGATTTTTCCGTAAAAATACAATTTTCATCGACTTTTGGCCAATTGTTGCCGAAAATGGCATTTATAAGCTTATTTCAAGCCAGAAAGGCTTTTTGATCAATTTTTTCAGCCAGAAAAACTGCAAAAAAAAAAAGAAAAATCAGGTTTTTTCTAGGAAAATTGAATTTTTACCGATTTTGATCAATTTTTGCCTATAGAAACCCATTTTTCAGTCTATTTTAAGCCTAAAAATCTCCGAAAAAGACTAAAAAATGCCATTTTTCCTGAGAAAATTGAATTTACATCGATTTTTGCCCAATTTGTTTCCGGAAAAAAACCGTTTTTCAGCTAGAAAATCTCCGAAAAAGGTTGAAAATGTGATTTTTCTCGAGAAAATTCAATTTTTGGCCAATTTTTGCTCGAAAACCCTCATTTTTCAGTCTATTTTAAGCCTAAAAATCTCCGAAAAAGGCCTAAAATGCAATTTTTCCTGAGAAAATTGAATATTTGACCAATTTTTTTGGAAAAAAAACCATTTTTCAGTCTATTTAAGCCTAAAAATCTCCGCAAAATGCTTAAAAAGGCCATTTTTCCTGAGAACATCCATTTTTTTTGCGATTTTTGACCAATTTTTCAGCATATTTTAAGCCTAAAAGTCTCCGAAAAAAAGATCAAAAACGGCATTTTTCCTTTAAAAAATTGAATTTTAATCCATTTTCGACCATTTTTTCCCGAAAAAACCCCATTTTTAGTCTATTTTAAGCCAAAAAACCCCCAATTTTCCCCAATTTTCAGATGTGGTTCGGGACATTATATAGCATTTGGAAAACGAAATGGCCGGTGGTTTCAATTTGATGATACAGTAGTCAAAGGAGTTGATGAAGCTCATGTTTCAAAGCAGAAGGCCTACGTATTACTGTATACGAAAATTATTCGAAAAATTGATTAGGATTTTATTTTGTTAGGCACTCCATTTTTCTGTGATTTTTTCCCTTTTTTCTTGCAATTTTTAGTGATTTTTTATAGATTTTTCCCCAAATTTTTTAGAGTTTTTCCTGGATTTTTGCCTCTGAAATTGGCCAATTTTTTGGAATTTTTCCGCTTTTTTTGGTATTTTTAAGCTCAATTTTCCTAGAATTTCTGATTTGTTCTGGATTTTTTCCTCGAGAATTGGCCAATTTTCCCCGATTTTGAATAGTTTTTTTGTGATTTTTCCCCAATTTTTTTAAATTGTTTTTTTCCTGCAAAGTTGGCCAATTTATTGAAATTTTTGAAATTTTAAGCTCAATTTCATTTATTTTTGGCCCTTTTTTCCTGGATTTTTTCAAAATTTTAGTGATTTTTTCTGGATTTTTTCCTCCAAAGTTGACCGATTTTCTGGAATTTTTAGTGATTTTTTCGAAATATTTTTTTCGTAATTTTTTTTTGGAATTTTTCAGAATTTTTCCTGTAAATTCGCCTTATTTTTCTGGAAAATTTCCGATATTATTTTGGAAATTTTCAGCTCATTTTTTAGATTTCAGTCATTTTTCAAGATTTTTAAACCTCCAAATTGGTCAATTTTTTGCAAAAATTCAAGTTTTCCCTCCGATTTTTCCTAGTTTTTCATAGATACCCCCCCCCCCCCCCCCTTCTCGCTTCCTCCACCAGTTTATTCACATTTCTATGGGTCAATTTTGCTGTTCTTCTGTCAATTTCAAAGTGATATGTTTCTTTTTTGCATCTTTTAATTAATAAAATCAGAGTTTTGAAAAAGCGTTTGCCACAGTGGGGGCTCGAACCCCGGACGTGTAACTGGAAGACATGGAAAATCCCACTGCGCCATTTGTGCAACATTTCTCAAATTGATTGGAAATCGCATTTTTCTAGTTTTTCAGGATAATCAGAGTAAGAGAAAAGTATATACCACAACTGGGACTCGAACCCCGGTTGCGTAATTGTGAGACATGGAAAATACCAGTGCGCCATTCGTGCAAAATTGCTGACAATTACTGGAAATCGAATTTTTCTTCAATTTCAAGGCAATCTCAACAAGAAAAAAACATAGACCACTAATGGGAATTGAGCCCCGGTCGTGTGATTGAAAGACATGGAAATCCCACTGCGCCAAAAATCGCTAAATTTTGGCGATCGCCTATCGGCGTTCTCCCCTGGCCCAATAGCAGTTGGGCGGTAGATTTTTCAACTGTTTTGTTCTTTTGCTTTCAATTTCAGAGATACCAGGATGAAATTGTAGGCGCATAGGTCGTCAGATTTCGATATTAGTGTGCCATAAAACAATTCGTAAATGCTTTATACCACTTTATATATATATTTTAATTGTTAACAATACTTTGAACGCAAAATTTTAGACAACAATTAATTGTATGCAGTAGGGGTCAGGTAAAATTAGGAAATTGATGAATAAAGAAAAATTAAAAATGGTACAGTAGTCATTACAGCATTTTACCAACGCCGTTCTCGTTTTTGCAATGACAAAAATAAAAATGAGTGTTCAACGTGTTGATGTTGAGTGATTTAAATTGACATTGATCACAAGATGTTGGAGTTTGGCTGGAAAAAAAGTAAAATAGTGTCAACATTTGAATTAAGAGAGGTTACCCAACAGCAAGCGAACTTTTCTGATTTGGTGTTCCATTTTGGTTCGGTGTCTGCAATTTAAATTATGGCTACAAACTAGCTAGCAAACAACTGGGAATGTTTCAAGTTGAGTTTGCAGTAGTGGTACCAACCTGACGAATTTCAAACCTCGAAACACTGTACTTGAATCGTTTAACGTTTTTCCCAAGGTACTTGAGGACATGCAAAGCAATTGGCGTGTGGAACACATTTCCTAGATTCTGCAATTAATTGGTTTGTGTTAAGAAAGTACAACATTGATATACCCCAAAAGCCTTCATAATATCCGTTGTATATTTTTCATAGTAGTCGAACGATTTGAGAATAAAAAGAAGATCCTTCAAATTAGGTCGTATCTAAAAAAAAAGGTTGTCTTTGAATAAATAATTTGTTTTTAACTAGGGCTCCCAGCTGAGTAAGGCGCAAAATGCGGGCCTCACGCCGCTGTGTGTGTGTGTGAAATGAAGTTCGAGAGGTAGTTATTTGAAGCGGCCGACACGTTCGGAGGTCCGCGCCTCACTATACATGCGGCGTGGGTGACGCCGTGAGGCCGGCTCGGCGACAGCATGGGAGCCCTAGTTTTAACTGGTACCTGGTCATAACGTTCAGTCAGTAGGAAGATGTGCTCGGCAATGTTTTCCAAATCGACCTCATCTGATTGTTCTAAAAATTATTTATTTCATTCGGTTTTAATTTTGAAGTCATCAATGTAGCATGCAACTAAAATATTTTTCAACATATATGAGGGAAAAACTTAAATATTGAGTTGCTGTTAATACTAGTTCCTTGTCTTTCAGATAAAAACATTTTAACGATTAAACTTGAATATACTTATAGTTGAGTGAGTTGAAGTCTCCAAACGTTTCGCCCCTATTTTTTGAATGTGTTGCTTTTTTGGGCAATTTTTCAGAATTTTTGGACAGCCTTTTTTTCCTAATCCTTCGGAATGTCTCATTTTTTGTTGTTTTTATTTGTCTGAATTCTTGAATATTCTGGTATTTCTTTTTCTCTCTTCCTTCCCCGCCCAAGAATAAGCCTAAGCCTGATATACCCCTATCCTATGCCTACGCCTAAGCCTTAGCCAAAGCCTAAATCTTAGCCTATACCTAAGCCTAAGCTTAAGACTAAGCATAAACCTAAACCTAAGCCATGGCTTAAGTCAAAGCCTAAGCCTAAGCCGAAGCCTTAGCCAAAGCCTAATCCTAAGACTAACTAGGGAACCCCGTAAAAACTTGGTGGATAGGAATAACAAGAAGTATATCAATCGAAAGCTTATATTACTGACTACTCAAAATCAAAATAAAATTCTGCCACATCGGTCTGTAAGTCTTAAAAATTGCACCAGAAATTTCATTATGTTTAAAAATTTTTTACTGTTTTAGTTTTGTTAAATTTTTGAGCATATTCGACTACTTGCATTTTTGATTTTACACTGTGAACTTTCTTCGCACTTTTGTGAGCTTCAGGTTTCGATGTACTTGACATTTTTGCTAGAAATTTTAACAGTAGTTGCTTTTAGAAAAAATATCAAACTGAAAAATTTGCCAGCAAAAAAACACAGAAAACAAGCGGGGGTCTCTCAGCAACAACGCGTATCTATAATTGTCACTCATGCTACTTTGCAATCTTACCATCTTCCTTCCCACTATGAACCATTTCAACATCTTCACCACAACTGCTAACCGTCATTGCAAGAAGCTTCATATCGTACTTGTAAAGTGTCTGAAACTTTTTTAAATTTTATACCAAATCAAGTTTCAAATATTCCAATACCTCTAAACAATCAATGAATTTAGATATCGTCTTCTTCCAAAAAGCATCACATTCAAATGCTGGTAGAAGTTTGTTCAGATATGGGTGAATACGTCGAAAACTTTCCGCAAACACAGTCAACCCTTCAGTCAAGCTCTCCACTGATTCCTTGCTCAACCCCATCTCCAGCTCTTCCTTCTTTCCGTGCTTCAAGTAGTGATGTACGTTTAATTCCGAAATACTACCACTGGCGTATGAGCATTTATCGCAATGGAAGGCTTCTAGAGTATCTCCGTATCGTCCAGTTTCTGCGACTACTTGATTTTCCGATGGCTTTTTCCAGCCGGCTCCTGGCCTCACAAATCTTCGCGTTTCGATATTCAGGAAAGAGAGAATGCGGGTCGAATAGCTTTGTAATGCTATGGAGCGGACTGTCTTAAAAAGGAGATATTGTAATTTGTATTTTGTAGTCTGTAGTTTGTAGTCTAGTCTAGAGCAAAATCAAAAGCTGACTTTGAAAAATAGACTGACTATCAATAATTTTTCTTCGATTCTTTCTCATCAAATTTTCCTGCAAATTTGCATCCATTAAAAGCAGAATTTTATCCAAATTCCAAAAATATACATATCAACTGTTCCGGATAAAAAAGAACCGAGTTACAGGAGGTTTTGCACTGTGAGAGAGCGCAAATAACCGAAACGAGAGATATCACTCTTATTTCAATATTTCTCATAGAGTTTCGATCACAACACATGAAAATGGGGAAATTTTAGAAATAAAAAAAATTCTCAACAACTATCACAACTATAATGCATATATAATACATATATTAGATTTCAGCCATTTTTCATAATTTAAAAACCAAAGTTTACAGGTATACCTCAAATTTTTGCTACTTTTCAATGAAAATTCAAATTTTCTCTTTAAAAATCCCACCTGAATCGCTCGAAACACCTCATTAACATCCTGCTTATATACCTCTTTGAGAACATTCGGATTGTCGTCGAAAAAACGATAAATCTAAATTGTTTCAAATTATTTTTTGAGGAAAAACGATAGAATAATAAAAAGTTACCGGAACTTTAATTTTGTCCATTTCCCAGAAATGATGTGCCATTTTCTCCAGGTACACTTTAGGGACAACTTCCTGGTTAACATTTTCCGCTTTCGAGCCAACTTTCACAGAGTCAAGTGAGCTATGAAGAGATACTGCCAAGTGCTTCAGGTCATGTTTATGAAGTGTCTGAAAATTATATTTTTACCGCTTAAAACTGAGATCCTGATAATGTACTGTACCTTTAAGCTCGCGATTACTTCTGTTGCTCTTCCTTTCACGTAGATCAGTTCCAGATCGTCCAGGTATGGCAGCTTTTCTGTCTTTTTCTACTATTATTGTATGTTTTAGATGGCTGCTTCTGTTTCTAACAATGAATCGTACCGAATTGCTGGAAAAATAAATGATTTGGCGGATCGGATTCACTGGGTTTGTGTGTGTGTTTTTTTTAACTTCTCCCATTGATTGATTATTTCCTACCTGTCTATTACTGCGAAAAAAGGTTAATTTTTAAAGTTTTCAATTTCTACAAAAAAAAAACTGGGAAAAAACTCAAAGAAAAAAGAAGAAAATTGCACGATTGGCGCAGTGGAGTTTTCCACCTCTTCCAATCTGGTGGCCGAGGTTCGAGTGCCAGTTCTGGAGTATAATTTTCTTGAGTTGCGAATATCCCGAATGCATTAAACATTGGTGGTAAACACGCGTAACATTTTTTCGGAGCTGCGTTGTCTCGTTTGAAAATAAAAATTTGATCTTCAAAAAATGCGGGAGAATAGACGCAGACATCTCACCTGATTTAGCACGTCACAATTTTTCTGGAAAAATATTCCCGCATTTTTTGTTGATCAAACCGTAATGGGACAGTCTGAAACCACCTGCATATGGCGCAGGAGGGTTTTCTAAGTCTATTGATCCAATGACCGGGGTTCGAGTCCGCACTGTGACCAATTTTTTTTGCAGAATATTAGGCGATTCAACTGTTTTTAAGTTAAAAACACGATTTTAAACTTTATCCGAATGGCGCAGTGAGATTTTCAGCCTCTTCAAATCTTTAGGGTGGGGTTCGACTCGCAGCTGTGGTCTATATTTTTGGGGAGCGCGCAGAGAAACGAGACACTCTTACTGTCTGCGCTCTTTTCTGTGCAAATTTACTAGGGAATGACCAGAATAAGTGGAGCGATATTCAAAAAAAAATATTGTATCGGAAAGCTGACATTCTCTACTATAAGAATATGACTGAAATTTTTGCCCATTCGGGCTGGAAATCTGAAATTTTTACGTCTGAAAACGTCTGAAAACTTCTGAAAACACGGAGATTGCACGAATGGCGCTGTGGGATTTTCCAGGGCATCCAATTACACGACCGTGGTTTGACTCCTACTTGGGGTCTATGTTTTCCTTTTATTCTGATTAGCCTGAAAACCTAAACCAAAAAGAAAATTCGGTTTCCAGTAATTTTTAGTAAAGTTGCACGAATGGCGCAGCGGGATTTACCAGATCTTCCAATCACACGACCGGGGTTTAACTCCCAGCAGTGGCCGATATTTTTCTCTTGTCCAGATTACCTTGAAATTGACAAAATATTCGATTTCCAGTAGTTTTCGGAATAGTTGCACGAATGGCTCAGTGCAATTTCGGTTGGCCACCAATCTGACGTCAGAGGATCAATCCCACCCAGTGGCAAACTCTTTTTTAAAACTCTGGTTTTGTTAATTAGAAGGAGCAAAAGCAAAAAAGAGAGAATTTTATCACTGAAATAGACAGAAGAAGAGCCACATTGACCCATAGAAATTAGAATTAACTGGTGGAAGAAGCGAGGGGAGAAAAACCATAAAAACTAGGAAACATCGGAGGGGAAATATTTGACTTAAAAATTCAAGAGAAATTAGCCAACTTTTCGGGAAAAATCAATGGAAATTCAAAAATTCCAAAGATAATCTGAAAGACTCTAGTAAATTTTGGCTAAAAATTCCAGAAAACACGAAATTCTGAAGATTTTTTCAGCAAAAAGGGGGAAAACCAGAAAAAATTAAGTATAAAACAAAAAAAATTTGTGCAAAAATCTAGAAAAAATCACTGAAATTTCTGAGAAATTCCAAGTAGAAAGGGGAAAAAATCTAGAAAATTGACCAATTTTGAGAGGAAAAAATCCAGAAAAATCACTGAAAATGGCTCAAAATTATTCAAAAAAAAATCTATAAAAACTCTAAAAATTCGAGGAAAAATCACAGAAAATCGGTCAATTTTGGAGAGAAAACCTGGAAATCCACTAAAATTCTGAAGATTTTTTCAGCAAAAAAGGGGAAAAAATTCCAGAAAATTTGCCACTTTTGCAGAAATCTATGAAAAATCACTGAACAATCGGCAAACACTTTTTGACTACTGGATTTTTGACTACATTGCTTTTTGACTACGAGTGTCTTTTTCGCTACTGACCGAAAAAATAGCTACATTCGCACTTTTGTCTTTTTGACTACTGAATGTCTTTTTCGCTACTGACCGAAAAAATAGCTACATTCGCACTTTTGTCTTTTTGACTACTGAATGTCTTTTTCGCTACTGACTGAAAAAATAGCTACATTCGCACTTTTGTCTTTTTGACTACTGAATGTCTTTTTCGCTACTGACCGAAAAAATAGCTACATTCGCACTTTTGTCTTTTTGACTACTGAATGTCTTTTTCGCTACTGACTGAAAAAATAGCTACATTCGCACTTTTGTCTTTTTGACTACTGAATGTCTTTTTCGCTACTGACTGAAAAAATAGCTACATTCGCACTTTTGACTTTTTGACTACTGAATGTCTTTTTCGCTACTGACTGAAAAATAGCTACATTCGCACTTTTGACTTTTTGACTACTGAATGTCTTTTTCGCTACTGACTGAAAAAATAGCTACATTCGCACTTTTGTCTTTTTGACTACTGAATGTCTTTTTCGCTACTGACTGAAAAAATAGCTACATTCGCACTTTTGTCTTTTTGACTACTGAATGTCTTTTTCGCTACTGACTGAAAAAATAGCTACATTCGCACTTTTGACTTTTTGACTACTGAATGTCTTTTTCGCTACTGACTGAAAAAATAGCTACATTCGCACTTTTGTCTTTTTGACTACTGAATGTCTTTTTCGCTACTGACTGAAAAAATAGCTACATTCGCACTTTTGACTTTTTGACTACTGAATGTCTTTTTCGCTACTGACTGAAAAATAGCTACATTCGCACTTTTGACTTTTTGACTACCACATAAAATTCTGCCCTGATCTTTTGAATTGTGCCCATTCATTTGTCTGTAAACATAAAGTGCGCTTTAGGTAACACGGTTTATTGATGTGGTCACACTAGTTGGGCCAATATTCCTATGCTGTCATATTCTTATGCTGACGTCTTCTTATGCTGTCAATGGTTTTTTGTCTATTCTTATGCTGTCGTTTCTTCTTATGCTGGCGCCCAGTACATTGAAATCTTCTTATGCTGACAAAGAAGTCAGCATAAGAATACAAGAAAATTGGCCCGTTTTGAAAAATATTCTTATGCTGGCAAAATTTTTTTCTGCGGATTTTGTGCTCCAAAAAGAGCACAATACCAAATTTCGAGCTCTTTTGGCTTTATTTACTATAAATATGAGTTTTTTTAAAAATCCGATTCATCTAGAAAAACCCTTACAATAAATGGGGATAAAAACTAGGAAACATAAAGACGAGGGGAATGAGTGAAGTGAAACCGGTAAATTAGGGAATGTGGAGATCAACAAATTTGATAAACCAAAAATTAAAGAGATGGTTATGGGTGGGAAACAAAACAAGTCAGATTGTCTTTCTGAACATCAAAAAATACAAAAAATCTAAAAAACTAACAACATCTAGAACAATAAAAAACAAAGAACTGCCTTTAACAATAAAACAAAAAAAAACAAACTATAGTTGGAACAGTTCTTAATTTTCGAATGAAAGATTGAGTGGGGAATTTTAAAATTGAATGTCAAAGGAATGGGGAGATGGCGTTGTGAAATACCGGTATAATGCTAAAGGCTTTTTGAACCGTCTCGAAAAAAACACTGGGAATGAATATAATTAATGGAACTAAAACTCGGTTAACAACTTAACAACTTGAGAAATCTACAACATGCTTAACAAAAAGAAAAAAAACAGATTAAATAAAAATTGGGTCAAAACAACAACAAAAAAAAATGACGGTAAGTTCGTCAGAAATATGATTAAAGCTCGACTTCGTTTCGAGGCTCAATGTTGAATGATTTCTCACGCAACTCAGTCAAGAGCGAGTCACGGCAACTCGGTCCAAAACCATTTCTAATTAGTAAACTCTCAAAAACCACAACTAATTAGCTTAAAATCATTGCTAATTAGCAAAAATAAGCTAATTTACAATGGTTTTAAGCTATTTAGTTGTGGTTTTTGAGAGTTTACTAATTAGAAATGGTTTTGGACCGAGTTGCCGTGACTCGCTGTTGACTGAGAATGCACCTTTCGTCTTGTAGAAGACTGTCAAAACATCATTTGGAGCATCATCGTTGAGGAGCCGAATTTTCAATATGCGGCTTTTCAACACAGTTCCGGTATCAGGTCTGACAGAATAATTGTTCTCAGTTCCCAGTGTGGCCCGGAAGGTGAGGCTCTCAGTCGTATTGGTGTACAGTTCGATATCCCACAGATCAATGATTTCGTCAAAACGCAATAGTCTATGGCTCGGAGACATTTCGAAATCATCGTTTGGTTGAGTTGGCGACGGGTCGAAAATTGTTGAACTGGTACTAAACGTAAGAGTTAAAGAAGAAAACAATGTGTGATCGACTTACCGATTTCTAGCCGACCTTCGACTGTCGTTCAGCTGGCTCTCGTCGGCCTTGTCAGCGTCAAGTTGAATCTCTTCGGCATGGTTGTCCTTGAGCTCCCTTTCCACAAGTTGCCTCTCTTCGAGGCGCGTTGACGAAAAAATAGGCGTGAATGTGCTTTGAGGCGAGAACAGCGAAGTGGTTTCATTGTCAAAATTCACTTCGTTTTCGCTCTCGGTGAGTGTAGTTCTTGAGTTAGCGGAATCGTCTTGGCCGTTTGATTTCGGGTCATCCTTGTATACTGTCAACCTGTAATTCGCGTATTAAAAACTCACGAATGACTGGGAGAAACGTACGTGGAAACTTCAACCATTTTTCTTTTCCGGTTGTTGGCGGAATTCTTCTTTCCAATTCTGTCGGACAGCTTCATTCCACTTTTTGGGTCGATTCTGGGTCCTTGTGATTGAAGAGCTTCCTCTTTCTTCTGCTTTTTGATAAAAGTAAGCATTTTATGCCATTGAATCATTCTATCCGTGTCAGAAAGATCCTTCAGACAGCGCAAACTAGAATTGTTTATGTTCTTGGAGACTTGAAGACTACACTTACACATGGCGGCAAATAAAATCCAGCTTTTCAGAGTTACATTTGTTGCAGATCAGCATTCCCTGCGTGAGCTCCACCGATGCATATTTTGGGCCGGTACCTGAGTCATCTCGGAGATTGAAAATGTCTGTGTCGCGTTGATAAATGTCGATTTCTCCACTGGGCTCCGCTTCTTGACGGCTTCGTTCCAAGTTGACTTCTACAAGCGGGAACCTATTTTGACTTAAAGGTGGAGTAGCGTCGATGGGGAATTTGTTTTAAAATACGCAGAAGGTGCCAAAAGGATAAGTTATAATGAAAAAAGAACGAAAAAATTTCATTAAGTTTGAAAAAATCGGACTGAATATTGCTAATTCTCGCTACCAATTTTGAATAGCCGCCAAAATGAATTTTGAATTTGTTGTTTTTCGTGCTTTCCAGAAAAACAGAAAATTCTAAGTTCATTTTGGCGGCCATTCAAATTTGGTAGCGAGAATTAGCAATATTCAGTCCGATTTTTTTCAAACTTAATGAAATGTTTTCGTTCTTTCTTCATTATAACTTATACTTTTGGCACCTTCTGCGTATTTTAAAACAAATTCCCCATCGACGCTACTCCACCTTTAAAACTGTAATTGTGTGTTACCTGACAGTAGTTGGTATGGAACATCTAACGCTGGAAGCATTCCTCCAGTAATTCCTGCATCGGCAAACCACTGAAGTTTTTCGTCCATGGACATAGTCTGTAGATCAACTGACACGATCACGTACTCGGAGTGTCCCACTGTGCTCCAGAAACACTCGTTGAGTGATTCTGAAATGGAAAAATCTCAAATTTTTCTCACTTTGGTATTTCTCACCTTCGCATCGCTCGTTGAGCTTTACAATCAGTTTGTCCAGCGTCAGTTGCTTGCCGATTGTGACTTTAATGGCACGATTGAAATTCTCCGAGATGTTATTAGTTGAGAATTGTCTCAAATGGCCAGCCATCAGTTTGGCTTTTGCCGACGCACATTCGAAGAACATCGATTTTTTATTGTCGTACCTGAATAATAAAGTTACGATTTTGAAGAGGGATGAAGTCGTGAATTTACCATTTCCATACTTCTTCGTGCACTTTTCCTTTCATAATGGAAAGACGCTCATTGTATGCATCTATCGTGAAGACTCCGAGAAGACCTGTTTTCCACTTTCCATCTCGCTGAATTAACAATGTTTAAATAATTAAAAGAAGAACTCTTCTTCTCGCTTTCTCGAAACATAATGATTTCCTTCAAGAGGACTACACGATGGACGGGCCTCGCAGAGAAGAGTAGCGAAAAAGACATGTAGCGAAAAATCCATCATTGAGAAAAAGGTGATTTATCGCCACGTGGAGGACTTTCTGCACGTGTAGCCCTCTCGGAGAAAAAACATATAATTTTACCTGAACTCCGAATACAAAAGGCTTCGCCTTGTCCGCCTTTGGTCTTTTGAACTTGTGAATCATTAACGAATAGATGTGCAGATCACATCGTATAACTCTCACGTCCAACGCCTGAACAAGTACGGTACTTCTTTTTATTAAATTGGAAAAGGAAGACTCACTTTGCTGTATTCAGTTAAACTGAATTCGCCATCCATTAGGAGGCATGGGATGATTTTCCCACTTGGAACTCCTCCTGCCTTTCTAAATTCTTCAACAATAAAAGAGGCAAATCCCTGGTGGACTTCAGTAGCCCGAGAAGTGTGAATCATATAACACAACGGTAAGACTCTATTCTTCCTTGATCTCGTTGTCCTAAAATAATGGGTTTATTGTTGCCTTTATTCTTTTGAAACCTACATAAATGTGTTTGTTTCTCCGAGAAGTGTCGTCACGTAGGCATCCCCGAGGTTGTACGTGGTGTCCACGTGCAACCTCGAAGGGAAAAAAACTCCATCGTCCGTTTTTGCAAGTAATTCTTCGATTGCTACCTTTCGTGCTTGTGGAGCCATTTGGCAAATATCTTCGATTTCATCACGCCACTCGGTAACGCGAGATTCTTCAGGGCAACTTTTCAAGAAAATCTTGATCGCTTCAGGGAAAGATTTATAGAAAGTAACGTCGAGTACTCCTCCATCAGCTGAAAATCATATTTCTCAACATATGCAAGGTAATTTTCACACACCGACGGTGTAGCTCAGCCTGTCTCCGTGTGTGCGCTTTGCGTCTTCGATCATATCCTGTGTCGTGATTGCCTTAGGCCCTGTTTTACACATGACGACGTCGCCGTTCTCATTATGATGAAGGTTATGCAACTGAAACAGAATAAAATTATTTGCATTTAAAGGTGGAGTAGCGTCGTTGAGGATTCTCAGTATTTTAAAGGATTTTTGCTTTAAAATACTGAGAATGGCATAAAATATCGAATTATCACAAAAAAGGAACGAAGAAAATTGAGTAAGAATGAAAAAATTCGATCGGAAAATAGTGATTTTCAAAACTCTCGCTAATCTATTTTTTGAAATACCGCGCCTTTTCCATACTGTAAACAACGTAAACAACAAACCCCGCCCATTTTCGTGCAAACACACATTCCGAAAAGTTGTTATTGCACCAAAATGGGTGAGGTTTGTTGTTTACCGTATGGAAAAAGCGCGGTATTTCAAAAAATAGATTAGCGAGAGTTTTGAAAATCGCTATTTTCCGATCGAATTTTTTCATACTTACTCAATTTTCTTCGTTCATTTTTGTGATAATTCGATATTTTGTGCCATTCTCAGTATTTTAAAGAAAAATCCCCAACGACGCTACTCCACCTTTAACCGAAACAGTTTTCAAACCTGCTTTGATGAGACTTCGATACCTAAATCCTTTGCTGCTACTTTAGCTCCACGGATAGTGCGGTGTGGCATGACTGTAGTGAGAAGAGTTTTCCGGTCTTCAGCTGAAAATAGTTATTACAGTTGTATCCTACTTTTGTTCTTTCTCACCTAACAATCGTCTTTTCCGGTTTGGATCAGATGGACGTTTGTATCGTCCTTCCATCACAGAGTAATAGATATAAACGTGTTCCTTGTGTGGGAGAACCTAAGAATCATTAAGTCTTCGCCGTGAAGTTTTCAAACAAACTTACGTGTCTGGTGAAAAACGGATTCTCAAAGTCCGTGCATCTCCTACTCTTGATGATTTCACCAAAGATTTTGGCGTTCTCATAACGCGGTGCGTTTTTAGTAGTTTCTTGGGTGGCGCTCTTAAACCAGATATGACCGTCGAATGGCGAAGCATCATTCCCTTTCAATGGAACGCGGACTGTCAGCCTGCTCTGATGCTCAAGTTTCTGGAGAATGTCGGGTGTGATTTCATCCGCAGCGACGTAGCTGAAATTTGAAACTACTGAATACAATCGTGAAAACTCCGAAAAACTCTTACCTCTTTCGGTTGATGATATTTTCCCAGTCATTGCTGCAGAGCCATTTTGGCGGATCCATACTGATTTATTCCGCTAAAAAAATTATTAGAATAATTTTTAAAAAAAATTATTAGAATAATTTTAAAAAATGACAGCGGAAATTGCGAAAATGCGGAGCGCTTTGGAAAAATTGCAGAAGAAACATAATAATTTCCTTCAAGAGGACTACACATCATTGAGAAAAAGGTGATTTATCGCCACGTGACCCTTTTGCTAAGCTTATTTGGAGGACTTTGACTGGGTGAAAATCGAGAATCTTCTGGAATGTTCGAGAAATTTCAAGAATTTATTTTAGAATCTTATGGAAAGTTCTGAATAAAAAATAATTGTTTTCACAAATTGCGATATTGCAATTTTTATTGCAACTTTGTTGAATGATTCAATGAATAACTTCTACAAACTATCTTTGAGTTTTGGAAAACGCCAGTCGGTCGGAGCGCGCCTTGGTTTTTATGTGGTAGTCAAAAATTCAAAAGTGCGAATGTAGCTATTTTTCAGTCAGTAGCGAAAAAGACATTCCGTAGTCAAAAAGGCAAAAGTGCGAATGTAGCTATTTTTCAGTCAGTAGCGAAAAAGACATTCCGTAGTCAAAAAGACAAAAGTGCGAATGTAGCTATTTTTTCGCTCAGTAGCGAAAAAGACACTCGTAGTCAAAAAGCAATGTAGTCAAAAATCCAGTAGTCAAAAAGTGTTTCCCGTAGATGTAGATGGTAGACGGTGCCTCATCGCTATCCTGAAATTTCAGCAATTTTAGGCTTAGATTTGTGATTTTTGTCAATTTTTGACTGTTCTGATCAATTTTCCATTTTTCGGCTGGATTTTTCTATAGAATTTTTTCTAAATATCTTCTTGAAAAAAAGGTTTAAAATTTATTTTTGGACAATTTCGATCGATCTAGGAATCTTAAAATTTTAGCTGTAAAAAAAGCAGAAAATCTGGGATTTTTAGGTAATGTTTCTGTAAAAATACAGTAATTTTTTAAGTTTAAAGCGTTTTTTTTTTTAAAATTAGCTAAAATAGCTTTTCCAGCTAAAAAAAGGGAATTTTTTCGGGAAAAAGATAACCAAAAATTGATGAAAATTGAGTTTCCCCCGGATAAAATCACATTTTTAGTCGCTCACTTTATTCGGAGTCCGCCCTATCAGCTTCATCTTCCCACTTTTTAGTTTTACGGAATAAATATAAAAAATAAACTGTGAGAAAATTAAGTTTTCACGTGAATTTTTCCTTTTTTGTTTCGTTTTTTCGTTCTTTAGGTGTATTACTACTTCATTTCACAATTTCAACTTTTCATTTCGACAGTTGGCTCGAGAACATTTCAAAAACTGAAGCACTATGCGTACTGTAAGTTCACAGTTTTCAAAGCAAAAAAACATGTGAAATTTTCAGAAAAATGCTCCAAAGAAGCAGGATAATACTGATAATGGCCAAAAATTTGTGATTTCAAAGGTATAAAAAAACAAATTTTTGAATAAAATTTCTTTTCCAAAATTTCAGATTTTCGGATTTTAGGACCATCCTAAAATTGTTTTTTAGCCTTAAAATTCCATGCAAAAATATTTGAGCCTAGAGTGGGCTCGAACCCCGGACGTGTGCATGGCAGACATAGAAAATCCCACTGCGCCATTTGTGCAAAATTGCTGAAAATGACTGAAAATGATTTTTTTCCAAATTTTATAGCATAATTTAGCTAACACCAGTTGCAAAAATATTTGACCCCAGCTGGGACTCGAACCCAGGTCTTCTGACTGGTAGTTGTGAAAAATCGGACTCGAACCCCGGTCTGTTGCGTGGCAGACCTAGAAATTCCCACTGAGCCATTCCTCCAATTTTCGTCTAAAACCTCCAAATTTTAGACGGATTTCTCCAACCAACTCGCCGAGCTTGCTCCCAAAATGAGCTTCACACCAGGCGCCAAGAATGCTCTGCAAACCGCCGCCGAAGGTCTCATGGAGGACATGTTCAGGTCGGCGGGTCTTGTTGCCGCCGCAAATGGGAAGATCAAAGTGGAGATGGTGCATTTGGAAGTGATAAAGAAGCATTTTATGAATGTCTAGAGAAACAGAAAACTCGGGAATATTTATTGATAAAAATCTATGTAAATTTAGAACAATTTGAAGAGTTTTTGTTTTTTTTTTGCTCAGGCTAAGGCTTAGGCTTAGGCTTAGGCTTAGGCTCAGGCTTAGGCTTAGGCGTAGGCTTAGGCTCAGGCTTAGGCGTAAGCATATGCCAAATATAACTCATGCTGCGGTAGCTTTTCTTCCAATCGAACTTGATAAGACCAAGTTATCCGAAAGTCTATGAAAAAACACTACAAAGTATGATCCTAGTCTATGAAAAAAAAAAAGCCTAAAAACTATTTCATACCATTGAAGATCTATCCACTTTGCAAAAGTCGATTAGTAAACAAACAACCATTTGATTTTGATTAACATCGTAATTAGCTATGTGTTGGCAATTTGCATATGTATAATATAATACATCCCACAAAGTGTCAAACGATCTATCGAACAACGATGAAACTGCTCGTTTTGCTATTTCTAACATTTTCGGTTGCGAAAAGTTGTTTGGTAGTCAGATTGATTAATCCAAGTGAGTTTTTGATAATTTTGAATAACTGGTTTCATTTTATTCCAGGTTGCACCTACTGTAGCTTTTCTTCATATTTTGAAACAACTACGAATGTCCATAAGTTCTTTATAAATAATATCTCAACTCACGTTTATACGGCCACCAATCAACGGGGGAGCAGTATCGGATGTACCAAAACTTTTGAATGTTCAAACGAAAAATTCAGTCTTGTGGGAGTAACAATGGATCCATTTCAACTCAACAATTCTGATATTGTTACTATGGTATTGTTTTTTCAAGGATCATACTTTGTAGTGTTTTTCTGTAATTTTAGTTCCCGGCGAAGGAGATTGAGGTGACTTGCAATCCAAGCACAAACATCCGACGGCCATGTCAAGCTTAGAAATATTTATATGGGATGTGTCGACTTTCGTATGTTTTTTAATAAATTCCGTATCCGTAAGCTTCAGACTTTTACGAGAAAGGTGATACTGTCTAGCAAGAAAAAAATATTAGCGGTTGAGGTAAAAACCTTTCAGACTAATTGTAACGCATGTGGGTAAAAGTTAAAGACCCTTACAGTTATAACGTGTATATTTTCAGATAGTCTCAGAATGACAACACTTCGCCCTCCTCCACCTACTTTTGTGACTCTTACACCACCTCGATGGATCACTGGCCGGCCTGCAGTGTTCTCGTTCCAAAACTTGAAGTCATGGTTCGGGTTCTGAGAAATAAATATTTTTTGTTACCATCAAGAAGGTTCAGATGAACACGATACATTGTATAGCGCTTTTCAAGTAGATTTTTTGAATTTTGAAGACGATCACATACCCCTTTATGCATTTGTTGTAACTTCAAGTTAATATTTCCAATAATGGAAACCTCAAAACTGAATCACATTCAACTACGAGCGTGTGTAAGTAACTTACGCTAAGATACATTAGGTCGGCAAATAAATATTGACATATTTTGCCATTTTACGATTTTTTGTAAATTTTATATATGTGACTTATAGTAGGCAGTGAGTATATAAAATCATTTGAATTTCAGCTACTTTGGTATTAAGCTGTCTATTTTCATATGAATTATGCCAAAATTCCAAAATTTTTGTGCCACCATTTTTTTGACAGGTATGTGTCCATTAAAAATGGGATATCTAGGCCTGAAAATGTACCAATAATCTTGAAAAAAAATTAGATACATATTTTCATATGAATTCCGGCAAAAACTCCAAATTTTTTGTGCCACCATTTTTTTAACTGGCACATACCCATTAAAAATGAATTCGAGACAAAAAGCTCTCTAACGCAGCTGGAATGAAACATCTAGGCTTGAAAATGTACCAATAATCTTGAAAAAAAATTAGCAATCTTTTTCAATCTATTTTTTGGCATGTCAATCTATTTTTTGGTATGTCAATCTATTTTTTGGTATGTCAATCTATTTTTTGGTATATCAATCTATTTTTTGGTATGTCAATCTATTTTTTGGTATGTCCATCTATTTTTTGGTATGCTAATCTATTTTTTCGTATGTCAATCTATTTTTTGGTATGGAATATCTAGGCCTGAAAATGTACCACTAATCTTGAAAAAAAAAATTAGCTACATATTTTCATATGAATTATGCCAAAATTCCAAAATTTTTGCGCCACCATTTTTTTGACGGGGGGCTTTTTTTTCTTTTCCCTTTTTTTTGGGACGAAAAAATTCAAAAAAAAATTACCCCGTGGTGGAGAGTTGAACTCGTAAGATATGAAAAAATCGAAAATTTTTTGAAAATTTTTTTCGTGATTTTTTGAGTAAGTCGTTAGACTAGCAAATCGGAGATTTGCTAGGCTTCGCAGTTTGGTTCGGCGTAGAGTAACTCAAGAATAATTCGCTTTATCAAAGTTTAGTCAAGTGTTGAGTAAATGCCAAGTAAATGTGCTGAAGTTTGTCAAGACCGGCCAAATTTAGTTTAATATTAATTTTAGAAATAAAAATTTCCACTTTTCAAATTTTTTTGCTTAAAATAGGCTTAACAGTTGTCCAACGCTTCTATGTGTATTCGGGCCTGCGGCCCTCAACATGAATTATTGGGCTCAGAATAGGTCTAAAAGTTGTCCAACGCTTCTGCGTCTATTTGGGCTTGCGACACTCGAACTGAATTATTATGCTAAGAATAGGCTTGACGGATCTCCAACACTTCTTCGTGTATTCGGGCCTGCGGCCCTCAACTCGAGTTTTTGGGCTCAGTATAGGCTTAACGGCTGTCCAATACTTTTGTGTATTCGAAGGCCTCCAGCCTGCTCTGCTGGGAATATAGATAGAAAAGGCCTAAAGTTTCAAAGAGTAAGAAGGCGGCCCTAATCCTTGATTTTTGGGTTTGACTGAAAAACAATAGCATTGCAGGCCTCCAGCCTGTCCTGCTGGAAGTCAGGTTAAAAGTAGCCAACATGTTCAAAAAGTGCGGCCCTCAATTAGATTAGGGAAAAATTAAAAATCTCGAAAAGTCTTCAAAATTGAGTTTTCCTCACGTTATTAAAAATAAGAAATGAAAATTGTCGAATTCATCACCAAAAATAGAGAAAGAGAGAGAGTGGTAGAAAAGTTTTTCACGTTTAATTCTCTCCAATCTTTTTTTTTTGATCGAATCTTTTTGATTTTGCAAAAATTGAATGATGGCCTACATTTTGGAAAGTGGGCCAATTTTTTTCAAAATAGTTTCAAAAAAATGGAAATACGAAGTTCTCTCTTGCGCACAAATTGGAACCAAATGTCAGAAAAACTGAAGATTTGGGGCTGAAAAAACATGAAATTCGTCAGTGCAAAGAATACATCCATTTTGACCATACTCCAGAATCCCGCTCAAATCAGTGTTTTAGCCTTCCCAAAAGCGCCCCCCACAATGATGACGATGGAAGGCGCTATTTTTGTAAGCTATTGAAACAAATTGCTCAAAAAACCGCCAACCCTAAGCCAAGATATAAGCTCTCAAAGTGCAGTCACATTTCTCGGGACACCCCATTACGACAACGTGCCCTTATTTTTTATTTCTGTCAAGAATGCAATTTCAGGATTTAATATAGGAAGAGGCAGAATTTTGATGTTAATATCTAGATCAGTTGAGTTTTGTTTGTTAAAGGTGGAGTAGCGCCAGCGGGAAAATTCTTAAAAAATTATTTATATTGTCCCAAAATGACCAAATAAATTGATAAAACTTTTCAAAAATTTTTTGAAATTTTTTTATTTACTGTCAAAAATTTACTCAGTTTTTGCCACTTTTTTGGATTTTGGAAGTCGACCAAAAAAAACATTTTTTTTTCAAAATTTTTTTTTAAGTCAAAAAGCGAACCACACAAAAATACCATGTTTTTCAGTTTTGATCAATTTTGATCAATTATTCATTTTATTAAAATTCGAGTCATTTCCTGTTGATTTCGTAACTTGTTTTAGGTACACAGTTGAAATGCGATGTGCGCATAGTGGATGAAGAGCCATTATGTGCTCATCGCGAGAAGTTCGCTAAATCGGTTATTTTTGTTGGGAAACTTGTGATCTATGTATTTTTGGAATCAGGATAAAATTCTGGGTTGAAACGATAAAATTGTGTACAATTTGGAAAATTTTGGATTTTCAAAACAAAAAAACAAAAAGTTTATTTCAAAAATGATTGCCTTCTGGCTTGCCTTGCAACTGAATGAGGTGGCCGTGCATTTTTTTTTAGCTATGTGATTTTGATTAACATGGTAATTAGCGATTTGTTGGCAATTTGCATATGTATCATACATCCCACAGAAGAGATTCTGTCAAACGATCTATCAAACAACGATGAAACTGTTCGTTTTGCTATTTCTAACATTTTCGGTTGCGAAAAGTTGTTTGGTAGTCAGATTGATAAATCCAAGTGAGTCCAATCTAAAAGTTTTGACTGAAATAGTAAAACCGTGTTTCAGGTTGCGACCAATGAGGCTTTTCTGACTTTTCGTCTACCGCGATGGTATAGCAGTTCTAATGGATGTACCAGAACTTTTGAATGTTTAAACGGAAAATTCAATCTTGTGGGGTTAACCGTGGATTGGAATCAACGCGAAAATGTTACTTTGGTATAGTTTTTTCAAGGATCATACTTTTTACTGTTCTTCTGTAAGTTTAGTTCCCGGCACAGGATATTGAGGTGACTTGCGATCCAAGCACGAACATGATTGGGCTCGACCTTCCCGACGGTCACATCAAGCTTAGAAACGTTTATATGGGTGGTGTCGACTTTCGTACGTTTCATACTAGGGGAAATCTTGCATCTGGACGAAGGCTTCCTTGTTAGTAATATCACTATGGTGTATATTTTCAGATCGTCGTGGTCCAGCTCCTCAAACAAGATCTACTTCTCGTCCACCGTTAAATGACGGCTTTTCGCTTCACAACTTGAAATCATGGTTCGGGTTTTAAGAAATAAAGTTAATTTGTATCACTTAAGAAGATCAGACGCAAAGTCTACAACGCAAAGATCACGACAAAACTAGAACCAAATTTAGGCTACCTTTGAATCTTCTAGCATACCAGTATATATACCACACACATATATATATTATACCAGCCGTTGGCCGCAAGGTTTTTTTTTAAGCTCAAAGCGACTTCAACAAATATATAGGAAACCAGCCGCTAACTTAAATTTTCCCAAACTACAGTAACCCTACTGTATACCTACAGTACCACTACGGTACTTTGACATTATCCCCCATGAACTCCTAAACCAATACCTCACCTAAAGCTCAAAAGTGGGTTTTTTTTTCAAACTACAGTAACCCTACCGTATACCTACAGTACCCGTACAGTACCACTACAGTACCTTGACATTTGGTTTGGTTGTTGACTTGGATTCGTCTTGGCTCTCCGAGAGACGTGCCGAAGCACGTCTCTCGGAGATTATCCTCCGCCAACTTATCCTCCGCCAACTCGCATATCAACACCTCTTTAAAATGTTTTCAAAAAAAAAAAAAAATTTGAATTCCCGCCAAAATGTTTTCGAAAAATGTTTCATTTTTTCTCAAACTACAGAAATCTTACAATGATCCAACATTACCTCTACAGTACTACTACAGTACCCCGACCATATCCCACCACTAACCTAAAACTAATATCTCTTCAAAAGACGGAAAGTCAATTTTTTCCAAATTACGGTAATCCTACAGTAACCCTACAGTACCTCTACAGTAATAATATAGTACTCTAACCATATCCCTCCCCTAACCTAAAACCAATATCCCTTCATAAGCCAAAACTTTGCACACTACAAAGACTCGGTAGACTACAAACTATGGAACAAACGGAAATATTTTTTATATATAAGTATTGATAAACAATCATTTATAGTGTTCAATAACCAATCAGGAAGGCCTGAAACCGCAAATGTAGCCAATGAAGCACGTTCCATTAGTCGAACTCACTGTACACCTGAAATTCAACACACTTCCAACAAACTTCCCAATCCAACACTCACGAATAATCATCCACCCCTATACTTTGTTTTGTAGTACTATTGAATCCATAGTGAACACACAACGAGTCCTTTGCTAAAGTACCACTTGGCTGGTCGACTCCCCAGATGTACCCGGTTGGATTAAGAGAGAGTGTGGGGTCCGAGAAGGTGAATTCCTGGATTTTTTTTTGTTTTTTGGGTGAAAAGACTAGAAATGCACTTACATTTGTGCCGTTACAGCTAGCGGTTTTATTAACACCTGTGCAAATTGGCTTGCGATCGCCGTTTATCCAAAATCCTACGGTGCTACGGCCAGCGGCTCCACTGGGAAGATCCGTGAGGTGGGGTTGGGCAAGATCTCAAAATTGTTGTGCACGGTACCTCTAACTGTATTTTATGACCTACCTTGAATCAAGCCATACTCCTCAAAATTCTCTACACCACTCAAAATCGAATTTCCATAGCTCTTGGTGCACATTGACGAGCCTTGTTTTTGAGTTATGCAGGCTTTTGCGGGGACGACCTGAATACCTACTATGTTAATTTAAACTGAAGCATGTTTTAGTACCCCTATACACCACTGCCCTTTAGGTCTCGTAACCATTGTGAAGTTCTTCGGGCAAGCTGGGACGGGGGTGAATGTCCAAAGGCTGTTGGATACAGTGATGTCAAACTCTCGATAGGTGTAGTTGGCGGTTTCGGCGCCGAACTGGAATTTATTTGGATTTTTTTTTTGAGAAAAATTCCCTGAGAATATGAGTAATTCGGAATATTTTAACAAGACTAGATTTGTTTCGGAAGAGGTTTTTTTTTTGAAAATTTAGCGCGACTTCAACAAATATATAGGTCCCAACCTAATACCACTTCAAAAACTGAAAATTCAAATTTTCCCAAACTACAGTAACCCTATCTTATACCTATAGTGCCCCTAGAGTACTATTACAGTACTACCTTGAGATCATCCCCCACCAACCCCCAACCTAATACCTCTTCAAAAACTGAAAACTCAAAATTTCCCAAACTACAGTAACCCTATCGTATGCCTACAGTACCTTGACATTATCCCACACCAACTTTCAACTAAATACCACTTTAAAAACTAACAATTTGAATTTTACCAAACTACAGTAACCCTACCGTGTACCTACAGTACCCCTACAGCACCTTGGCATCATCCCCCACCAACGCCCAACCTCATACCTCGTCAAATGCTAAAAATTCAAATTTTCCCAAACTACAGTAACCCTACCGTATACCTACAGTACCCCTAAAGTAACCCTACCGTGCTACTACAGTACCCCAACCATATACCCCCACTAACCCTAAACCAATATCCCTTCAAAAACAAAAACTCAATTTTTCCCAAATTACAGTAACCTTACAGTACTCCTACAGTACCCCTACAGTGCTACTACAGTACCCCGACCATATTCCCACACTAACAATAAACAAATATCTCTTCAAAAGACAAAAAATCAACTATTCCTGAGCTACCGTAACCTTACAGTACCCATACAATACTACTACAGTACCCCGACCATATCCCTCCACTAACCTCAAACCAATATCCCTTCAAAAATCGAAAAGTCAATTTTTCCTAAACTACAGTACCCCCACAGTACTACCTTGACATCATCCCCCACCAACCTCCAACCTAATACCTCTTCAAAAACTGAAAACTCAAAATTTCCCAAACTACTGTAACCCTATCTTATACTTACAGTACCTTGACATCATCCCACACCAACTTTCAACTAAATACCACTTTAAAAACTAACAATTTGAATTTTACCAAACTACAGTAACCCTACCGTGTACCTACAGTACCCCTACAGCACCTTGCCATCATCCCCCACCAACGCCCAACCTCATACCTCTTCAAATGCTAAAAATTCAAATTTTCCCAAACTACAGTAACCCTACAGTACCACTACAGTACCTTGACACTATTCGACATAACGAGACTGCGCTTTATATATAGTAAATTTAGTATATATAGTAAGTATTTGTGCGATTTCGATTTTTAAGTTTAACGAGAAGTTAAAATGATTTTCCTGCTCCCAAGCGTACCTTCATAGAATTCTCCTCAGCTGTCAGTGGACACTGTGCAGTCTCCGTGCCATTCATCTGAAATTTAATATTATCCTGAGAGGCCTGAAGGCCTGAAGGCCTACCTTAATGGCGACTTTGTTGCTCCCACCACTATCCGTCTCCCTAACCGTTGACACCTGCCCAATCTCATAGGCAATGCAGTTTTGGGTACCGATGGCGTGGGAGACCATCTGAAAATTTAGACATAGTGCATGTAGGAGCCGCGACGGGACACGCAACGCGCCGTAAAATACTCCAGATATGGCCGAGCCAAAATGGCCTAGTTCGGCAAACTCTTCCATTTCAATTTATGAGGGAAGCCAAAAATCCGTGCTCAGTGAGTATTACTCACCATACAAGCACTCAACCCGTAACAATACTCCACACAAGCATCAAAGTCCATAGTCAATGGTGATGGATTCATAGTGACATCTTCAGGTGTACCATATATCAGTACCATTTTGTATGGGATAGATGTCTAAAATTCCAGCGTTAAAATGTGGCCTTCCAAAGAACTAACCTCAAGGAAAATCAAGATCAACATGATCAAGTAGAATTTGAGCATCTTTTGATTTTCGTAAATTCTATTATATGAGACAATTTTTAAACGTCGAGAAACATGAAATGAGACACATAATGTTTATTCATTTGAAGGGATATAACGGCAGGAACCATGGAAACACATCGGGACACACATCCTTATAGTCTATCGGAAAGGTGAATTTTGTTTGTTTTTTGTTTTAACGGAGCCAACATATTGAACCCCGAAGCATTTAAAGTCAGGGATAATATGTATATACCGTGTATGTATATATATATATATATATATATATATATATATATGTACTCCTACCGTACCACTATTGTACCACTACAGTACCCCGACTATATCCCTACACTAACCCCAACTAACTATCCTTCCAGAAGCCAAAAAACTTCACAGACTACAAAGACTACATAGACTACAAACTATGGACACACGGAATAAGCGCTCTATATATAGTAAATGGTATACATAATATTGTGGGAAAGTACTAGGGATTTGAGCACTGAGAGGACTCCGCTAACACGGGTTCCCGCAGTTTCACTTCCGAAAAAATTTGGGAAACATGGCGTCTAACTGGAAAATTTGTGTCAGGGGGTTCCCCTAAATACACCTGCGGTGATAAAACTGGAGCTAATTCTCAGAAACTACCTAATTATCTCCTTTATCTCCTTGATCTTCTATAGAAAGACAACCGAGATATAGCCTCACAAAAGCTAATATGGATGTTTTCTGTTGATGCACCATGTATTGTAATTTGAAATTGACGGTTCTTAGTGTGAAGAAATTTGAAGGTATCTTTAATTATAGAAGGGGAGTAGCGCCAGTGGGGATTTTGTCTAAATACATTTATTATGATCACGACCGAATATCATAATAATACACTCTAAAATTTTTTAGATAGTTTATAATGTAGAACATAATTCATAATATGTATATAACAAAATTAATTTTTTCGGGATAAAACCAATAGCAACCGAGTTGCATATAAACGGTCAAAGTCCCCGCTCGATACACCATGTTTAACAAGTTCGGCACTATATATCTGGATTTTATTAAAATATATACATGAAATTCTTAGGTATTATGTCATAGAAAAACAGTTAACAAGTATTTTGTCAGTTGACAGTTTTTTGTCAAATCTAATAGTCACCGAGATATGAGCTGTCAAAGTATAGTCGATGCACCATGTTCGTTAGTTGGATTCTTAATATCTACATTAGCAATTTATTGTGCGGTCATGCACAATGTTTTATCTATGCTTTGATCTATACGGCCTGTCTGCCGGTCTATTGTGACCCGCAGTCTTCCCACTTGCTCTGCCCCCTCCCTCTTCCTGTTTAGGGTGTAATTGTGAGGGAGAGTAATTCTATGAACTCCTTTGCCACTGAGCGGCCTAATATTCCTAATGTTCTCGTCTATAAGTCATCAACAACTGAGGTAAGTCGCTATTTTTATGAGTCTCCCTGTGCAGTTTTAATCCCTGGCGGCCCATAGTTCGGCCTTATGAGCTAGATAACTAAGTGCTGGCCTGGACAAAAAATAAATAGATGTTCCTTTACGTAAATTAGACAACAAGCTTAAATCTAAGATGGTTCAATTCCACATGCATATCCCTTGTAGCACAGTTCACCTCTCAGCGATGCCACGTTGCACCTGCAAACCCTTTTTAGTTTTTTTCCACCCTATACCCTAAACTCACATGTAATCATCGATTCCAAGAATCGTAGTTTCTGTAAAGTAAAGGTTCAGGCAATTTGAACTAGATGGTACATAATCTACGCCACTTGGTTGATTAGCGGCCCATGTGTACCCGTCGTAGGCGGTTAGTAAGGGGTCAGAATAGGCGAATTCCTGGGAAGTTTAATCTTATACTAGTTACTGTGTAATCCAGGATTACATTTGTCCCGTTACAATCTACACTTTTCACAGTTTCCATACAAGAAGTCTTACGGGCCCCATTGATCCAAACACCGTAGGTGGTGAAGTTGCTCTGAAGACCGAGCCAAGGCTGAGCGGTAGCTAAATACGGGGGTTTAGCCGGAATTAAAGAAATTGACGCTAGGCCACCTACCAGCAACAAAATCTCGTTCCGCCAAAGTTTGCAGGCCACTCAGCACCCCACCGTATAAGCTCTTGCACTGGGTAGCACTGTCCTGCTGGGTGAGGCATGTGGTGGTGGGGATGATCTGAAGCAGGAAGTTGTAGGTTAGGAGGTTAGTAGCACGATCTTCGTAAACTCAGCAAGAGTTTGCTCCAAGAAATTCGGAGCTATAGGCCCCGGAACATTTTCGGCAAATTTTGATTTAGAACTTTTTTTTGGAAATTTCAGAATTTTAATTTCAATCGGCAAATATCTTTTTTAAAAAACGGGAAAAAAAATTTCAAAAAGGCACAGTTTTAAGTGTTTCCGTCTTATAAAAAATCCCTCTAAAAACTTCCGGCAAATTGATATCCGGCAAATCGGCAAACCAACAATTTGCCGAACAGCAGTTGTCTACCATAGGTATCATTTGGCATTACTTCTGATCGTTCCCTAGAGTCCTAGCCTAGGTTAGCTGGAACATCCACAGCTGAGATTGAACAAAACTAACCCCAATACACCACGACCCAAGCGGTCTCACAAACATTGTAAAGTTTGCCTGGCATGATACACTAGAGCCCGAGGTGAAGGTCCAAGTGTCGCTGATACTGTATGGATAGAAAGTATTATTGAGCTGGTAGCCTGTCTGAAAGCTTTTTCTAAAGAAACCTCCTGTAAAAGTACATACCACCATGGAATTCCCATCGGAAGTTGTTGAGCAGTTGGTGGAGTTGGCGGATAGCATCTGAAGCTTGCCATATCTATAGAATAAGTTGAAGTAGGTCCTACCTTGACACCCATAACCTTCCCGGAACTTGCTTCAAGTTGCTGTAATGTTGAGATTTGACCAAACTCAAAGACTATGCAAACTTCGCTGGAATCGGGGGTGTAGACAGCCTGGAATTGGAACGTTAAACCCATGAAACTCACTGTTTCCAGATAGTTCATGACATAATGTATAGGTCGCCCAACTGCTATGGAGGACCCCACATCAGCTAGAACATCTTAAAAGCCTTACATCAACCGGATTTTATAATTGTGTTTTTCAAGCTTATAGGCTCGTCACATGGCCCATTTATAGACTTCTGACACGGATTTCTAGCTTCCGTGTCATACATTGAAATGTAAGAGTTCTGGCCGAACTAGGCCATTTTGGCTCGGCCATATCTGGGGTAGATTCACGTGTCGCGTCGCAGCTCGGTTTTAGTTGTAAAACTAAATGTATTTGTCCGTGTGGAGTACACGACTTTCCCACGCGTTGTCCGGCAGGCGATTGCCAATGGAGCGCAAAAAATTCAATGAGGAAGGCCCACGGTAGAACAGAAACTAGATGGGTTGGTTCATGATACTCAGTCTAGAAACCTATATTGGCTACTATCTCGAAAACCATCACAAAATCGATTTTGCGATGCATATAAAAAACATGGCCGCGATGAAATTATCTATCTTTTTGTTGATGAATTTTCGATTTTGTACTTTCCGGCCAAGTTATACACGTTTGTTCGATGGAGCGCGTTTGCACCAGCAACTGCTCTGAAACTCACCACACAAGTGTCCATGTTGTAACAATATGCTATACACGTGGATAAGCTATACGACTTCATCGATACTTGTGAATAATCCACTGGTTGCCCATAAAACACTACCATTTTAAAAGGGTCCGCACTCTGGAAGTATTTACCTGTCGCGTAACTTTTTGGTTCTAACTCACTAGACACCTGAGTATTAATAGGAGCCAATAGAGGAGCATGGCATGAATTCATATGAAATGTGTCTTTTTCGGGAATAAACACATTTTTTCGGGAGGGATATATGTCACTATGGCAGTGTAATAAGGAACATGCTCTGTCTAGTGAACCTGATGTTTTAGGCTGAAGATCAAGAAGGTGCGCAGAGGATTTTCGCGGATTTCTGGCTTCCCTCATACAGTGCTTTTTTTCCACTTCTACGAATTTAAAGGTAGGGAAATTGCTTTAAAACATGCCTATGGTACCACAATGACCAAATATCATAGTAAAAAAATTTTTAAAAATTTTCTAAATTTTATATGATTTTTTGAAAATTGAAAAAATCTCGAATTGCATCAAATTCCTATTTGAATTACCGCCAATAGTTCGATGTTCGATGGAGCGCGCTTGCATTATTTTAACTTTTATTTATTAATTTTTCTTATTTCTGATTGATTTTTCATGTTTTTTTGAGTAATTTTACTGGAAATTTAATGAAAAATTCAAGATAAATGTAGATTGTTCACTAAAAACAATTGAAAACAGAGAAAGAACGTTTTTCAACGACGTTGAGCCTGAAATAAAAGAAGATTTAGGCTTTAGCGCCCGCTTTTTAATAAAAAATTTACATTTATCTTGAATTTTTCATTAAATTTCCAGTAAAATTACTCAAAAAAACATGAAAAATCAATCAGAAATAAGAAAAATTAATAAATAAAAGTTAAAATAATGCAAGCGCGCTCCATCGAACATCGAACTATTGGCGGTAATTCAAATAGGAATTTGATG
The DNA here is from genome assembly GCF_000002985.6 of Caenorhabditis elegans. Classification (NCBI taxonomy): domain Eukaryota; kingdom Metazoa; phylum Nematoda; class Chromadorea; order Rhabditida; family Rhabditidae; genus Caenorhabditis; species Caenorhabditis elegans. Next base: position 13,914,796 of record NC_003279.8, on the reverse strand, counting down.
CAATTCGAGATTTTTTCAATTTTCAAAAAATCATATAAAATTTAGAAAATTTTTAAAAAATTTTTTACTATGATATTTGGTCATTGTGGTACCATAGGCATGTTTTAAAGCAATTTCCCCACTGGCGCTACTCCACCTTTAAAGGGAGTAGCATTTATGTGGCATGGTCTTGCCGCGCGCTTAGTCATCATTTTTAGCAGTTTCTGTGTAAAATTCGCAGAGACCACGCGTAGATCACAAATTAATTTGTGAAAAAGCAACAGAAATACAAAGTATGAGATAAATATTTTGTGATCTACATGTGATCTACGCGAATTTTACACAAGCGCGCGGCAAGACCATGCCACATAAATGCGCCTCCCTTTAAAGTCGTAGAAGTGAAAAAAAAATGCACTGTAAATTGAAATGGAAGAGATTGCCAAACTAGGCAATTTTGGCTCGGCCATATCTGAGGTAGATTTTCGGCGCGTTGCGGCTGGAGTTTATTTGTAAAACTGATGTATTTGTCCGTGTGGAGTACACAATTTTCCCACGCGTTTTCCGGCGGACGATTGAAAGGCCAGAACCATGTGATTTTGTCTTGCACAATCTGAGCCAAGTGTAGTCTATAGGCCGACACGTGGTGTCAGGCCCTTGCGGTTTGATCTACAAAAAATACGGTAATTTTTTTCCTCCAGGAAAATGTGACGTCAAAATCAGTTGAAAAGTCTGCGTCTCTTCTCCCGCATTTTTCGGAGATCAAATCAAAATGGGGCACTTTGACACCACGTGGGCCGACAAACCAGAACTATAAACTATAAAGTTTTATTCAACAATACCCCTTTAAAAACATAACAGAAAGACAAATATGGGGACAGAAAGTAAAAAAAAAGAAAGAAAAACCGTAAAACATAATAACGTCACCGGTGTGATTAAACATTTGAAAGAAATTAAGGGGTTATGCTAAAAACTAGTAGGTACTGCCATTGCCAAATCCACATCCTCTTTGGTTCGCCCGTCTGTAAGCTTCCCATTCGCCTGATAGTACATTGAAACAATCTTCCTCCAGTCGATGACTGTCTCGATGTTCCAGTCAGCCGAGTTACCAAGCTCTTGCTGGCCTTCTGGAACAGATTCATGATTCTAAGCCGTAAAAAGTTGGGGTGACTAACCTCTTCCTTCATTGGTCGGACTTTGCCTTCCCTGCTGGCCGCCACCCATGGAGAACGCGTCGATGTTCTCCTCGAAGCGAAGATCGTCTTGGGCTTTTCGGGTCATGCATCTCACTGGAAATTCGAATTTTGGATCTTGAGAACTTGGGTCTAAGCCTAAGCCTGAACTTAAGCCTAAGCCTAGGCCGAAGCATAAGCCTGGGAAATTTTTTTGAAAAATATCTGAAAATTTGTTCACTCCACTAGGTCCAAGAATTTTCAGGTTAAAAAAAATTAAAAATTTTCAAAAATCTCCAAGATTGTTCTCCTACTTTTAAACGTTCTGAAAAACATTGAAAATTTGCAAAAAAAATTTTTTGGAGCAATTCTACAGGCCTCCAAAGTAGTGAAAAAATGCACTGGAACAGTTTCAGAACGATGCTAGAGGGGTTGAGAGTGGAGCTTTGCCGCTTAAAATTTTGCAGTGACATATCCTTATGGAACACTTTCAAATGACACATGTCTCGTTTTAAAGTCTGACGGTAAACTAAAAACATTTCCTTGTAAGCCTAAACCTAAGCCAAAGCCTAAGCCTAATAAGCCTAGCTAACGCTCGCCACTGACGCCAAGCCTAAGACTAATCCTACGCCAATGCCTAAAACTGACACTGAAATAAAAGTCAAAAGCCAAAAGCCAAAAGCCAAAACCTAAGGCCGAAGCATAAGGCCAAAGCCTATGCCTAAGCCTGAGCCTGAGCTTAAATCCTAAGCCTAAGCCTAAGGCCAAAGAACAAGCCTAAGTCTAAGTCCAAGCCTAAGTATCAAAAACTTACACCGATTCCGCCAGGCTACCCTCAGCACAATTATCAACTTTGTTAACATATTTATCGGCGACGGCGTGGCGCTTTTCTTATTCATCTGTCTGATCAGAATAGCTCTTCCGAACTTCCATTCCTTATCCGACTGTGCCTGAATTCGTTGGTAGGTGTCAGACATCATAGCAATCAGCAAGTTGATCAGCACAATCAAGGTGACCATCATGTAGATTCCGAATAGAAGTTTTAAGATGATTTTTGCAAAATCTGGAACTAGATGGAGCGGGGGCATTGAATCGGGCTCGACGAGTCCGAAGAGCGAGAAGAAGAGCATTTCGAGGGTTTGAGACGGGGAGGCCAGACGCATCAGCTCGGCGCTGTCCTCGTCGACAGGCTGGTAGGCAGGCTGAAAAAATCTCTTTCAAGGCTCGTTTTTCTTGCCTAACCTACCTGGAAGATACTCGTCACGTGGAGTGTGAAGCCCGCCACGAACAACATCAGGATCACAAGGAAACGGGCCAAATCATACATTAGATCTCTGAAAGCTTCTTCTTCTAAGGGGTCAGCTCAAGCCAAGTACTCACCGAATAATGATCGCCCAGGGACCGAACAAATGATGCACTGTCAGGAAATCCAGGTACTCTACAAAAGCAAATAGCAGGGCAAAGGCGAAAAGTTGATTTTTCAAATAAAGCATTGTCCGGGCGAAATGTAGCTTTTCATCGTTATCCAGGTGGGTTAGGAATACTGCCGGGAGCAGGAAGGCTAGGACATGGACGGCTATCGCCATCGCGGAAAGGACTAGGATTAGGACCTTTACGATTCCTAGGCCAGATCCTCCACCGACAGTGGAGAGTTCGGAGACCAGATTTCCAGAGAGCCAGAGCAACAGGAGCCATTCCACAGGGTTTGGAACCACCGAAGTTACTTCGTACCTGGAAATTGAGATTTTGCAGGTCTATCTGATATCCCCTAAATAAAATTTAAAAAAATAACTTACATCTTATGTGTAATATTCAACACCACAATTGTCAGCAGTATCGTAAAATAGACATGAGACACGATATGGCACACAAATTTAATAATCGGAGCTCTTCCGATCCGACTATCCAGTGGAAGTGAGAAGTAGAACCATGCCGGGGGGCATATTAGCACGAAGAGGGAGAATGCGACAAACTTTCCGAATGACCAGTCGACACGGGCAGTCCATACTTCTGTCAGGTAGCGTTGGACAGACGCGTAGGAGACTACTTCTTTCTGGAAACGGGGTCGTTGAGGGTTGACTGGTTAGGTTAAGCTTGGAGTGTTACCTGCTCATTTTCAATGAGAACATCTAGTAGGGGCCGGCCTCGATTGTCCTTAGCCTTCAGGAGAAGAGCGGCATTGTATTCGGTGGCGGTGATCCCTGAAATAATCTAGGACTAGTAAATTGTAAGTCATTTTCTGAAAAGATTAAATAGCTAAGTGGACCTGTAGCCTTGGCCGGTAACTTTGGTCCAATAACCTTGGTCCAGTAACCTTAATCCTGTAAACCTTGGTCCTGAAATCTTGGCCTAGTAACCTAAAACCTTGGTCCTGTGGTCCTGACCCTGTTCCTGTATCCTTGGTTGGGAAACCCTAGTCCTTGTCCTGGTTTGGAAACCCTGGCCCGGTAGCCTTGGTCCAGGTACTGGTCCTGTGCCCTTGGTCCTGGTTCTGGTCTTGGTCCCGAAACCTTGGTCCGGCAGTTTTGGTTCTGGTACCTTGGTCGTGTAACCTTAAACCCAGTAACCTTGGACCGGTAACCTTGGTACAGTAACTTTGGTCCGGAAGCCCTGGCTCGGTAACTCTGGTCCTGGTCATGGTGTTGGTCCTGGCCCGGACACCCTGGTCCGGTAACCCTGGTCTAGCAACCTTGGTCTTGACCTAACAACCTTGGTTCTGTAACCTTGGTCTTGTAACTTCGGCCCTGTATCCTTGGCCCAAAGACCTTGGTCCGACAGCCTTGGTTCTGATACCTTGGTCCAGTAACTTTGGTCGTGGTCCTGGTTCAGGTCCAGTAACCTTGACCCGATAATCCTGGTCTTACCTAGTGACCTTGGCCCGGTAATCCTGATCCTGGCCCAGTAACCTTGGTCCAGTACGGTGGCCCTGCAACTATGGCCTAGTAGCTTTGGTCCAGTAGCCCTGATCCCGAAACCTTGGTTCAGTAACCTTGGTCTTGGTCCAGTAACTTTGGTCTAGTAACCATAGTCCAGTAACCCTGGTCCTGTAACCTTGGTCCGCTAGCCCCGTTAGTCATGTTCCCGCTCCTGGTCCGGCAGCATTGGTCCGGTAATTTTGGACCTCCCCTGGGCCTTGGCCCAGGGCATGTTCCTGGTCCAGGGGGCCATTTTCTTCGTTTTTCATTACCTACCTAACAACTCCACAGCCATATTCTCACTGAACACTGCCACATTCAACAGATCCTTCGCCCTCTCCTTCTCCTTCTCCGACATATCTCTGTACAACGCGGACAACTTGACTGCCGTCTCAATTGGAGCAGGTGATTGAAGAATAAACTCTTGTAGAGGCTCATTGTCATTGGTTTTACCACAAACCATCAAGTCGAATATGAACTTCCGATCTTCCATCAATTGATGTGTGTCATGCTTCTGTTTCAGGAGGAATCGAAGACATTCTATATGATTATGAGCTGCAGCAAAGCACAATGGAACTTTGCCCTCCTTGGTCTCCGCCAATGGATCCGCTGAACTATCGATGAACAGCTTGACGACACTCAGGTGCCCGGCACGAGTGGCAAAGTGAAGACCAGTCCAGCCATTCTGATCCATGACATTGATGTTAGATCCCTGAGCAATGAGAAGTGAGACCATCTCGTAGTGGCCATTCTGAGCGGCTAGGTGGAGCGGGGTCCTGCCTCTCCAATCCTTGGCGTGCTGCTGCTGAGTAGATCTGGACAGGAGCATTCCTACCACTGCGATGTGGCCTTGCTGGGCAGCCAGATGGAGGGGGATCACGTTCTGAAACGGAATTTTAAACGGGGTCACTGAAAATTTCAAGTTACCATTGTAGTACTGGTCGCGTCAACTTGCACTCCCTGATTCAGAAGCATCCGCACAAGACTGTCGTGTCCACTTTGAGCGGCTAAATGGAGAGGTGTGAAGCCGTATTCAGTTGAGAATTCCTTATTGACATGGTGATTGTAGATGGGCGGCTCGGAACGGACTGTTGCTTGTACGTGCTTGAGCATTTCATTGACGAAATCCGAATTTCCGTAGAACGCAGCGATGTGGAGAGCGTTGAGACCGGTCTGGAAATGCTAGGTTCAGGGGGAATCGAGTTTTTTTTCAGTACAAAATTCATAAAATTTAAGGCTAGCTGTGAAAAATTGTGCTACCAAAGTATAGGCCACGGCTTCAAATTTGACAGGACTTATTCCACTTTGCAGATCAGACCTTTATGCATGAACTGTACTGCCACGTATTGGAAAATGTTATTTTTGACAGCCTTACCTTTCTCGAACACCGTTTCCATAGGATCTTATCGAATGCCTCCAAAATCGATATGAATCCGTTTTTGGCGCCAAGGTGGAGAGCAGTCATTCCGTGCTGAAAATCAATTCTGCCTAAAAATCGGTAAAAGAACCCCTACCGAATTCTCATCTTCCGCGTTTGCTCCATTCTCCAGCAGAATCTTCACAATGTTCGCGTGACCTCCCGCAGCTGCCATATGAAGTGTAGTGGCTTCCAGTGTTTTGGTCTTTGCCTGGATTACCATAGGCTTGTCGATCATCATAAGCTCACGGACCACGGCTAGGGAACCCTGGAACAATATTATTTTAGTTGCAATCAAAAGCTGAAGCTTCCACCCCTACCTTCATCGCAGCAATATGTGCGCAGGTGAATCCATTATGATCAATTGCGGTCAACACACTCCGGTTGTTATTTCTCATTTTCAGGAAGAGCTTCACAACGTCGGGGAAGTCATTCTCAGCTGCCAGATGGAGAGGGGTTTGACCCTTGTCGTCACGTGCATTGGGGTTTGCTCCGAGAGCCAGAAGGGTTTGACTCACAGCTAGCTGACCGAATTTTGCGGCAAAGTGGAGGGCTGTCTGGAAATTATTTGTGTTTCTAATCAGGAGCTTGCCGACAAATTTGCTCGAACCCCGTATTAGAAACTACGCAGAACCCTGTCTGGGCAGTAGATTACCTCTAGCTTGGATACTATCTTACCTGATTATCCAGCGTAATTGCCTCCAGCGCTGCACCATGATCCTGCACCAGGACATTCACCACCTTCACATGACCATGCTGAGCTGCTAAGTGGAGCGGTGCCTCTCCGGTTTTCGATTTACTGTTCACGAATGCTTTGTGCTGCAGAAGAAGGTGAACCAGGGAGAGATGCCCATTGAAAGCTGCCAGGTGCAGAGCAGTACGGCCCATTTCATCGAATACATCAATACGGGCGTGGTGCTGAAAAAGTATGAGGTATCCGGTTTGTGAGAAATCAGTGGTCCCCCAGTAGCCTTGGCACAGTAACCTTGGTCCTGGTCCTGGTCCTCGCCCAGTAACCCTGGTCCTGTAACCCTGGTCCTGTAGCCCTGGCCCTGGTCCTGGTCCTGGTCCTGGCCCAGTAACCTTGGTACTGTAACCATGGTACTGTAACCCTGGCCCTGGTCCTGGTCCAGTAACCTCGGCCCTGTAACCTTGGTCCTGGTCCTGGTCCTGGTCCTACACACAAAACCAGTACCTTCAACAAAATATTCGCCACTCCAGAATGCCCTCTGGCACATGCTTCCAACAGCGGTGACCATCCGTTCTTGCTCTGCTTGTTCTGCACGATTTGCACCGCACCGGCTCCGATCTTATTGACCATCGCCAGGAGTACAGCTTGATTTCCGGATCTTGCCGCCATATGCATCGCCGTCTCATTTGCATTGAGTGATGGCATTTCTACCATTCCACCGTAGTCGATCAGAAGATTTACTAGCTTGGCATCTTCTCCTGGAAAGTGTAACTGGCGCTGCTCGATTTCAGCGGCGTAGTGAAGAGCTGTGAAGCCGTCCTGAAAAATTTAACTTGAAGCTTCCTGAGATCCAGAGAAAGAAGCTCACATTGGTTCTATGATTGACATGTTCCTTAAGCTGTTCTTGGGTCAGAACTTCCGAAAGGTGCTTCAAAATCATTGATGCTGCTTCAAAATTGCATGACTTGGCGGCCACCTGGAGGGGTGTCTCTCCGATCTTTGAGCTTATTTTCGAGTCGGCGTTCTCGTCAAGCAGGAGCCTGGAAAAAAGGAGGTTCTTGGGCTTTTACAGGATCCGACAGAAAATAGATTTCTCGAACTTTTTCCCGTTTTCGTACTGTCAATTTACCAAATTTCAAGGTACCCTGTTTTTATAAGTGCTTAGAAATTTCAAAAATTTCAAAAATTGTGATAAACTGGGGCGCTGAATCCAGAATTGGCACAGAAATTCAGAGTTTCTCAATTTTCAAAGAGGCTTGTATGCAATGCTTAGAAATCCTAAATTTTGAGCACGCAGTTCACGGGCTCCAGGACCAAGTGCACAATAATCTCAAAATTTTTGGGTCCCACAGCAGTTGCGCGCTAGCTGAAAAATTCTGCACGGCATGAGAAGTGGCACCTGTACGCAATTTGTCTACCGTATACCTGGACGTTTAGTAGCGTTTTTTTCAAAATTTTTTGGACCAAAGCTTTTTTCCTCAAAACGCGCCTAAACGTGGCTAAACTGCAATTATCAGTTGAGCGCGTTTACACTGATATACACTTTGCAGGGCCGTGTGCTGATTGGCTCTAAAGTCGGCGTGGCTAAGCACTGATTAGTCAAGATCACCTACTTACCTCATGATATCCTTATTCCCACTCCTGGCAGCAATATGCAGACAAGTCTCCCCATCCATTTGTGCAACATCCGGCTGCCCTCCACTTTTCAGCAACATCATCGCACAATCCCGACTCTCGGCTCCATTCAAGCTTGCCGCAATGTGCAGTGCAGTTTGTCCTAAAACCAATCTTCCATGAAATCTTATTAATCTCTTATTAATTTAATACCTAGTTCCCCGCCCTTCACATGAATGTCTGCACCACTTCCCAGCAGGGTCTCTACAACCGAAGCCTTGCCAGATTGAACCGCTACGTGGAGAGCGGTGTAGTTGTCTCGTGTACGGACATCTACATTAGTACCCCGAGCAATGAGCATTTTGACGACGTCGTTGAAGCCAGCAGCTGCTGCGGAGTGAAGACCCAGGGCTCCTTTTTTGTTGGGCATGAAGAGGGGGACTCCTGGAAGTTAGAATTAACAATGTAAGTCGAGGGGGTGCTGAGACCCTGTAAACCTACCTCTCTTCAAAAACGCCAATGCGGTGCTAGTATGTCCTGAACATGCGGCAATATGCAGAAGCGTCGACCCATCACGGGTCCTAGCGCGAATTGAGCCACCAAACTTGTCAATTAGTGACTCGACCATCGAAGTGTCACCTCGCTCCGCTGCAACGTGTACCGGAGTCTTGTCCTCCTTATCATGGATGTTGGCGTCGGCGCGGAGTTTGAACATGATTTTTAGCATATTTTGATCTCCGACTTCGGCTACCTGGAAAATTGGAGATAGAGATACTGTATGTGTGCAGAGGCATAAATTCAGATAGGAGTAGTACCAAGCTTTGATGGAGCATGAATCTAGTTAAGGTGTATCAGGGATACTGTAAAGGTACGGTAGTCCGGCATATTGTATTTCTGACAAATCTACTGTATTGGGTACAGTAAGCTCAGTAACCCTTCTGTGTACCCGTTACAGTGAGGCAAGCTAAACTTAGGCCATTTTTCCTGTTAAAAAACCCATTTAAATGTTGCCTAGATCAGAACAAGCCTCGAATTTTACAGCTTCATCAGCAAAATTTCAGCTTCAGGAGCTACTTAAAGTTTCAATTTCCACCCTTTAACCTACCTCATGTAGCGGCGTCCTTCCCACCCTATTCTGCACATTCGCATTATCACATCCAGCCGCAATCGCTGTCCGAACCGCTTCGATATTCCCACTCCGAGCGGCCAAATGAAGCAAGGTATCCCCGTTTCCATCAGCTTTCCTGGTTTGTTCATCCGAAGGCCCACTTAGCAGAAGCTCCACAATATTAACATTCCCAAACTTGAATGCCAAGTGTATCGGCAAGGATCCATCCCCATCCTCTGCCATTCTTTGATCAGTATCTTCCAAAATCCGCTTCACAATTGGAAATGCTTTCTTGGATTTTCTCTCGCAAGCCACATGGATTGCCAGCTGCTTTTTAGGCCCCGCACCTTTTCGGAGCAGCTCAGAGTATCGCTTGAGGATAAGCTCAAGAGTTTCAACTCCGGAGTACATGGCGGCAATATGAGTCGCGTTACGGCCATCTTTAGTGCTATAGTCCACTCGAGCACCTTTTCGGATCATCTTGTCTACGATTTGATCCTTGCCAGCTTTGACGGCTAGGAGGAAGGCGGTGAAGCCGTGCTGCAAGGAGAATTTTTAGAAAATGGCGGGTACAATCTAAAGTGAAAATCTAAGTCAGTTTCGGGGAATTTTGGGTTAGGGCTGCTAAACGGCTGCGAGGGGCTCAGCACATTGAAAAACGCAGTGCTATATGTAGTTGTTTTGCAGCCCCGGGGTTCCGCAGGCCTCACGCCACTAGCCACCATGGTCCTATGTATAGTGCCGTGCGGAACCCCGAAAGTGTCGGCGGCTGCCAAACATCTGCCTATTGCACTGCATTTTTCAATGCGAAGGCTCAACCCCACTGAAGGTACTAGCCCCTAATAGTCAGCAGCCCTAATTTGGGTCAAACCCTAAAATTTCGAACTTCACCGACTTGTCCGAGTTACAGCGGAAAAAACTTACATTATCAGCCATACTAAAATCACTCCGCTTGATAGTCTCTATCTCAGACTCCACATTCGCCCACTCATCTCTCTTCGCGAAATACAAAATCTTCGTCTGAGGATCCGCCATTGCCAAGTCCTCACTCGACATTTCCTCATGAGACGATGCGTGGGAGGTGAGACTCTCTCGAAACAGAGGTTTCCCGAGAAGACGATCCGGCGGGGTGACTGAATCACGGGATGGTTGTTTCGGAACGAAGATGATCCGTGAGTTCTTTCCGATTTGGAGATGGGTCGAGGATCGGCGGAGGGGTGGTCGGTCAGTTGGGATGGTGTCGGTGGTGAGGAGGTCCTGGAAAGTGGGTAGAATTAGTTTTCGTAAGCTTCCAGGCGTGCCTACACGCCTTCCTGTTGCCTACGAAAAGTCCTGAATCTAAAAAGCATTTTTGGCAGCATCCATCTAAAAAAATCGGTATCTTTGAGTAGTTTTAAACAGTGTTCTTCCACGAAAAAAGTTTTCCACGTCTTGCCTAAGTAAGCCTAAGCCTCAGCTTAAGCCTAAGCATATGCCTAAGCCTAAATCTAAGCCTAAGCCTGAGTCTGAGCCTGAGCCTAAGCCTATTCCAAAGCTTAAACCGAAGCTTAAGTCTAGGCCTTAGCCTAAACCTAAGCCTAAACCTAAGCCTAAGCCTAAGCCTAAGCCTCAACCTAAGCCTAAACCTAAACCTAATCAAATGCCTACCTTTTTCCCGGTAAACCACTCGGCCCGTGTCACCGACGTCGAGCGGGTTTCCCGTTTCCGCACAGTTAGACATTTTTCCGATCTTGACATTTTCAGTATTACCAGAACAGAAAAAGAAGGGAAAATAATACATTTCTCTCAACTAATTGGGGGCGGACGCACATGGTGTCCTCCAACCCATAAAAAAGTACGAATGTGGGCGATTAATTGCGAAAAATGCGCGAAATTTATTTACGACTGACGACGAGAAGCATTAAACTTTTGGTAAAGGGTGCTGTGGGGGTACTTTGGTGAAAATATAGCTAAAATTTAGGCTTGGGCTTGGGCTTAGGCTTAGGCTTAGGTTTCAGCTCAGGCTTAGGCTTCGGCTCAGGCTTTGGCGTAGGCTTAAGCTTTGGCTTAGGTTTAAGCTTAGGCTTAGGCTTAGGCTTAGTCTTAGGCTTAGGCTTAGGCTTAGGCTTAGGCTCAGGTTTAAGCTTAGACTTAGGCTCAGGTTTAGGCTTGGCGTCAGTGGCGAGCGTTAGCTCTGATGATATTTAATCACTCTGATGATATTTAATTCCGATGATTAATCCACTTTTCTTTTTCTCACATTTATGAACCAAGTTCTAAATTAAGGTGGGATATTTTAAGGTGTGTTAACATATGATATTTATTTTTTAATTTAAATATAGTTTCTCTTTTTGCTTCTTTTTATAAGTTTTGTTAATGAACGCATAGTTTACAACCGCCTCGCTCAAATGTATTTTGATAAAAGTGGCTATTTAGGCTTAAGCCGCGCCATACCGCCGGTGTGTCATAAGGATTTCCAATATTTTATTCCAGTTGGGAATCCTAGTATGTGCCTAAGTCTAAATAGTCCTTTTTCTTTTCTTTTGCGCTCCAAGCGCAAGGATAAACCTTCTTGTAAACTTTTTAAGAGGGTTAGGCTTAGGCTTGGGCTTGGGCTTGGGTTAGGCTTAGGTTTAAGCTTAGGCTTGGGCTTAGGCTTAGGCTTAGGCGTAGGCTTAGGTTTAGGCCTAGGCTTAGGCTTAAGCTTTTACTTGGGTTTAGGCTCAGTCTTGGGCTCACGACCAAAATTTGATTTTCCACGGCTTCAGTTCCTTTTCAAAAAAATCGATGCACCATGTTCAAAAGCACTTACGGTTAATCCCAACTGCTGAAGCTCCAAAGGATCCTTGTCTCGGAGCAAGTGCTCGATCATTCCTACTCGATTCGACATCTCCTGATCGTCAAATGAACGGGAGCGCTGGAAAAATTGGAAAAAATTTTTGATAGAAAAATCTTAAAGTTTCAGTCCTATAGGTCCGATAATTCCTTCAAGGAAAAACTATTTCTCAATTTTTTCTTCGAAAACAGAACGCCAACATCTTCCGGTCAGGAAGTTTAAGGTCAGGAAGTGAAAACGATTCGGGCTCACCTTGGGAGTTTCCTCCCTTTTCCTGTAAATCTTTTGATAAGTGGTCCCTTCCATATCCTTTAACGCAGTACCCAGAATTCCCTTCCTGGTACTTGGCTCTTCACTTGCTTGCTCCAACTCTTCCACCATTTTGTTCATTTCTCGAAGCCCGCGAGACAGGATTCCCCCGCCACTTCTTCGCCGCCGTTTGATCTCCTCATCAGCAGATTTCGGTCGATTCTCCCCCCATCCATTTACTGTTGAGCCGGAGCTTGTTCGGGTCTGGGTTGGAGGAGCGGGGTCATAGGGTCTTGTGGTTGTGGTGGTAACCTCTCGAGATTGGCGACGGCGTCTGAGATAGAATTTTGGGTTTCTAGAACTGATGCTAGGTCGGTTAGGTCCAAGGAATTTTGACGACTTTATGAAAACCTTCGATATCAAGACTTTCAAGAAAAATACGCCTAGGTACGGTAGGTAGGCACAGAACCAAAAATCTTACCTGATAAACCTCCCGGACTCTGTCCTATGTGCCGTGTGCTCTGTCTCATGTGTGGTTGATGTGGAAGATGTGGGTCCTCCGCGTTCTGGGACATTTACAATTGATACATGAGATGGACCAGGTTGGGAGGTGTGGGGATTCATCTGGAAATTGGAAATTGGAATTTCAGGAGAAATCCAAAAATCGTAGGTACTATCATTTTTTTTAGTTTTCAGTAAATTGTCTTATGTCTCGGTTAGTATTGAAGATATCGATTTACCGTAAATTACAAGTTTGTAGACAATTTAAATTTACATATTTTGTTAATTGCCAATTTATTGATAAAACAATTGAAAACTGAGATATGAACCGATAAAGTTAAGTAGTGTGCTTCCGGTCGATGCACCATGTTTGATATCTTCTCTTTGGCAAATGGTATCTTGGTTTAAATTAAAGATATCAAAAAGTTTTTAACTACAATGTTAACAAAAATTTAATGATAAATGTTTTGTCAGTTGAAAGCTTTCTTATAAAACCAACGGCAATTGAGATATGAGCCTATAAAGTTAAGTGGTGTATTACCAGTCGATGCACTATGTTTTTTATGCTTACTTTGGCGCATGATATCTCGGTTAAAATCAAAGATATCAAAAAGATTTTAACTACAAAGTTATAGTAAATGTAAAAATACATATTTTACCAGTTGACAACTTTTTGAAAACACCACAAACAACTGAGAGATAAGCTTTCGAAGTTGTTTCAAAAAATGATCAAAAAATTTTTTTTCGACAAAATTTTTTTTTTTAATTTTTAATTTTTATTACTGATTGTGTGGGTTGCTGTATCAAAGGAAATTCCAAATTTAATATTTTTAATTTCATGAGAAATAATTAGTGTACTTTGTAATGTGACCTAACTTCCTGCAATTCTGGATTCCCGACCCCTAACAATTTCCAAATATCCTCTCTAATGTTCCATTTAAAGTAATATACTACTTTCTCTTCTTCTCATTCTTTGTGTGTAGCTATGTCTTGAAGCAATTATTCATGTACCTCTGTCCCCCCAGGTTGCTCTCGTATCCGTTTTTCAAAGAAATACACGGCCTGAGATTTCCGGACCTTTTTTCTTTTTTTTTGTGTATGTGTTGCCAATACCCAAAAAATGTGTATATTAAGAGATACGATGTTTGGTGTGGTCATGTGTACTTATACTACTCTTTTGGGAGGTCTTATGAACCCAAAGATACTGGAAAAAAGGAAATTGAGCACTTTTTTCTGGAAGCGAGTAGGTATTGTGTTTTTTGGGGATTAGTAATCGGTTTTGGTGCAAGTGCAGAAAATTTGAATTTGACACTAAAAAAAAGAGAAGATTTCAAGCTTTGGAGCAAAAATGAGTACTGCTCACGAAAACCGACACAACTTTGGAGCCCTGGTACCCTCAAATAATTTAAATATGTTTTCTGGAAAAGGACATTTTCTGCATGTTTTTGATAACTTTATAAAAAAAATCTACATCATTTTTAAGCTAGAAATTTAGGGTTTTTGCTGTAAATTTTGAATTTCCACTAAAAATTCGAAAATTACGGTTATTTTTTTTGGAATTTAAGGGAGCAATGAACATTTTTATGTGTATTTTCTTATGGACAATAGTTTGATTAACACAATTGTTGAGTTTCAGCAAATTTGATGGGAAAAAACATTTTGGCCAAAAATTCCAAATTTCCAAAAAAAAAATTTTTTTTCGGAATTCTTCAAACTCACTAAATAAGTATAAGACAACATTTTGAGAATATTTTTGAAAAAAAAATGACAAAAATTTCGCCTAAAAATTCGATCGAAGTTCTGCAATAAATTTTGATTTTCCACTGAAAATTAGGAAAAGTACAGCTGATTTTTTAGGAGTTTAAGAGAACAATGTACATTTTTATGTGTAATTTCTTATGAGCAATAGTTTAATTAACAAAGTAAGCGACTTTTAACAAAAATTTTGTAAAATGTTTTTTTTCTTATGGACAATAGTTTAGAGGAGTTTCAAAATTGGGAATTTTTGCTATAAATTGGCTATTTTTGCCACTTTTTCGTAGGTTTTGACGGGTTAAACCTAGTTTTTCTGAATTCTGCATATATGAATTACCCGTTTTCAACAAATTTAGACAACTTTTATTTTTGCCCATTTTCATTTTTCAGCCATCTAATGACTGTCCTTTTTTGTTTTGGGCCAAAAAAAAATGTTTTTTTCGAATATGTATAAAACCATCAAATTCTAAAAAAGGACAATGTTTTAGCAAAATTTTTGGATAAAAAATTTTGGACCAGAAATTTCAAATTTTATTTTCGAAAAAAAATTTGAATTTTCTTCAGAACCATCTGAAACTCACTAAACATGCTCTTAACTATAATTTCAGTAATAAAATACAAGCTTAGTACACCCCTGAAAAACACAAAGAATCTCATAAATTTCAGTGCAAAATCGAAAATTTTGGGTAAAAACTTTTCGGTAAAAATTTCTCAAAAACCAAACCCAAGATGTCTCTGAAAATTCACCAAAAACTATTTTCAGTGATCATGATTGATATTAGTAATTAAAAAATTTTGAATATTCACTCCTTGTGAGTGCAAAATACCATAGAACTTTGTGTTTCTAAAATTTCTACGGGGAAGTGGTACAGTCGAACAAACCTCCCCAAAAACTAGTCGAAAACCCCAGGAATTTGGATTAAAAATTGATTTTGAATATTCAAAACTCTAGATAATCTGAAAAAGGGCAAATTTTTAAGTGTTTACAGATCAAATTTTAGTCCTCTAACTGCAAAATTGCCCATTTTAGAGGAGTTTCAAAATTGTGAATTTTTGCCATAAATTGGCCATTTTTGCCACTTTCTAATGGTTTTTAACGGGTTAAACCAAGATTTTCTGAATTCTCCATATATGCTTTACCCGTTTTCAACACTTTTAACTTTCTAGTAGTGTCTAAGATTTTTTTTTGGAAAAAAAATTTTGCTCGAAAAAATTTTTTTTTCAAGAAACAAAAAATTGTTTTTTTATTATTTTCATATCAAACTTAGGCAAACCTGAGTCCTCCTGGATCCACCGTAATCCCTGTTCATCTGCCGTACGGGTACCTGATCCATATCAACATCATTTTCTTGCCTAGTCGATTGTGATGCTTCTCGTAAAGCTCTTCCCAGGATTCCGCCACGTGGCGAATCCATAACCGGGGTAATGTATAATGCTATTAATAGTAGTAGTATTATTAAGATATGATGATTTATTTTGAGGAGCCGAGGAATTTTGCTGAAAATTGGAGATTTTGAAGAGGCTGGGGGAAAAGATTTAAAAAAATGAAAAAAAAAGAATTGCGAAATACTA
Source organism: Caenorhabditis elegans (assembly GCF_000002985.6). NCBI lineage: Eukaryota > Metazoa > Nematoda > Chromadorea > Rhabditida > Rhabditidae > Caenorhabditis > Caenorhabditis elegans. The sequence continues at coordinate 13,899,011 of NC_003279.8, read as the reverse complement.
TAGTAAAAAAGTTTTTAATGGTTTCTATGGAAACATTGATTTTTTTTAGGAAATAGGTATAAATTTAAAAAGGATCTACTGTGAGGATACTGTAGGATTACTGTAGTCTAGGAGATGGATGTAATTTTAAAACAAAGAATTCTTAATTACTGTGAGAAAATTTTGCAAAATATACGAAAATTCAAACTCCCCAAAATTTGAAAAATAATTGCTGTTGCATTTCCAGGCAAAATTTAAAAAAAAATTAAATTTGAATATCCGCCAAAATGTTTCTGAGACAATTTGAACTTCCCGCCAAAAAATTTTTCTCATAAAATTCCAGTTTCCCGGCAAAAATTTTTAGAAACAAAATTTTGAATTCCCGCCAAGAAATTATAAGAGAACATTTTAATTTCCCGGGGTATCAACTATTCAGACTCCGCCCCACAAAAGGGGCGTGGGGTGTGTGACGTCACACAACTTGTGACGTCAAAGACTACAAACTACAAACAGACACATTTTTCTAGGTCGGCAAAAAAAAACTTAAAGCAAGAATATTCTTAAAATTATATATTTTAACTAGTTTTTTGAGAAAATTTTAATTTCCGGCGACTTATTAGGCTCCGCCCACAAAAAGGCATAAAACACTAAAGTAATCTTTTTAAAAAAATGTTCTCAGAAAATTCGAATTTCCCGCCAAAATTATTTTACTGAAAAATTAGAATTTTTGGCTCCGCTCCTATTTAGGCTCCGCCCACAAAAAAAAAACATAAAAAACTAAAGTTATCATTTAGAAAACTTTTTTCAGAAAATTCGAATTTTCGCAAAAATATTTTACTGAAAAATTTGGATGTTAGGCTCCGCACCTAATTGGGATCCGCCCACAAAAAGGCATAAAACACTAAAGTTATCTTTTAAACAATTTCTCAGAAAATTTGAATTTCCGCAAAAATGTTTTACTGAAAAATTTGAATTTTACAAGGGAAGTCGAAAAACTGAACCCCGGACTTTGGCATGACATAGTATTTTTTTGATAAAAGAGTGAAAATAATGATCCCTCCAAAAAATTTAGCTGCCCCGGTCCAGGTTTAGCAAAGTTATGACGTTTTGAAAGTGCCGAAAAAAATTCCTTGACCCTAGCAAAACCCTAGCAAAAAAAACTCAAATTTTCAAAAAAAATTTTTTTTCCAAAAATTGATAAAAACTATTGTAACTTATCCAAAAATGTAAAAAACATATATCATGCACATTTTTTCTTCCCACGGACAAAAAACCACATTGCTTGATCTACATATCTTGAGCAAAATTCCAAAAATTACTTTTTCTTGTAGGTTAATTTATGGGTTTTCTTGAGAGTTATGAGCTAAAACTTTCATGGCATATGTTTTTCACTGAGTTCAATTATTTGCAAATATTTTTTCCACTTTTCAGAAAAAAAGTTTTTTTTTTGAAATTTTAAAAATTTTTTTAAAAAGGTTGTCTAGCCACTTTCAAAACGTCATAACTTTGCTGAACCTGGACCGGGGCAGCTAAATTTTTTGGAGAGATCATTATTTTCACTCTTTTATCGAAAAATTACTATGGCATGTCAAAGTCCGGGGTTCAGTTTTTCGACTTCCCTTGTTAGGCTCCGCCCACAAAAAAGTATGAAACACTAAAGTTTTTTGAAAAAAAAAAATTCTCAGAAAATTGAATTCCCGCCAAACAGTTTTATCAGGAAAATTTGAATTTTAGTCTCCGCCCCTAAGTAGGCTCCGCCCACAAAAAGGCTTCTATAAAAAGAATAATAAATCTCCAAAAAAAAGTGATTTTTTCCAACTTTAGTGGTGGTGGTGAATGTGATGTCGGCAGAGCACGGACCCTCTCAAAAGTAATAGAGGTGAGGAGGGGTTGTGTAGAAGAGAGAGACAGACCAGGTGCACACCCTAAAATGACCATTTCCGGTCAGCAGAAGCTCTCTGGAGCAAGGCGAGGGGGGAATAGCAAAAAATACATATACTTTTTCTTTTTCTATGAAAATGTTATAGAACTGGAGGTAGGGAGAAGTTGAACATCTGGAAGTCACAAAAAAAGAACAAAAAGTAAGAAGAATGTGAGAAATGAGAAATGAGGAATAAGTAAAAGAGTTCGCATTTAGCATTTTTACGGCGAAAGTGAGAAGGTAATGTGTTGGAGAACCCGGTCATTAGACGAGGGAGTTTTAGGTGCGAAATGACAGTTTTTAGGGCCTATAGAAAAAGGGCAAGAAGTTCTGGCAGGAATTTTGGCAGGAATTTCTAATAACGATTTTTGACCCTAAAAGTTACTTATTCATATTCAAAAATGTTTAGGCCTTTTTCTCTGAAAATTTTTTTAACGAAATTTTTCACGATGATTTTCGAAAATTTTCACAAACTTGGACGAGCTCGCTTAATTGTCTCATATCTTTGCCAACACTTATATGATGACAAAATTTTCAACTACGAAAATGCGTAAAATTAAAAGGTAAATGTTTCGTTTGTTGACAAAATTTTTGTTAAACAACTGGTTTCGGAGATACAGGCAAAAATCTGGAAAAAAGGGTGTTTTTTGAAACTTGCACTTAGTTTGTTTCAACTTACTGTAACTTAGCAGCGAGTAAAGATAGGAAAAAATGGTAAACTAATAAAATGTAGTAATTGATGTGCTCATTAATGTTGTAATTTATTACTTTTTGGTATCGTGCACGTTGCGGAAGTTAGCGTCCTTCAAAGTTTAAAAAGTCATTTTTGCAAGCATTTTTGGTCATTTGTATGAATGTAGCGCCACCAAAAAGCAACGCATGGGACTTAAACTGCAGATTTTTATTTAACTAATTGTCTAATACATCAGGGCATATAAAGTTTTACATTTCGCCAAAAAATAAAAAAAATCGAAAAAAATATTTTTTTTTCGTCGTCACAGTTCTGAGATTTAAAATATCTGGAAGTAGCCCGATATGCCTGATATTGTTGGGCTTATCATTACTAACAGTTTTCTATATAACCACAAAAAAATATCTAAGAAATAATCAAAATTGAGAAAAAACGACAAAACTTATTGACTGACCTAATATATGTGCCTAAAGAAAAAAATTTAAAAATAAAAATAAAAATAAATCATTTTAAAACTTCAAAAAAGCTTTATCTGAATCCGACATTGCCAGGTCGTTGAAAATTTGGCAATGTAGTCATCGTACGAATAACCTGGAAAATAAATTTGGTTAATTTTGTGGAAAAATTTTTTTTTCGGATTTTTTAAACCTTTTTTAGCGAATTGTATGAAAATGTTTGAAATATGGAATTTTTGCAGTTTTTACGCGCAAAAAAACAATAACTATAGGGGCTTTTTTTCAAAATAGCATTTTTGACTTAATTTGAAAAAACAGGGTTTTAAAAAAACTTTTTTCATTTTTAATACAGTGCGTCTAATAGTGCGTCTAATAATTTTTTGTAAAAAAGTGCAGTCATATGCACACAAAAAATTAGTTGAAGATTTTTTTTAATATGAACGTATAATATTTATTTCAACAAAAAATTCAAAAAAAGGATAAATTTATATCTGGAAGTATCGACTTTTCCCGTGCAATTTTCTGAAAAACCGAGTTTGGCGTAGGTTTTCAAGAATTCTGAGTCCAATCAGCGCTATCGAAAACTTGAATATACTCGAACTTGTGACATTTTTCGCATTTTTGCTCCGAAGCCATCCCACTTACCGACTGCGCCACCGCACAAAGGCGCACGCATGGCGCAGTGAGTAAGAGGCTCAGCATTGGAGCAAAAATTAGAAAAAGCCACAGGTTCGAGTCCCCGCGGGGGTATTCAGGTTTTTGCCAGTTTTTTTGAATTTTCTGCTGGTAATAAATATTCTACGTTTTTTTCTAAAAAAAAGTCGATAAAGTCCGAAAGTCGTTGAAGTTTTGGTGAGATCGATAAAATTTTAGAACAATCAATATAAACTTTTATTAAAACTCCTAGGATTGTAAAAATACTTGCTATATTGCTTCACAAACCACTTCAACATTTTCCATTCAATCAGACAATGATATCTGATGGAACTGAAACTCTCACCAGCTGAGCGCATTCTTTTTACACACACCGAGGAGCTATGCTTCACTCATCCTCCCTGGTTCAGTCGGTAAACGCTTGAGCGGGGGAGTGGGAGTGGGAGGGGGAGGGATGAGTTCATCGAAATTCCAAAATTTTTTTTTGCAAAAAAGTGCAGTCATATGTATGTAAAAAAAATGAATTCAAGACAAAAACCCCTGTAGCGCGGCTGAAATTTAATTTCCAGGTCCAAAAACTTACCCATCGTCATAAAAAAAAATTAGCAATTTTTTACCATATCAATTGCCCCAAAATTCTAAAATTTTTATTTTTGTTTTTTTGTGCCTGTATATACCTGTTGAAATTGGAATTCAAGACAAAAACCCCTGTAGCGCGGCTGGGATGGAATATCTAGGTCCAGAAATTTACTTCTCATATTTAAAAAAAATTAGCAATTTTTTATCATATCAATTCCCCCAAAAATCCAAAATTTTTATTTTTCTTTTTTTGTGCCTGTATATACCTGTGGAAATTGGAATTCAAGACAAGACAAGACAAGAAGAGTTCTGTGAAAAAAGGGGAAAATGTTTTTATTCGCGATCACTACATTTGATACGGTACTTGTTATCCCATTACTTCTTTTATTGCAAGTTTCTGTTTATTAGTGTTGTTGTTCGCAAAAAAACCAGTACATCAGCAACAATTTTTATTTGAACAAAAAAAGATAAAAATTAAACCAATTAAATGAGCATAACAGTTACTACTTCAACAGGCAAACAGGTGCCGGGGTTGCGCAGCACGTACACCAGCGGCCACTCGGGGCGGGTGAGCTCCGTTGCATGGCGTTGTCTGTACCAAGCGGCCACTGTAGTGCGCCGACGGGGTGGCCCGAACATCAAGTTGGCACTGAAAAAAGAACTGATTACGTGTTATTAGAAAAAAAAAAAGTGAAAAAAGTGAAAAAACTTACTCCTGCTGGTGGAGCCTAAGGATTCCTTGATCGACCGTTCCGTTGAGGGTCAGAATCTCGACTCGGCCCAATCGGGCGAAGATCTCGTTGACTTCATTCCGGTCGCGGGTCTCCCATCCCGGTGCGTGGCGGTTGAGGAAGGTGGAGAGGGGGAGGTGGAAGTTCATATTAGAGAGTTGAAAAAATATCGCTAAAAAAATCCGTGGAAACAATGATTTTCTGTTTTCCTGACACCATCTTATATAGTGCAATATGGCTCCCTGACTTGGGGGGATAAATCCAGCCTTATACACTGGTATTCAACTGCAGTTTTCTGTTTGTAGTTACTGTTGGAAATATTGATCTTCTTATTGGCAGTGAAATCTTTGAAACTGCACAAGTTGTGCTCGATTCTGACGAAAAGGAATAGTGTCTCGCTGTTCACATGTCTTTGACTGATTATTGTTCTTGATTTGCAGGTTTCGCAATTTCTCCTGATCAGGTTCGTTCGGAAATACTCATAGCTTCTTGACTCGAATGTAGCCGCTTTGGGAAGGCTCAGTGTGAAGTTGGTTTGGTATGGATCGGTGGTGGTGTTCTGTTTCCTACAAGACTTGCATAGAACCAATGTTTTCTCCTTGACACTGACAATGTTTTGTAGCGTTTCGTCTTCGCTGGTGAGGATCTGAAAAAATGAATAATCAATTTTAAAATGAATATTGAAAACGCTTACATTCAAAAGCTCTTCAAAAGCATCGTATCGAATATTGAAAAAAAAACGTAATATATAGAGGAGAAATAAGGAAGGGCGACCAACAGTCGCCCTGAATAAAACACAGAATGACTGGATGACCATCGCTAGGTATGTCATCTAACCCTGCACATTCCCCTGAGAAAGCTCCGCCCATTTTCAGGCAATGCACATCTCCACCCACATTTACTACGTCAAAACAATGACAATTGAATGACGAACTGTGTATTATGAAGAGGTCCTTACTAGCAATATTTGAAAAAAAGTTTCCGTTTCAAACACAGGTTATATAAATATAGTTTCAATATTTGACAATGAGATATAGATAATAAATTAGGTAAATTTAAAAAATGAAACTTACAGTTACAATAAAACAATATTTTCGCTTGAATTATTATGTTCTGGTGTTTTCTTTAAAAAATTTATTACGAAGATGTGTTAAAAACTGTACTGTTTCACATTTGCTATAATAGTAATACGTTGAAAAGTTCTTTGATAAATGCTTGCTATGTATTGCGGAAAAAAATTTTCGACCAAAAAACGAAACAATCGAATTTCTCCAAAAAACCAACAAAAAACAAACAAATTTTCTATTTTTTCCAATTTGTACCGCATCTGAGTTGATAATGCTGGAATTGGAAACAGGTTCTACTTGTTCCTGAAATAAAAAAAATTAGTTTGGTAGTGGTCCACTGATGGAAAATAAACTCGGTCTCTGAAAAAACTGACCGAAAAAAAATTTGCTGTTTTAATTTGTTTTTGTATTTCCGTATTCGAAATGAAATTCATAACGAAATTCATAAACGGACCTAGATATACCATCCCAGCCGCGCTACAGGGGTTTTTGTCTTGAATTCCAATTTCAACAGGCATATGACTGCACTTTTTTGCAAAAAAAAAATTTTGGAATTTTGGCAGAATTTTCATAAAAATGGATTGCTAATTTTTTTTTAGGATTATGGAGTACGATTCTCCAAATCGCCTCTAACGGGGCCCAAATCGAATTTCTAGACCCAGAATCGTACTCCATAATCCTAAAAAAAAATTAGCAATCCATTTTTATGAAAATTCTGCCAAAATTCCAAAATTTTTTTTTTGCAAAAAAGTGCAGTCATATGCCTGTTGAAATTGGAATTCAAGACAAAAACCCCTGTAGCGCGGCTGGGATGGTATATCTAGGTCCGTTTATGAATTTCGTTATGAATTTCATTTCGAATACGGAAATACAAAAACAAATTAAAACAGCAAATTTTTTTTCGGTCAGTTTTTTCAGAGACCGAGTTTATTTTCCATCAGTGGACCACTACCAAACTAATTTTTTTTATTTCAGGAACAAGTAGAACCTGTTTCCAATTCCAGCATTATCAACTCAGATGCGGTACAAATTGGAAAAAATAGAAAATTTGTTTGTTTTTTGTTGGTTTTTTGGAGAAATTCGATTGTTTCGTTTTTTGGTCGAAAATTTTTTTCCGCAATACATAGCAAGCATTTATCAAAGAACTTTTCAACGTATTACTATTATAGCAAATGTGAAACAGTACAGTTTTTAACACATCTTCGTAATAAATTTTTTAAAGAAAACACCAGAACATAATAATTCAAGCGAAAATATTGTTTTATTGTAACTGTAAGTTTCATTTTTTAAATTTACCTAATTTATTATCTATATCTCATTGTCAAATATTGAAACTATATTTATATAACCTGTGTTTGAAACGGAAACTTTTTTTCAAATATTGCTAGTAAGGACCTCTTCATAATACACAGTTCGTCATTCAATTGTCATTGTTTTGACGTAGTAAATGTGGGTGGAGATGTGCATTGCCTGAAAATGGGCGGAGCTTTCTCAGGGGAATGTGCAGGGTTAGATGACATACCTAGCGATGGTCATCCAGTCATTCTGTGTTTTATTCAGGGCGACTGTTGGTCGCCCTTCCTTATTTCTCCTCTATATATTACGTTTTTTTTTCAATATTCGATACGATGCTTTTGAAGAGCTTTTGAATGTAAGCGTTTTCAATATTCATTTTAAAATTGATTATTCATTTTTTCAGATCCTCACCAGCGAAGACGAAACGCTACAAAACATTGTCAGTGTCAAGGAGAAAACATTGGTTCTATGCAAGTCTTGTAGGAAACAGAACACCACCACCGATCCATACCAAACCAACTTCACACTGAGCCTTCCCAAAGCGGCTACATTCGAGTCAAGAAGCTATGAGTATTTCCGAACGAACCTGATCAGGAGAAATTGCGAAACCTGCAAATCAAGAACAATAATCAGTCAAAGACATGTGAACAGCGAGACACTATTCCTTTTCGTCAGAATCGAGCACAACTTGTGCAGTTTCAAAGATTTCACTGCCAATAAGAAGATCAATATTTCCAACAGTAACTACAAACAGAAAACTGCAGTTGAATACCAGTGTATAAGGCTGGATTTATCCCCCCAAGTCAGGGAGCCATATTGCACTATATAAGATGGTGTCAGGAAAACAGAAAATCATTGTTTCCACGGATTTTTTTAGCGATATTTTTTCAACTCTCTAATATGAACTTCCACCTCCCCCTCTCCACCTTCCTCAACCGCCACGCACCGGGATGGGAGACCCGCGACCGGAATGAAGTCAACGAGATCTTCGCCCGATTGGGCCGAGTCGAGATTCTGACCCTCAACGGAACGGTCGATCAAGGAATCCTTAGGCTCCACCAGCAGGAGTAAGTTTTTTCACTTTTTTCACTTTTTTTTTTTCTAATAACACGTAATCAGTTCTTTTTTCAGTGCCAACTTGATGTTCGGGCCACCCCGTCGGCGCACTACAGTGGCCGCTTGGTACAGACAACGCCATGCAACGGAGCTCACCCGCCCCGAGTGGCCGCTGGTGTACGTGCTGCGCAACCCCGGCACCTGTTTGCCTGTTGAAGTAGTAACTGTTATGCTCATTTAATTGGTTTAATTTTTATCTTTTTTTGTTCAAATAAAAATTGTTGCTGATGTACTGGTTTTTTTGCGAACAACAACACTAATAAACAGAAACTTGCAATAAAAGAAGTAATGGGATAACAAGTACCGTATCAAATGTAGCGTTCGCTTACAAAAACATTTTCCCCTTTTTTCGCAGAACTCTTCGGCAAATACTCCTAATAGTACGTTCTCTAACTCTTACCACTCTAACTCTTACGCGTGCTCTAATGCTTACGTGATCTTATGCTTACAAAATATTGCTCGCATGCTTACGTGTCTCTTATACTGACAAAGTGCTCATTGTCCGTATAAGAGAATTCGCAGTACTTCAAAAGCTCCCACTCATACAATTTTCTAAATTTTCTCTTATACTGACAAACCGTATTCTTTGATGCATACACTTTTTCTCTTATACTTCAAATTCTCCCACTCAGCTCATTTCGATGATTTTTATCGATTATTTGTAAATTTTGAATTCTGTCTACTGTATTATTTGTCGTCTAGAACGCTGAAAAATCAGAATTTCGCTGAAAAATCAGAATTTTCAATAACATGTTACTTTTTGATGTCTAAGAAGGTCGTGCTCTTTCTCATTTCCTGAAATTCCGGAAAAAATGGAGATGAGATCTGATGTATAAATGCTCATTGACTACCTTCAAATGCTCTTTGACTACCTCTATGTAATAAAATTTTCCAAAATTTTTTTTTGAAAACTTTTCAAAATTTGATCAGAAAAATGCAATGTTTATAGTTTTTTCTAGTTTGGATGTTCTGCACACGATTGCAGACGAAAACCTGAGGTTTAGTAGAACCCCTAAGCTCAAAAAACGCACTCTCACTTCGGATGCTGATATCTCCGTGGAAAAATTTTTTATGACAAAGTCAATGATCCGAAAGGTAGTCAATGAGCAAAGGTAGTCAATGAGCAAAAGGTAGTCAATGAGCAAAGGTAGTCAATGAGCAAAAGGTAGTCAATGAGCAAAGGTAGTCAATGAGCAAAAGGTAGTCAATGAGCAAAGGTAGTCAATGAGCAAAAGGTAGTCAATGAGCAAAGGTAGTCAAAGAGAAGGTAGTCAATGAGTGTTTGCCAGAAAAATGTCCATATACTACTAGTAAACTAGAAAATGTCAGCAAGTTAGTAAATCTGAGTTCAAAGTAAATGAACTATTTTTTAGTAAATGACTGAGAGTAAAAAATGAGTAAATTAGACCTTGAAGTAAATGAACTCTTTTTCAGTAAACGAGAGAAAGTGAAATCGCTAGTAAATTAGACGTCGAAGTAAATGTGAACGACAGATAACCGAGCACATAATTTATTGCTGGTTATGATACAAAAATTCTTCCTCTTTCGGAATATAATCTTTCAGAAGAAAATAATGAAACATTTTTTTGATCAGACAACAGGTTTGAATACTTATCCAAGTTGATTTATTAGAAAATGTCTGTGAAAAATTTTTTTTTTTTACAAAAAAAGAAAATTTAGAAAATTGTATGAGTGGGAGCATTCTCTTATACGGACAATGAGAATTTTGTCAGTATAAGAGAAAAAGTGTATGCATCAGAGAATACGGTTTGTCAGTATAAGAGACACGTAAGCATGCGAGCAATATTTTGTAAGCATAAGATCACGTAAGCATTAGAGCACGCGTAAGAGTTAGAGTGGTAAGAGTTAGAGAACGTACTATCGGGAGTATTTGCCAACTCTTCACTGGAAAAAATATGGATAGGGGGCTTATTTAGCGTCCCGGCCTTCCTCTTTTCCTCCTAGAAGAATTTAGCATCCAACATCTCACCCTTCCACCGTCTCTCCTTCTTTTCTCATCTGCTAGAAGAATTTGGCTTCCCGCCTTTCCCCCTTTTCTCTCTCGTGAGTGGCCTAGGGGAGAAATCTAGCACCCCGGCTTTCGGGCATCACCGTAACTGAACTCACCTCTCCCCCTCCTTTCCTTGCAGTGTGGGGGCAGGGGAGAAATATAGCTCCCTGACTTGGGGGGAGAAATCTAGCCTTATACACTACTAATATTTTATGTTTTTTTTTCAAAAGTTCAAATAAAATTTGTTGCTGATGTACTGGTCTTTTAAAAAATTTTTTGTGAACAACACTAGTAATCAGAAACTCGCAATAAAAGAAGTAATGGTACAAGTATCGTATCAAATGTAGCGTTCGCTTACAAAAACATTTTTCCACTTTTTTCGCATGGGTCTTCACAGGAAAAAATAGGGATAGATAGCTTATTTAGCATCCGGATAACGTTTCTTTTTTCGAGATAGAAGAATTTAGTTTCTCTAGGGGAGAAATTTAGCGACCTGGTCTTCCTCTTCCCTCTCTGGTTTTCCCATTCTTCCATGGTAAAAGTTATGATTTTTGGAAAAATATTTCCAATTTTCGAAAATTGCTACAAAAAAATTACCGTTTCAAAATAAAGTCATATATCTGATGATCGCACCACTGATGATCGCACTACATTACAGAAGAAAATTGTTTTTTTTTGCAAAAAAGTGCAGTCATATGCACACAAAAAATTAATTGAAGATCAAAAAGCTCTCTAACGGGGCTGAAATTGAATTTCTAGGTCTAAAAATGTACTCATAATTTTTTAAAAGAATATTTGGCATTGATTTCTATATCAATTCTGCCAAAATTATACTTTTTTTTTGCAAAAAATTAAGTCAAAAACTCCAATTTTTATCGAAAATTTCGGAATTTAATTTTCAATGAAATTTGTAGTTTGTAGTCTACAATTTTCATGCCTTTTTGCAGGCCCTTTCAAGCAAAACTAATTCGTCACATAATTCATAGTAACAATTTTCAAATTTTTGGTTCCACTGCTGGAGGTTACTGAAGGGTCTAATTAAAGTTTTGAAAAAATTCGCAAAAAAATTGTGGGAAATTTCATATCGTAGATCAAAAAAATTCGGGGAAGAGAAAAATAAATACTTGAAATAATATAATTAAAACAGAGACCAATATGAGAAAAAAATGGGGGGAGGGGGAGGGAAATAAAATTTCAACGAAAAAAAAAAGTTTTTTTTCAGAAATTAAAGGTAAATAAACCGTAACGGGGGAAATATATGTGCCTAAAGAAAAAATTAAAATTTTTTTTTTTTAAATCATTTTAAAACGAGTCCAACAGGTTATCATCTCCATTAGCAGGCCTTTTCACATCCTCTGCCCGTTCATCTTCATCTGAATCCGACATTGCCAGGTCGTTGAAAATTTGGCCGACGGCAACGTTGTCATCGTGATCGTACGAGTAACCTGGAAAAGAAATTGGTTTTGAGGAAAAAAAAAGAAAAAGTGTTTTTTTTTAAAGTTTTTAGATCTTTTTTGGCGAATTGTATGAAATCTGGAATATTCAAATTTTTTAAAAATTAATTTTGTTCCCTTTTCAATTTTAATAGGTGCATTTTTGACATTTAGAAAAAAAAAATTTTCGGGAAATAAATTCTAAAAATAAAAGGTTCACAATTTTTTTTTCAATTTTTTTCAAAACTTTTGTAAATTTCAGCTTTTACAAAAATTTTCCGAATTTTTCCGGAATATGTCGATTTTTTTTTTGAAACTTGTAATCTTTTCAAAAATCTAAAAATTCAGAAAATTCAGAAAATGAAAATTTCCATTTTTCTGTTTTTCTCGCAATTTGTCGATTTTTACAAAAAATTTCAATTTGTTGTTTTTTTCCAGAAAATCGCAAAATTTCGAGTTTTCATGGAAGAACTTGAGAAGAATTTTTTTTTTGAATATATTCCTTCGACGAATCGTGAAAATTTCGATTTGAAATCGGAATTTTTTGGATTTTTCGAAACATCTGATAGTAATTTTTTTTTGTTGCATTTTGTAGACTCTTTCAGAAAATTTTTTTCTATTCACAATTTGCAGATTTTTACAGAAAATTGCAATTTTTTAGTTTTTGCGAAAAATCGAAAAATTATGGTTTTCAAAACTAAATCGACAATTATTGCGAGAAAATCGAAAAAATTGCAATTTTCTAGTTGTCCATTTTTTTTTTGAAAATTTCAATTTTTTCTGATTTTCTCGCAATATGTCTGTCGACTTTTTCAGAAAATTTCAATTTTTTTCGAAAAATCGCAACAAAAAAAATTCCCCGAGTTTTACAGAAAATTGCAATTTTTTGGGATTTTCAAAAAATCGAAAATTTTCGACAGTGAACAATTCGAATTTCCAGGACCAATTTTAGTCCAAAAAGCTCATTTTTGATGGGGTTTTTCACGATTTTCAGCCGAAATTTCCAGCCACCATACCAGTGGCATCAATATCCATATCATCATCCATAATCTCATCATCATCATCCTCTTCTTCCTCTTCAGTCGGATGATCTTCCATTTCATCCATATGATCATCCGAATCCATAGCTAATCCTCTTTGTGCAGCAGCAGCATCATTAATAGCTGATGGATTAATATTTCGTTCAAGTTCTCCAAGTGTATCCATTTGATCTTTAACCAACATCTCAGCCATCTCAAACATTTCCTTCGCTTTCAGACTATAAACACTTTCAGCTCCGTTAAAAACCACCGAATTCGTGTAAATCTTCTCCGCATCTTTCAAGAACTCATCAATTGATTTGTATTCTTGACTTTTCGACTTCTGTTCCATTATACTTAAATCCATTGGATCGGAAATTTTCAAATAATACGCTGGAATCTTTTTCGGATCGACACGAGTATGGAATAGTGCAGATTTCGGAATATTCTTCATTTTTTGAACAATTTCTCCCAAAAGATATGAGAAACCGATGAGATCATTTGTGTCCAGTAGGGGATTAATCTGCTTTTCCAGTCCAATGAATTTTTGCTCACGTTCAATCATTCGTTTTCCAGCAAGTTGGAGCATCTGGAATGTTTTTTTTTTCAATTTTTTAATAGAAAAAGTGGTTTCAAAATTGGATTTTAATTTTAAAAAAAGTATGTAAAAAAGATGACTTTTCCTGTTTAAAATCGAATTTTTAATGCAAAATTTCAATTTTCCAAGTAAAAATTTATGAAAAATCGCATTTTTTACTGGAAAATCGTTTATAAATTGAAATTTCGGTGAAAAACAATTTTAAAAAATCGAAAAAAATAGGTTGAGGCTAACACACTACAAACTACAACATTTTCTAGCCTCAACCAATTAAAAAAAAAATTAATTTTGGTTGAGGCTCACACTACAAACTACAACATTTTCTAGCCTCAACCAATTAAAAAAAATTAATTTTGGTTGAGGCTAACACACTACAAACTACAACATTTTCTAGCCTCAACCAATTAAAAAAAAATTAATTTTGGTTGAGGCTAACACACTACAAACCACAACATTTTCTAGCCTCAACCAATTAAAAAAAAATTAATTTTGGTTGAGGCTAACACACTACAAACTACAACATTTTCTAGCCTCAACCAATTAAAAAAAAATTAATTTTGGTTGAGGCTAGCACACTACAAACTACAACATTTTCTAGCCTCAACCAATTAAAAAAAAATTAATTTTGGTTGAGGCTAGCACACTACAAACTACAACATTTTCTAGCCTCAACCAATTAAAAAAAAATTAATTTTGGTTGAGGCTAACACACTACAAACTACAACATTTTCTAGCCTCAACCAATTAAAAAAAAATTAATTTTGGTTGAGGCTAGCACACTACAAACTACAACATTTTCTAGCCTCAACCAATTAAAAAAAAAATTAATTTTGGTTGAGGCTAACACACTACAAACTACAACATTTTCTAGCCTCAACCAATTAAAAAAAAATTAATTTTGGTTGAGGCTAACACACTACAAACTACAACATTTTCTAGCCTCAACCAATTAAAAAAAAATTAATTTTGGTTGAGGCTAACACACTACAAACTACAACATTTTCTAGCCTCAACCAATTAAAAAAAAATTAATTTTGGTTGAGGCTAGCACACTACAAACTACAACATTTTCTAGCCTCAACCAATTAAAAAAAAAATTAATTTTGGTTGAGGCTAACACACTACAAACTACAACATTTTCTAGCCTCAACCAATTAAAAAAAAATTAATTTTGGTTGAGGCTAACACACTACAAACTACAACATTTTCTAGCCTCAACCAATTAAAAAAAAATTAATTTTGGTTGAGGCTAACACACTACAAACTACAACATTTTCTAGCCTCAACCAATTAAAAAAAAATTAATTTTGGTTGAGGCTAGCACACTACAAACTACAACATTTTCTAGCCTCAACCAATTAAAAAAAAAATTAATTTTGGTTGAGGCTAACACACTACAAACTACAACATTTTCTAGCCTCAACCAATTAAAAAAAAATTAATTTTGGTTGAGGCTAACACACTACAAACTACAACATTTTCTAGCCTCAACCAATTAAAAAAAAATTAATTTTGGTTGAGGCTAACACACTACAAACTACAACATTTTCTAGCCTCAACCAAGTGAGGCTTAGAGAACTTTGTAATTTGTAGTGTGTATCCTCCCAAACCCAACTTTTTAAAGCCGTTTTTCTGAATTTTAATCGAAAAAAAAAATCGAATTTTCAGTCATTTTTCGCACAAAAAACGAATTTTTAAGTGGTTTTCTCGTAAAAAAGCTTGCCTACCTGCTGTGCAGTAAGTGTCAAAATGTTATTATCTCCATTATACATTCTCGAATTGTCAAACATTAACTTTATATCATCCAAAAAGTCTTTTCTCAACAAATAGCTCTGTTCACTGATCTTCTTTTTGATTTCTTGCAGAGAAATCGGATTTTTAATGATATTATAATAATCGACGACTTTTTTCGAATTAACCGGTGTCACGAATGCATCCGAACCGCTAATCATTTTCAGTTCATTGACAATATCTGTTAACATTGATGACATCACTACTTTCGGATCGGCACGGGCTCTGTGAGCAACTTTAAGTGGTCCTTGTAGATAATCTTCTTCTGGCATCATTGATGAACGACGTTTTGAGCCGCTTACTGATGAGTTACGGTTTCCGCCACGAATCTGGAAAAACTTTAAAATTTCGCGAAAATTCGATGAAAATTCACTTCTTCAAAAATGATTGGATTTGGAAGTTTTTGAGTGAAAAATTTGGAAATTTTGCAATTTTTAGTCTTCTTGCAACGACAAAAATGATGAAGTTTCCTAGAATTTCAGATAAAATTTTATGGAAAATTTTGATTTTTAAGCAAAAAACAGGAATTTTCTGCACTTTTCAAGCGATTTTGGGGGGTTTTTTGAACAGAAATTGAAGAATTTTCGAAAATTCAAAAAACAAAAGAAATGTTCGTTTTTTTGCCACTTTAAGATGAAATTTTTGAAATGTTGATTTTTCGGTTTTTTTTTGTATTTTTTCCGTTTTTTAAAGGAGAAAATTACATACTTTTTTACATTTCTATAGGAAAACTCTCGATTTTTTCTCGAATTTTTTAGGTCAAAAATTCAAAATTTATGGCTATTTTGAGTGTTTTCAGTGCAAAATTTCTGATTTTTGGATCAAAATCTGCGATTTTTCTCTGCGTTTTTTTCTCATTAAAATGCCCCCCAACTTTTAGCATCTGGATCTGGAAATCTGAAAATTTGAGGGGTTCACACTTTAATAAGTGAGAATACTGAGGTTTTTGAGTGAAAAAATCTGGAAATTTTTCGATTTTTAGTCTCATATCATCGGAAAAAATGCAGTTTCCTAGAATTCATCAGATAAAATTTTTTTATTTTTGAACAAAAAACAGGAATTTTTCGCATTTTTCAAGGGTTTTCTAGGGTTTTTTAAACAGGAATTGAAGAATTTTCACGAAAATTGTCTCGAAAAAGTGTGGAAAATTGAAATTTCAATGAATTTCAATGAATTTTCGAATTAAAAAATATATTTGCAGAATTTCGATAAAAAGTTGAGTTTTTTTTAGGAAATTTCAGCATTTTTAGGTTTAAAAATTGGTTTTTCCTGGAATTTTTGAAATTTTTTCAGAAAAATTGATTTTTTTCCCCGATTTTTGGGGTCAAAATAAAGGAATTTCGAGTTGTTGATTTTTCAGCGAAAAAAAATCTCTTTTTTTCTCGAATTTTCAGAGAAAAATATATAAAAATTAGAATTTTCCAACAAAAAAAAAATCATTTTTTCATGAAAAAAAAAAAAGAAATTTCGTGGTTTTAACGAATTTCAAGTGAAAATTCGGAATTTTTTGCGGGTTTTCAATGTAAAATTTCAGATTTTTTTACGGATTTGAAAATTGGTTTTTTTCAGCAGTTTTTTTTAACTGAAAACTCCATTTTTTTTCCAATTTTCCGCGCATTCCGTACCGCTCCGGGTGGTCCATTCAAAAACGATGAAGTTCCAGAAATCTGTGAGAATCGATCATCATCATCATTATCCGTAATTCCTCCACCAGTTGAACCACCAATTCCTGAGCCACCACCACCGGCACCACCAGAAGAAGATGCTCCTCCTCCATATTCCATTAAATGAGCCATTTGACGTTCTCTCACTGCTGCTTCGGCCATTTTTGCCAGTTTTCGTTTGAGCTTCTCCTCTCTGTTCTGTTCTTTTCGAATTTCAGCGAAATTTAGATTAAATTTCACTTTTGTACCGTCAACCTGCAAAAATTAATGGTTTTTCGGGGAGGAAAATTATTGCATTTTTCAACGATTTTTTTACTTTTAGAAAATGTCAAATTTCAAAAATATTTCACTAAAAAATTCGATGTTTAAAGCTAATTTTATTGAAAAATCAAATTTTTCTCAGGCTACAAACTACAACTTTTTAGCCTCAACCAACTTGGGTGAGGCTAGAAAAATTGTAGTTTGTAGCCTGTGAGCCTCAAAAAACCGAGAATTTTTGGCATTATTTCCCTAAAAATTTAATGATTTTGGGGAGGAAAATTGAACTTTTTTAAACTTTTTCTCGTTTAAAAATGCACAGAAAATGTCGTTTTTTTTTAAATGAAAACTACAAACTACAAATAAAAAAAAATACATTTTTTAATATTTTATACAATTTTTCTTTAAATTTCAGTGGAAAACTCGATTTTTCAAAGTAAAAATGAATGTTTGGTTGAGGCTCACAGACTACAAACTACAACAGTTTTAGCCTCAACCAATTTAGGTGAGGCTAGAAAAGTTGTAGTTTGTAGTCCCTGAGCCTCACCAAAAAGCGATTTTCAGTCAATTTTTGGCATAATTACCTTTAAAAATGGTTTTTTTCAACGTTTTTTCGCTTAAAAATCCACAAAAATCACATTTCTGACATTTTTCTTATTACAAATGTGCAATTTTTAATAGAAAAATTAATTTTTTTAAAGAAAATCGACAAAAGTTAAATTTTGTGGAATGGTTGAGGCTCTCACACTACAAACTACAACTTTTCGAGAGCCTCAACCATTTTGATTTAAGCTTGGTTGAGGCTTAAAAAATTGTAGTTTGTAGTCCCTGAGCCTCACCAAAAACGTATTTTCACTAGGAAATTCCTATTTTTCCGAAATTTTTTGGCATTTTCCTTGAAAATCCCGATTTTCGTCAGTTTTCAGCTAAAAAAAATAGCTTTACCTTGGCGTTTTCACGCTAGGAAACCTAATTTTTCAGTCACTCTCACAATGGATGAGGCTAAGAAAATTTAGTAGTTTGTAGTGCGAGCCTCAACCAATATCGCGATTTTCAGTAGAAAATTACATTTTTAGGATTATTTTTTGCAGTTTTTCGTTAAACATTCGAAAAAACGGCTAAAAATGCACGTTTTATCGATTAAAAGTTTGGTGAGGCTTACACACTACAAACTACATCATTTTCTAGCCTCAACCAATCCCCGAAACAGTCGTTTCGATATGGTTGAGGCTAGGAAAATTTGTAGTTTGTAGTGTGAGCCTCAACCAAAAACGCGATTTCCGAATTCAGTAGAAAATTCCATTTTTCAGATTATTTTTAGCAGTTTTTCGTTAAAAATTCATGTTTTCGTCTATTTTTCAGCTAAAAACGAGAATTTTGCCTCCATCTCACGCAATTTTTGTTAGAAATTATGAAAAAATCATTTATAAAAAGGAAAAATGGCTGAAAATCCTTTTTTTTTCGATTAAAATTCAGAAAAAACGGCTGAAAATTCACGAGGCTGACACTACAAACTACAACTTTTCGAGAGCCTCAACCATTCTAATTTAAGCTTGGTTGAGGCTAGAAAAGTTGTAGTTTGTAGTGCGAGCCTCAACCAATTTTTTTAAAGCCATTTTTCAGCAAAAAATTACCAGTTTTTGACTAAAAAACTGCAATTTTTTGGCGAAATTTTTAAAAAAGGAATTTGTAGGTTGTAGTCTACCGATTTTCAGCTGTTTTCAGGCAGTTTTTATCCAAAAACAACCAATTTTCAGCCAAAATTCTCCAAAATTTCGCACCTGAACAGCATCTGGAGCCACCAGTGACGCCGAAGATACAGAAGTCATGATAGTAGATCCTTCATCTTCTTCTTTCAACGGTGTCAATGGATCTTTTCCATATAATGGGCAATTTCTGTTGGTTTTCATATGTCCATAGGCATGACAAGCACTGCATCGCATTTTTTGAAGATTCGGATTTGGAGGTTTGATCTGGAAATTTTGGGAAAATTAGGCCAGGCATGGGGGAAAACTCGGCCACCAATTTTTTTGGAACTTTTTGAAAAATCCGAAAAATAGCCAAAAATTTCTGAATTTGTGGATTTTTTACTAAATCGGTGGCCGAAGTGCCGAGAAAATTCGGCCACCAATTTTTTGCACTTTTTGAAAAAATTGTCAAAATTTCCTGAATTTGTGGATTTTTTTACAAATCGGTGGCCGAAGTCTAGAGAAAATTCGGCCACCAATTTTATTTGGCTGAAAAGTAAAATTTTCTGCACTTTCTGAAAAAACTGTCAAAATTTCCTGAATTTGTGGATTTTTTATAAATCAGTGGCCGAAGTGCCGAGAAAATTCGGCCACCAATTTTTTTTTGGAACTTTTTGAAAAATCCGAAAAATAGCCAAAAGTTTCTGAATTTTTGGATTTTTTTTACTAAATCGGTGGCCAATTTTCAGAGCGATTTATGCCGAAAATACGTATTTTCAGTTGAATTTTTAATGAGAAATCAGGATTTCCTGCGTTTTTCTGATTTTTAAACAAAAAAAAAATCATTTACATACCGGTTTAACCTTCTTTTCAGTCATTTTCTGTACTTTATGAGCCGCCTTCTCCTCATTCTTTTTCATTCGACGTATTTGATCTTGAAGTCGGCGCTTCTTTTTTCGCTTCTCCTCCTTATACTGTTCATCCATTTGTGCGTATACCTGAAATAATAGTAATAATAATAATGCGAAAATCCTCCAAAAAATTGATTGCAATTTAACGGGGTTTTTAGCGTATTTTTAATGAAAATATCGCAATTTTTCCCCTTTTTTTGTTGTAATTTTCAAAAAAAAAACACTCTTGTAGAAAATCGAATTTTTTTTCTAATTTCGCAGAAAAATTGGAAAAAATTTTTAAAAAATTGCGTTTTTTCCGATTTTTCAACAATTTTCGGTAATTTCTTTTTTTTTTTTTCGGTAATTTTTTTCAAATTTTTGAATTCACGATATTATAACAGAACCAAAAATTGTATTTTCAAGCTAGAAATTCTTCCAGAAATCGATAAATTCTGGAAAAATTGAATTTGTAAAAAACAAAAATGCTAATTTTTGGAAAAAAAAACGAATTTTTTTGGAAAATTTGGTACTTGTGTATTACTTGTGTACTCATTTAAATTTTTATTAATTTCTCTCAAATTAAAATAAACGTGATAAACTTTTTTCCTCATCAGGCTTAGAAAAGGTTATTTCCTAAGTCTAGAAATACAAAAATGTGGTTCACATTGTTTTTAACTTTAAAAATTACTCAAAAAATGAGGGCATGTAATATATTAGGTCTCCAAATAAGTTCCGGGTCAAAAATCATAACTTTGTTCGCTGCAAATCGATTTTTATGAAACTTTGGGAATTTATATTATCAACCATGATCTTTCATTTGACAATAGTCACAAAATTTTTGGACCGTCCAAAGTGTCCTAACTCAGAGCCAATTTTTTCAGGCATTTTTCTGATCTCGCTTCTTTTCAAGTTTCAATTGAGGTTTGTGTGCGGATTTTGCTAATTTTAGTACACAATGTAAGAAAAGAAAAAAAGTTTGGGAAAAAATCGGTCCAAAAAATTTATTTTTTGTCGATCTTCTAAAATTTTCAAAAAAATTTTTGTCGAAAATTCTTGAATTTTTATACAAAAATGATGTAACCAAGTGCAAACTATTTTTACACATACAAAACATTTCAATTTAGTGCGTCACACTGAAATAATAGCAGAAAACATATATTTTTCGAAATATTTTTGAGTTTTTGGAGTATTTCTCGAGATTCAAATTTCATACTCAAATGTTTTGTATGTGTAAAAATAGTTTACACATGGTTACATCAATTTTGTATAAAAATTCAAGAATTTTCGACAAAAATTTTTTTGAAGATTTTTTGAAGATCGACAAAAAATAAATTTTTTGGACCGATTTTTTCCCAAACTTTTTTTGTTTTCTAATAATGTATTCTAAACAAAGAAAAATCCGCACACAAAGCTCAATTCAAAGATGAAAAGAAGCGAGATCAGAAAAATGTCTGAAAAAATTGGCTCCGAGTTAGGACACTTCGGACGGTCAAAAAATTTTGTGACTATTGTCAAATGAAAGATCATGGTTGATAACATAAATTCCTAAAGTTTCATAAAAATCGATTTGCAGCGAACAAAGATGATTTTTGACCCGGAACTTATTTGGAGACCTAATACAAAAATGTGGTTCACGTTTTTATTGTTTTTAACTTTAAAAATTACTCAAAAAATGAGGGCATGTAATATACAAGTACCGAAAATTTTGATTAAAAGTCTATTTTCTCTAAATTTTTCAATTTAATTTTCAGAAAATTCGATAATTTTCTCTTGAACACTAATTTTCAGAAAATCCAAATTTTTGGTTTTCGATTTAAAAAAAAAATGTCAAAATTCGAAAAATATTATTACCTGAATAAGGGCCTCGTAAAAATTTTAAAAAAATCGAATATTTTCAATTGAAAATTTAAAATATAAAATAAAACAACCGAAAAATTAATATTTTCTGAATTTTTCAATTTTCCGATTTCAAAAAATCGTAAATACTCGATTTTTTTCAACAATTTCCAGTAATTTTCTTTATTTTTTCAGAAGAAAGGATTTTTAGAGAAATCAAAATTTTTAGAATTTTTCGAATTTTTCAAAAACTAAAATTATTCGAATTCACGAGTTTTTAACAAATTCGGAGCCGAAAATTCACCCAAAAATGTATAGATTCTAAAAAAAAAATCGAATTTGTAAACAAAAGCTATAGGAAATTTGAAAAATATAGGGAAAAAAAAGACTTTTAATTTCAAATTCCAAGCATTTATTTTTTCAGTATTTTGAAAAAATTCAGGGAAAAAATTCAATGTTTCGAAAATTATTTTAAAAATCCGAAAATCCGATTTTTAAGTGTTAAAATTTCTCTTAACCACGGAATTCCTAATTTTTAGAAAATCGAAAGTTTTGATTTTCGATTTTTAAAAAATTTCAAAATTCGAAAAATTAAAAAAAAAAGTTCGTTTCTCAAATTTTTCAGGCCTATTCCTGTACAGAGGTGGGCGGATATTTTTTTCGGATATTTTCTAATAATGAATTTATCAATAAGTATTGATGTAGTTATTCTGGAAGAAATGTATCCGAACAAAAGAGTAACTATTAAGCAACATTTTAATATGATAAAACCTAGAAAAATTCTACAAGTTTTCTGTATAAACGATATGCAAGTCCATTATTCGATATCCGTAATATCCGAATCTAATAAGTTTTAAGGTCTCGGTAAGGAAAACTTGTAGAATTTTTCTAGGTTTTATCATATTAAAATGTTGCTTAATAGTTACTCTTTTGTTCGGATACATTTCTTCCAGAATAACTACATCAATACTTATTGATAAATTCATTATTAGAAAATATCCGAAAAAATATCCGCTCACCTCTGTTCCTGTATCATTATTATTACCTGAATAAAAGTATCATCCCTAGTCATTCGAATCCGTGTATAAGCCTCAATAAGCTGTGGCCTCGTAACAATCTCAATCCGTGTTACATCTTTTCCATCTGGTCCTTTACAAGTTCTATAGATCTTCAACTGCTGATTTGCCGTGATTCCACTGATCTTCGATGCAGACATAGCAACATCTTCTCCAAATTGTGAAGCACTTTTCTTCTCTTCTGCAGTAACTTCTCCTTCTTCTTTTTTCTCTCCTTTCTCCACTTGATTCGTTGTTCCATGAATCATTCGTTTCAGATCTTCTCGCTCTTTTTCCTCGGTTTCAAAGTCAATTTTCGCTTTTTCAGACATTGAAATATTCTTTTTCCCTTTATTCGCTTCTAACATACTTTCCAGTCGAGACGCCAACTCCTCATTATCAGAATCTGCATCTGTTGAATCATCATCTGTTGATATTGGATCAGTATTCGCTAGAGTCTGATTCTGTTGATCAAAGATCCGTTGACAGTGTTTTCTGTACTTTTCCTGCATATCTGCTGAACTGAATCGAGTATTTCCACGTGCGAAACGAGCCATTCCGGATACTGCTATAACTTTGATACAGTGGTTAGTGGCGCATTCATTGAACGGTTGCAAATTTTTCAACTAAAACCTACAATTCTATGCTTTAATGTATGCTTTAATTTGATTTTGAACTCAAACTCAAAAACTCTTCAGTTTCATCAATTTTAATGTTTTTCAACTGACTGTTCTTGTACTGCATGTAGCATGTATATTATGGGGTTACTCAAGTAATGTTGGAAAATTAAAAAGTGTTGGAAAAATTACGTCGCAACTGTATTAAAATACATAAAAACATGTACCGTATTTCTTCTATTAATATGGCTGCAAAACTATTTTTCGATGGTCTTCCCGCTTGCAATACTAATAGGGAGTGCAAGACTATTAGGGAGTGCAATACTAATTTTCAGAACATTTTCTGACTTTGAGCTTACTAGTTTTTTCCTGAAAAAGCTCGAATCATATGTAAAGATTCAGAAAATTTGATTTTCATATAAGTTCAAAAACTTCAATCTCGTAGAAATGATGTGAAAACTGTTGCAAAATAGGCAAAAAATGTTTTTGAAATCCTGAAATTAGCGAGACGGGGTTGCAATACAAAAAAGTTAACGCAAGACTATTAGAGAGTGCAATACTAATTTTTGGAAGGTCTCCGAGGGGCAATACTAATAGGGAGGCCATATTAATAGAAGATATACGGTATACAGTTCTGACGTAATTTTAGAAAATTATTTTTTAAAAATTTCGAATTTTTTGGTTAAAAAAGTTTTTTTAAATAGAAAATGTGATATTTTAAATTTTTTGTTAACTATAATTAGAGAGGTTTTTTTTTTTTAATTTCAAAAAAGGAAACAAATGCCTGCAATTTTTGGAATTTTGGGTTGGAATTTCTAGAATCGGAATTTAAAATTCCAAAAATTTCAAGTTCTTGGAACTTTCAGTTTTTTTTAAATAAATTTTCAGAAAATTGTTAATTTCTTGGAAATTTCTTGAATTTATCGAACGATAGGTTTTTTTAAAAAACTGTTTTAAATATTCAGAAAATTGAATTTTTTTTTTAAAGACTTCTTTGTTTCGGAAATTTTGGTATTGTTGTATTTTGAAATTTTCGTTTTTTTTATTCAATTTCAGATAATTAGTATATTCCAAACATTTAAAAATCTCTGATTTTTTTTTTCAAATTTCAATAGAAATACCATAAGTTCACTTGATTTTTTTCCTGCTTTTTCACAAAATTTTCGGAAATTTTTTGAACTTTCCGTAGCTTTTTTTATTGATTTTACAGAAAATTTTAAATGTTCAGGAATTTTTAAATTCATGAAATATTCTGTTGAAAATGTATTATTTTAGAATTTTCAATTTTTTCTGAAATATTCAGAAAATTTTTAATTCCAATTTTTTCGGAATTTTCTGTCAAAACAGGGGGGGGGGGTTCTGAAATTTTTACAAAATTCGAATTTCAAATCTAAAAATTGAGAATAACTTTTTTTGGTTCTGAATTTGTCTTTTTTTTTCCTATTAGGTCTCCAAATAAGTTCCGGGTCAAAAATCATAACTTTGTTCGCTGCGTATCGATTTTTATGAAACTTTGGGAATTTATGTTATCAACCATGATCTTTCATTTGACAATAGTCACAAAATTTTTTGACCGTCCGAAGTGTCCTAACTCGGAGCCAATTTTTTCAGGCATTTTTCTGATCTCGCTTCTTTTCAAGTTTCAATTGAGGTTTGTGTGCGGATTTTGCTAATTTTAGTACACAATGTAAGAAAAGAAAAAAAGTTTGGGAAAAAATCGGTCCAAAAAATTTATTTTTTGTCGATCTTCAAAAAATCTTCAAAAAAATTTTTGTCGAAAATTCTTGAATTTTTATACAAAAATGATGTAACCAAGTGCAAACTATTTTTACACATACAAAACATTTGAGTATGAAATTTGAATCTCAAGAAATATTCAAAAAACTCAAAAATTTTCCGAAAAAATTGTATTTCCTATTATCATTTTAGTTTATCGAACTAAACTGATATTTTTTGTATGTGTAAAAATAGTTTACACTTGGTTACATCATTTTTGTAGAAAAAATTTAGAATTTTCGACAAAAATTTTTTTGAACATTTTTGACGACCAACCAAAAAAATTTTTTTTGGACGGATTTTTTTCCAAACTTTTGTTGTTTTCTAATAATGTATTCTAAACAAAGCAAATTCCGCATACAAACCTCAATTCAAAGATGAAAAGAAGCGAGATCAGAAAAATGCCTGAAAAAATTGGCTCCGAGTTAGGGCACTTGGGGTGGTCAACAACTTTTGTGACTATTGTCAAATGAAAGATCATAGTTGATAACATAAATTCCCAAAGTTTCATAAAAATCGATTTGCAGCGAACAAAGTTATGATTTTTGACCCGGAACTTATTTGGAGACCTAATAATTATGACTAGTTTTTCTGTTGTGAAAAACACAAAAACACTAGATTTTCACAATTTTTCCTCTCAAAAATCGTGCTTTTTTCCCTTCTTTTTAATCAGTGAATTCCGTACTTTCTCCATCCTTAGTAGCTTTAGCAGCTTGTGTCGATAATGTTCGAATAACATCAATAATTTCCCATCTTGTCAGTGCACTAATCTCTTCTTCCTTAACACCATATCCTCTACAAATCTGTTTCGCTTCTTTCAACGGTAGTTTTCTTAAATCTGCATTTGTTCCAGTCACCAATTTCTTCGGAACGGGCGTCGCATTCTCATCTTTATGTGGTTTTTGGGATACTCGAACGTAGGAGAATCCTTGTCCACAACCTGTCGGATCAGCAATTCCTGTTTGATCCAGAAGGCACTTTTCACGTTGGGAAGCTGCAAAAAAATGATGCGTTGATTTAGGATTTTTATCAATTAATTTTTAAAGATTTAACAGTTCTTTTTTTAACAGAGTTTTTTATTCAAATTTGTGCTAAAATTTTAAGAAAATACGCCCAGAAATGCATTTTTCCAAATTTTAAAACTTCTTGGAAATTTCAGAAAATTTCTTCTTTTTTTTTTCGGAATTTTCGATTTAATAAATGATTTTTTTATTTAATTTTCAAAAAATCTATATTTTTATGGAAAAAATCTGAAATTTCATGAAATCCTGAGTTTTTTATTCAAATTTTTGGCATTTTTTTCAAATTTCAGAATTCCAACACTTAATTCTGATATTTTTGGAAAATTTGATAATTTTTCAATTTTCGGTTTTTTTAAAAATATTTTTTCGAATTTTTGGTTGAACTTTTTTAAAAAGAATTTTCGGTTTTTGTTCCGAAATTTTGGATTAAAAATCTTTTTTTTTAATGGAATTTTCGTTTTTCTTTTTTTGTTGAAAATTTCAGAAAATATGAATTTTCGTTAAAGTGTATTGTTTTTTTTTAATTTTTAATAGAAAAATCTGAATTTTGAGCAAAAAGTTGAAGTTTCACGAGAAAATCGTAATTTTTATCAGAAAAATGTTTTGCTGTTGATTTTTGTTTTCAGCCGGAAATTTTATAAAACTTTTTTTTAAAATAGAATTTCGGTTTTTTCCCAGAAAATCTGAAATTTTCAGCAAATAATTTGAAATTATACCCAGAAATGCGCGATTTTGGCTGGTTTTGGTTAATTTCACGCAAAATATCTAAATTTTTTCAAAAATTAATATTAAATTCTAATTTTGGAAATTTTTGCAGCTTTAAAACTTAAATTTTAGTGAAAAATCAAAAATTTACAAAGAAATTTAGCACTTTTTTTGAAATTCAATGAAAAATGTTCATAAACTTTCGAATTATTCAAATTTCCACGAAAATCTGATTTTTTTTTGTCGAAAAAATTTAAAAAATTTAATGGAAAATGGAAATTTTCAGAAAACTCGCAAATTTCCTAAAATTTCTGAATTTTCGGCTTTTTTCTGATATGTTCCGAAAATGTGCAATTTTGGGTTAAAACCTTTTTTTTTAAGAATTTTCGTTTTTTGTTGAAATTTTCAGAAAATCTCTTTTTTTGCCAAAAAAAGGTCTAAATTTTTATGGAAAATTTTGAATTTTCAACAAAAAATTGGAAATTATACCCAGAAATGCGATTTTGGCCGGTTTTTAAACTTGAGAAATTTTTTAATTTTCATTCAAAATTTCTCAATTTTCAAAAAAATTCAAAAATTCAATTTTAAATCCGAATTATAGAATTTTTTAAAAAATAAAACTTCAAACTCTTAGCTTCAAAAACTTCAATTTTCGCAAAAAAATTCTAAATTTGCGAAAAAAATTTAAAAAAAAAACAATATTTTTTCGCAAAGTTCAAGCACTTTTTGAAATTTTTTGAATTTCTGCGAAAATTTAATTTTTTTTAAACCCTGAATTTTCATTGAAAAATCAAATAAATTGTTATGTAAAAACTTGAATTTTCAGCAAATAATTTACATTTTACGAGAAAAAATCTTAAATTTTATGGAAAAATCCTGAATTTTCATGCAAAAATTCAAATTTTTACGAGAAAATCTGAATTTTACACGAAAAAACTTGATTTTTCATTAAAATTTCGAATTTTTCATTAAAATTTCGAATTTTATGAAAAATTCCTGAATTTTCATAGAAAAATTCAGGAATTTTCAGCAAATAATTGAATTTTACACGAAAAATCTTGATTTTTCATTAAAAGGATCACTCGAATACACATTTTGGTGTGCAATTTTCAATTTTTTTTTTTGCTCAAAAACCTCCTCAAATATTCACCCAAAAACGCTCTAGTCGTATTCCAAGGTGCACACTTGATTTCATCCTCAATAGTGACCTCATCCTCGGATCCCTCATCATTTTCCGGCGTGAAAAAGTATTTTTCTCCGTATCCAGCATCTTTCAAGCGTTGCTCAGCAGCCATCATACTATATTGAGCACAACACATTTCAGGTGTAACCATTGATAAAACTTCTTCTTTTGAAGGTAATCGAAAGTCTGGTTTCAACGACCAATACGTTTCAGAGCCCTGACGAACAAAAGTCGAGCACATTTTTAGGCGTTTCCGAATATTAGACTCTGCGTAATGAGGGAATGCATTTCTGACGTCATCCATTTTTAGGCGACGAGGTGATGAATCAGAGGCCCAGAATAGGCGATAAATGAATGCGAACAGGAAATCCCGTACAAATACAGTTGCACGTTTTGAATTTGGAGATGGAACTTCGTATAGAGGACATTGTTGGCCTGCGACGAAAATTGATGGAAGTGGTCGGATGTACCATCTGGAATATTATACATTCGGATTAAAATTATGGGGTTAATATATTTAATTAATGATAATGACTGAAAATTGCCACAAATGAATGAAACAAGTGTCAAAAATAGCTAAAAACGTGAATTTCTACTTAAAATAGGCTTTCGGTTGAGGCTCTCAGACTACAAACTACAAAGATTCTAGCCTCACCAAAAGTTGGTTGAGGCTAAAAAATGTTGTAGTTTGTAGTCCGAGCCTCAACGAAAAACGTATTTTCAGCAGAAATTCATGTTTTTCTGTTGATTTGTAACTTTTTTTGCTCAAAAATTCTCGATTGCTGTCTATTTTCCGACGAAACATTCAATTTAAAATTATAATAGGTTTTTTTGGGTTTTACTTGATAAAATGCGCCAAAAAATAATGGAAAACTGTCAAAAACGGCTGAAAAATCAATTATACTAGTGAAAATAGGCTTTTTTAAAAATATTTTTTGCTTCAAAAAATTCAAAATGGAGAAAAGATCGATATTTGCATTTTTTTTCGAAAAAAACCGGATGGTTGAGGCTCTCAGACTACAAACTACAAAGTTTCTAGCCTCACCGAAAGTTGCTTGAGGCTAGAAATTTTGTAGTTTGTAGTGTGTGAGCCTCAACCAAAATTAATTTTTTGGTTGAGGCTAGAAAAGTTGTAGTTTGTAGTGTGTGAGCCTCAACTAAAATTAAAATTTTAAAAATTTGGTTGAGGCTGGAAAACATTGTAGTTTGTAGTGTGAGCCTCAACCAAAATTACTTTTTTTAAAATTTGGTTGAGGCTAGAAAAGTTGTACTTTGTAGTGTGTGAGCCTCAACCAAAATTAATTTTTTTGGTTGAGGCTAGAAAATGTTGTAGTTTGTAGTGTGTGAGCCTCAACCAAAATTAATTTTTTTGGTTGAGGCTAGAAAATGTTGTAGTTTGTAGTGTGTGAGCCTCAACCAAAGGCGTATTTTCGGTAGAAATATGCTTTTTCCATCAGAAAATCATTATTTTCAGTCAATTTTTGACATTTCTTGCTTGAAAATTTACGATTTCCATCTATTTTTCGACGAAAAATCACCTAAAATTGCAAAAATTAGCAAATTTCTACAATTTTCGACAAAAATTGTATTAAAAAACGAGGGGTTTTACAAAAAATGTACGTTGTTCTAGGCTTTGTATCTTAATTTTTGTTAAAAATTCGGAAAAGTTCGATTTTTGACTGAAAATGCCCGCAAAAATTTCAGAAATTACTAGAAATTATGAGTTTTAAAAAGTGCATTAATTTGCCAATTTCCTTGAAAACTCACTGATTCATACTGCGAATCAGAAGGAAATCAGTATTCTGTCTCTTATGCAAATAGATCGGAGCTCTATAAAGCATATTCTCAATACTTTGAAGTGATTGTCCAGGCTGTAGCTGTCCCAGAAAAGGAATTTGATGAGAAAACGCCAATTCTCCAAAGGTAAAAGTCGGTTCCGAATCATTAGCCTGTCTTCTCTTGAAATAATTCTTCATCTTTGAAGCCATTCCAGGTTGTGATAGTATTACAGGATGCTCTTCACTATATTCAATCATCACTAGTGTCTCATCTTTTCCACTTAAATCCTGAACATCTCTCATATAGAACACTTCTCCACCTCCTTGAGCTTGTCGCATTGCTTCACGCATTGCAGCTACACGTTGTTGGTGTTTTACTGGCGTTTGGATTGGCTGAAAATCGGAAAAATTGTGAAAAATGGATATTTGACTTGAAACTAACTTTTTTATAAGTTTTATTACTAATACACTCAATTTCAATAAATTTCTTGAAAATTAGTTTTTAATTCAAAAAAGGGTATCGTTGATCATATTCAATTTCCGTCAAATAATTAAACGTAATTATAACTACTATAAAATATTTATGACTATCATATATGTTAAATATGTTGTACTTAATTAAAACGTAGTTAACGAAATTAACAATGACTATTATAATTACAATTTGTATTAATGTATATATACTTAATTATAACGCTATTAACTATAACTGTTATAGCTACTATGTAATCATCATTTACTATATATAAAGCGCTTATTCTGTGTGTCCATAGTTTGTAGTCTTTGTAGTCTGTGAGGTTTTGGCTTCTGGAGGGATAGCGAGTTAGGGTTAGTGTAGGGATATAGTCGGGGTACTGTAGTGGTACAATAGTGGTACGGTAAGAATACTGTAGGGTTACGGTAGTTTCATAAAAAATTAATTTTCAGCCCCAGAAGTCGGGGGCCGCGCCGAAGGTGCGGTCCACGGCTGGTATAATATAATATAATACGGCTATACTTAACTACAACCTAGTTACCGGCATTAATAATGACTATTATAATCACTATACTCAATTAACTAACGTAATTAATCACTATAGCTAGCTATGACAACCTATAATATATTTATATATCTATGTCATGCTCATTATGATTTTATGTGCATGTTTCTCATATGTATTTGATTTTTATATCTATTTTCCAATTACGATATTTAAATCGTATACTAAAAATATATACCACGCAATCAACTATGAATATTATAACCATCATAGGTTCTACTTTACTATACTTGACTATTACTATTTTATATTATATGTATTACACTATTGCTTAAATATAACATAATTAACTACTATGTAAATAATGTATTAAGTACGTTATACCTAATTAAATAACGTAAGTATTTACTATTACTATAACGACTAAAAAAAATTAATTAATAGGTATACTATTCTTAACTAAAACGTAATTAACTATGACAATCCGTTATAGGTTCTATTTAATACATTGCACTCGATTACAACATAATTAATTATAACTGTTACAACAACTAATTTAAATTATACTTATTATACTTGTACCTTATTATAACGTAATTAACTACTATAACTATTATGCCTACTGTGTATATAATATATTATACATGTTATACTTAGATATTAAAAAAAAAAAGATTAAAGGACGATCCGTTCTTCAAGTGCTATGCACTGTGGATCTGGGTTTCAGGTACACTGCCTGGTGGTGATCCCTCTGGGCTGTAATTTAAGCCACGTCCTAGCCGGGGACTGTGGCCGATAATCCAGTCGTGGATTGCTCAATTTAATTTTTTAATTTAAATTATACTTATTATACTTGTACTTAATTATAACGTAATTAACTACTATAACTATTATGCCTACTGTGTATATAATATATTATACATGTTATACTTAGATATAACGATATAACGTAATTAATTACTATGACTATAACGACTACCATACATATATATATATATATATATATATATATATATATATATATATATTTATATGCTTACAATACTTAACTACAACGTAACTAAATATAACTGTTACAACTATTATAATTAATTAACTATTGCAATTACTTACTATATAATTATCATAACTACTACGTATATAATGTATTACTATGTATGTTATACCTAATTACTATGACTATAACACCTATTATATAAATTTGTATGTATTATAACTGACTATAACTATTCTGCCTACAACTTATATTAAGTCTTATCCTAAATTATAACGCAGCTCTAACATTCCTCAATTTCCAACATTTTATACCTGAAACCGCATAGGCTGCCAATGCCTGACAATTCTCCTGGTAAAAGGTGTCCGATGCCAATATCTCAGTCTAAACGCCGACGGGTGTGTCGGGAAGAAGTGTGTGGCAATGTTGGTGGCAGGCGTCGAATGTTGAATGAGCAAAGAGTTATTGGATAGAGTTTTCGAAGTGGCTTTGGGTACATAGTAATCATCATTCGACAGATTAAATGGATCATTATCAGTGAATTGGGCCATCGTACTCTCCATTTGTTCGTCTTCTTCTTGTTTTTGCCGCTGTTGTACTTGTCCCAGTATCATTTTCGACTTTTTCGTGTATTGACCGTCTTTTCTGTGATGATGATGATGATGATGATGATCGGGTCCTTCATCGTGTCTCCGATCTTCTGGCATTCCATAAATCAGAGGATCATCTTGGAAATCTACGAGAAAATCGATTGGTTCAAGTGTTGAAGGCATCGCGTCGGCATCCCAAATGATGTTAGTTTCCCATGGAAGAATATCGAGGTCACATGGAGCAGAGGGGAATATCGAGTGACCGGGTGTTGGAAGAATTGCCGAATCTGGGCCTGTTAGGTTGATCGGGGCGGATTTTCCGTCGAACATTTGCTCGAATGCGTTGTTGTTGGCTGGAAAATTAGAAAATTAGCAATTTTATTCAATTTCAGGTGCGAAATTTGCGAATATTATTTTGATTTCAGGTCCAAATTATAAGGATTTCTAGGATTTAAAGTTGGTGTAGTCGATTTCTTTTTAAAAATTGCTTTATTAGACTCAACATTGTCTGAAAACACCGAATTTCATAATGAAACTTCTTGAAAACTTTTCAAAAAAAAAAGTTATGGCGGCACGAAAAATGGCCTAAAATTAGTGAAATTTGAAATTTGACCAACTTATGATTGTCGCAGCGGCTGGAAACAATTTTTTTTTAAATTGTCGTCTACTTTTGGATATTTAAGTAAATTATCGTGCGCTTTCAACACGGTTCAGGTATTTTAAAGTCGATGAGATTTTTCAATTTTTTTCACCAAATCTCTTCGTCCATCGACTTTAAAATACCTAAACCGTGTTGAAAGCACACGATAAATAACTTGCATACCCAAAATTAGACGACAATTTCAAAAAAAAATTGTTTCCAGCCGCTGCGACAATGATAAGTTGGTCAAATTTCAAGTTTTCACTAATTTTAGACCATTTTTCGAGCCGCCATAACTTTTTTTGGAAAGTTTTCAAAAAGTTTCATTATGAAATTCGATGTTTTCAGACAATTCTGAGTCTAATAAAGAAATTTTTAAAAAATTCGACAGCACCACCTTTAAAGTCTGAAATTTGTGAATTTATTCAGTACAAATTACGTACATTTCTTGAATTTTAGGTTCAGATTTCCTGAAATTGTCCAATTTGAAGCCCAGAATTTGCGATTTTTGAAACTTTCAAGTACGAATTTTTTAATTTTTTTTGTTTTGGTGAAAATTGAGAATTTCGTACAAATTTTGATAATTTCGGGTCGAAATTGTTCTTTTTTTACAAATTGGAGAATTTTCAACGCGTTTTGGCAATTTTTTTGCAAAAATTGACATTTTTACAAAAATTTCGGCATTTTTTAGTCAAAATGGATCATTTTAAAAGATTTTTGGCATATTTTTTTGAACTGTGGCAATTTTAATAGAAAATTGATGAATTCTCACGAATTTCAGCAATTTTTCGGTCAAAATTGGTCATTTTTCATAAGTTTTGGCAATTTTGACAAATATTTGCCAATTTCAAGTCAAAATTACTATTTTCCACAATTTTCTATGCTAAAATTGAAATTTTCATCAAAATTTGGCGATTTTGGGCCAAAATTCGTAATTTTATCCAAATTTTAACATTCTTAGGTCAAAATTTTGCCGTTTTCACGAATTTTGCACTTTTTTTCACATTTTCATCCATACCAGCATATACAAAATGCTCATAAGTTCTCGTATACTGTGTGGGAATCCATCCACAACCTCTTCCATTCGAAAATTCTTCCAAAAGTTGATCTTTAACTTCTTCTCCATCTAATATCACATCATTTTCCCATTCAATTACTTGATATGGTAATAGAATATCTTCTGATGTTGAAGCTTCACAACTTTTATCAATTACTTCCACTTTATCCAAGAAAGGGGCGGAGTTTGGGGCGGGGCCTGATGACGTGGATGGTAGATCATCCGGGGTACGGTAATTGAGCGGTTTTCCACTTCGAATTGATACTTTTTGAGGAGATTTCTGAAATTGTTAAAAAATTAATTGAAAATTAAAGTTTCGAGAGGAAGTTTTTGAAATTTTGAGGAATT
Source organism: Caenorhabditis elegans (assembly GCF_000002985.6). Lineage (NCBI taxonomy): Eukaryota > Metazoa > Nematoda > Chromadorea > Rhabditida > Rhabditidae > Caenorhabditis > Caenorhabditis elegans. Next base: position 13,864,586 of record NC_003279.8, on the reverse strand, counting down.
CAGCAATTTTTTCCGATTTTTCTACAAAAAAAAACTATAGAAATTAGTGGAAAACGATAAAATTTGATTATAAAATTGACAAAATGAGATGAAATTGTCTAAGATGACCGAAAATTGTCTGAAAACTCATGAAATGCTGTTTAAGCCGTGAAAATAACCGGAAAATTGTCGGAATTGAGCTGGAAATTATATTTTTCAGGAATTTTTAGTTAAAAATTATCAAAAATTGACTGAAAATCACGTTTTTCAACTAAAAATATATTGTTGAGTGAGGCTCACACTACAAACTACAACATTTTCTAGCCTCAACCAATTTTGGTTGAGGCTCACACTACAAACTACAACTTTTTTAGCCTCAACCAATTTAAGGTGAGGCTCACACTACAAACTACAACATTTTCTAGCCTCAACCAATTTTGGGTGAGGCTCACACTACAAACTACAACATTTTCTAGCCTCAACCAATTTAAAGTTCTCAATTTTGGTTGAGGCTCACACTACAAACTACAACTTTTTAGCCTCAACCAATTTAAAATTCTCAATTTTGGTTGAGGCTCATACTACAAACTACAACTTTTTAGCCTCAACCAATTTAAAATTCTCAATTTTGGTTGAGGCTCATACTACAAACTACGAAATTTTCTAGCTTCAACCAAATTTTTTTGAGCAAACTGTGTCAAATTTGCGCTTTTTTGGTAATTTTTTCAGATTTTTAGTGCGATTTTTAGGGTTTTTTTTATTGAAAACTTCAATTTTTGGCGAATTTCAGCCATTTTTCAGCCATTTTCAGTGTATTTTTTACCAGGAAACTTTAATTTTGATCATTTTTAGCCAATTTCAGCCATTTTTAAGTCAGTTTTTCAAAGGAAATTCCATTTTTTTGAGCAATTTTCAGCCGATTTTCTGCAAATTTTCATTATTTTTACCTTCAGTTTGAATCCATAATTAACAGCTTGACTAGTCATCGGCAAATTCATCATATCATACCAAATCTTGGCGGGACCCGTTCTCCACGGCTGAACTACCGTACCCTCTTCATTTTTCTTTGCCATTTCCTCTGCATCCGTCAGTATCGGTCTCCGCATTCGTTCTTCTTCATCGTCAGCCAACATGACACGTGGCACCTTCTCAATGATGTTAAGCTTCAGCTTTTTGGCTCCAACGATGACGTCATCAGCGAGGGGCTCTTCGGGCTCTTTTTTGCGTTGATGTTTGGAGAAGGTTCGGGAAGCCCACCAGATCTCGGCACGGGACGTATGTTTGATATTTTGAGCAAAAAGTCGAGAGAAACGAAGAGTTTTGTTTGGATTGAAGTCTTTGAAGAAGATTCTGAAAATAAAATTAAAGGATTTTGCGGAAAAATGGGGGTTTTCAGTGATTTGCGTGAATTTTTGGCGAATTTTCGGAATTTTTTTGGAAATTTTAACAGAGAATTATGGAATTCTAGAAGAAATTAGCAGTTTTTAGCAATTTTACATCAAAATTTCGAGTTTTTCGGCGAGAAAAACCAGTTTTCAGGGGAAAAATGACGGGTTTCAACCATTTTTTTTGGAATTTTTGCAGAAATTGGCCAATTTTCAGGCTTTTTTTGGCTTTTTTGGCTCGAAAAAAAGGTTTAACAATTTTAAAGCAAATTTTCGAGTTTTACATGAGATTTCTGATGGCTAGGAAAACCATGGGTTTGTGTGGAAAAATTGTGGGTTTTTTCGGGGAAAAGTGACACGGGTTTCAACGATTTTTGAGTGAATTTTTGAGTTTTTTAAAGGAATTTTTGCAGAAATTGCCAATTTTCGGGTTTTTTGACTTAAAAATTGTGTATTTGTGTGTTTTTATGAAACTTCATTGGAAAACTGACTTTTGGAGCAAAATTCGAATTTCAATTTTCAATTTTCGAATAAAACAAAACCCAACATTTCAGTGAAAATTCGATTTTTCCAACAAAAATCGTCACTTTTATTCGATTTTTGCGCGAAATTCGAATTTCGGCAAATGTTTGCCAATTTTTTGAAATAATGGCGCTTTTCATGCTTAAAAAAAGTGAAAATTTGTTTTTTCCAACGAAATTAGAATTTCTATCAATTTTTCGAGAAAAAAAAATGAAAATTTTACTGAATATTCGATTTATTCAACAAAAATTGAAAAAAAAATCGTCACTTTTACTCGATTTTTTTTCGAAAAATTTTGAAAAAAAAATCCCATTTTACGATTTTTTGTCGAAATTTTTGATTTTTCCAGCAAAAACTCTTTCCAAATCGACTTTTGGCGGGAAATTCAAAAAATTTCAGTTTTCAATTTCAAGGGCAAGCAAATTTTGCGGAATTTTAAAAGAAAATTATGGAATTTTGGAAGAAACAGCACGTTTTGAGCATTTTTGGAATACTTTATTCAAAAAATGTCATTTTCGAGCAATTTTCAGAGTTTTTAAAATAGATTTTCCGAAGAAAATTCGAATTTTCGGGTGATTTTATAAAAAAGTTTGTAAAAATGGAAAAAAAAATAAAGTTTTTAGAGAAAAATGAAATTTTTTTTAATGTTATTAAATTAAAATTTGTCAATTTTTATACCACACACATCTCATACTACACATTACAGGATTCGGCAGGAAATGAAATTTTTTGTCAAATTTCCCAATTTTCAGTGATTTTTGATAGAATTTTTGAGTTTTTCGTGGAAATTTCCGGTAAAAAACGTCAATTTCAACAGAAATTTGTGGTTTTCAGTACCTCGGATCAATTCCATCAAGATCCGGATGTAAAATAGATGAAAGTGGTGCATCATCTCGAAGTGATGGTCTTGCAAATGGTTCCATATCTTCTAATCGTACAGGATCACCAATATATTCTTCAAATTCTTCATTTTTTTCCACTTTTGGCTCCATTTTCACACTTTTAGAGCCGCCATTAGAAGCTGACGAACATGCTGAAAAAATGAAAAAAATGAAAAATTAGTGAAATTCCAAAGTTTTTTTTTTCGATTTTCGCTACCTTCATTCCGTGCTGCCGGATGATTTTTGTAGAAATCCGAGAGATTAGCGTAAGGATCCTCTAGATCTTCTTCATTTTTTGGCTTTTCCGTTCGATACCCATTTGTGTGATGATGTGTATTGTTCATTACTGGAAAAAATTACAATAAAAAATTTTGAAAAATATTTTAAAAACCTGGAGATTCACGAATTTTTCAAGAAATTTTCACGAAAAAATTGAATATTTTCTGAATTTTCTGCTCAAAGTTGCTCGATTTTGAGTTTTAGAGATTTTGAATTTTGAAAATTCATGAGTTCTGTCTATTGATATTCTTTAGAAAATTTTCAGAGAAAAAAAAGAAAACGGAAATTTTGAAAAATTCGAAAAAAAAACCATTAATTTAGTCTCAAAATTGAATTTTTATTTAATTTGAATTTGAAAATCGATAAAATTTCCATTTTTCCGAATAAACAATGAATCAAAATTGTGCAAATTAAGAAGAAAACACCAAAAAATGCACAGACTACAAACTACAACATTTTCTAGCCTCAACCAACTTTTGGTGAGACTAAAAACTTGTAGAAAATTGGAAAAAATTACGATAATAACTTTAAAAATAATTCTAAAAACCTGATGATTCACGAATTTTTAAATTTTTTCACGGAAAAAATGGATTTTCTGCTCAAAATTGCTCGATTTTGAGTGAAAAATGGATTTGGTTGAGGCTCACACTACAAAAACTACAACTTTTTCAGCCTCACCAAAGGTTGGGCGAGGCTAGAAAATGTTGTAGTTTTTGTAGTGTGAGCCTCAACCAACTCCGGAAAAACTAATTTTTTGGGGAAAGTTCTCAGTTTTTTGAATGAAACTCGAATTTTAATTATTATTTCTTCAAATTTGATTGATTTTCGCATAAAAATTAGACTTTTCAAGAAAAAAAATGAAATTTACAATCATTTCGCTGAAAAATTTAATTTTTCACCGGGAAAATTCATTTTTCGACTAAAAATGTTATGAAAATCTAATTTTTTCAAAGTTTTTCGGCAAAAAGTTGAGTTTTTTCTGACTTTTCGGCTTAAAATTGCTCGAAAAATGCATTTGGTTGAGGCCGACACTACAAACTACAACTTTTTAAGCCTCACCAAAAGTTGAGTGAGGCTAGAAAATTGTGTAGTTTGTAGTGTGAGCAACCAAGTGCGGAAAAAATCTTTTTTTTGTGGAAAATTCAGAATTTTTGGAATTGAAACTCGAATTTTAATTATGATTTTGTGGAATTTATTGGATTTTGGCATTAAAAAATGAAATTTTTGAAGAAAAATTCATGAAATTTGCAATTTTTAGCAGAATTTCTGACTGAAAATTCAAAATTTCGCTTGAAAATTCAATTTTTCGACTGAAAATTGAATTTAGCGACTAAAAATGTGATGAAAATAAGTTTTTTCCAAATTTTTACAGCAAAATTAGAGTTTTTGAATAAAAATTGTTTTTTTCTAAATTTTTCTTCGAATTTTCACTTTTTATTCGGTTTTTACCGATTTTTAAAACAAAATTTCTGTTAAACGTTGGTTTATGTGAAAAAACGTTTAAAAATTGAATTTTCAGCTAAAAAATAGAAAAACTATTAAAAAAAAAAATATTCAAGTGCAAAATTACACTTTTTCGAGGATTTCCCCCCGAAAAAACCGGAAAAGAATAGCGAAAATAGGAAAGTGAGAAATTCATTTCAAATTATGGGAAAAAAATGACAAAATTATGGAAAATGATTCAATTTTTTCAACAAAAAAAAAGATTCAATTAAATTGATTGATTATCTGAGAAAATTCGAGAGAAAAAACAATGAAAAATGGGCAAAAATACAAGCGAAAAATGGGAATTTTACCCGAAAATTGACACGAAAATGGGGGGGGGGGGGGGGGGGGGGGGGGGGGAAATGGGGATTTATTAGGGTTAAACATGGTAAAAATTGACTAAAAATTCAATTTTTGGGGGAAAAATTCAGATTTCTATGAATTTTTACCCAAAAAACTCGATTTTTTTCACAGAAAATTAGAATTTTCCACTGAAAATCAGCTCTACATCCTCTGTTGCTGCAGTTGTCCCATCAATTGTCCGAGTTCAGGGCTTGATTGGAGCCCCGAGACGTCTGTAGACATATCCTGAAGATATTCGAATTCTGCCAACGCCGAACGCTCGTTTTTGCCGAATCTGGAATAAAAATGGGTTACAATTGACTAAATTTGAATAAAAATTGGAATTTTCCGCCTAAAAATAGCTATTTTCCACCGAAAAACTAGGAAAAATCATGAAAAATATGCGAAAACCCATAGAAAATTCGTCCTTTTATACGCAATTTGAGCGGCGGACGGCTTCGCGGGTTCCGCCAATCACCATGTTTTGCGTGGTAAAAGGGGCGAGTGATTTTAGCGGAAAATTGTTGAAAATTGAATAAAAATAACAGTTTTATCCAATTTTTAAGCAATTTTCTTCTGAAAAAAGCAAAATTCTCCGTATTTTTTGGGTTTTTTCCACAGAAAATAGCAATATTCTTCGTTTTTAGAGGTTTTCACTAAAAAATGATGAAAATTGATTAAAAATAACAGTTTTATCCAATTTTTAAGCAATTTTCTTCTGAAAAAAGCAAAATTCTCCGTATTTTTTGGGTTTTTTCCACAGAAAATAGCAATATTCTTCGTTTTTAGAGGTTTTCACTAAAAAATGATGAAAATTGATTAAAAATAACAGTTTTATCCAATTTTTAAGCAATTTTCTTCTGAAAAAAGCAAAATTCTCCGTATTTTTTGGGTTTTTTCCACAGAAAATAGCAATATTCTTCGTTTTTAGAGGTTTTCACTAAAAAATGATGAAAATTGATTAAAAATAACAGTTTTATCCAATTTTTAAGCAATTTTCTTCTGAAAAAAGCAAAATTCTCCGTATTTTTTGGGTTTTTTCCACAGAAAATAGCAATATTCTTCGTTTTTAGAGGTTTTCACTAAAAAATGATGAAAATTGATTAAAAATAACAGTTTTATCCAATTTTTAAGCAATTTTCTTCTGAAAAAAGCAAAATTCTCCGTATTTTTTGGGTTTTTTCCACAGAAAATAGCAATATTCTTCGTTTTTAGAGGTTTTCACTAAAAAATGATGAAAATTGATTAAAAATAACAGTTTTATCCAATTTTTAAGCAATTTTCTTCTGGAAAAAGCAAAATTCTCGGTTTTTTTTTGGGTTTTTTCCACTGAAAATAGTAATTTTCTTCGTTTTTAGAGGTTTTTTTTTCACTAAAAAGTGGCGAAAATTGAAGATTCCCGCACCTTTTATAGTGTTTATCGTGAATTTTCGTTCTCGGCGGATTATATTTGACGAGACCGCCCTTTTTCTTCAATTGTCTCTCGATTAGGCTTAGTCGTTCCTCTTCCGAACTATCTGATGAGCCACCGTCATCGTCTGGATTGATGGAATTTCGCTGAAAAATTGAATAAAAATGATTGGAATTTCAAGTTTTTTCCGTTAAAATTGCTTGATTTTGAGTGGAAAATGCATTTGGTTGAGGCTCACACACTACAAACTACAAGGTTTCTAGCCTCATCAAAAGTTGGGTGAGGCTAGAAAATGTTGTCGTTTGTAGTATTTCAACATTATTATCATAAAAATTAACAATTTCCGTTTCTTTTCAGCTGAAAAATCACAATTTTGTCACTTTTCTATTCATTTTCAAATAAAATTACAAAGAAAAAAGGCTTTTTCTCTCAATTTTCGTGCAGAAACACAAAAGAAACACAAATGAAGTGAAAAAATGGCAAAATTGTGATTTTTCAGCTGAAAATATACGGAAATTGTTAATTTTTAGGGTAATAAAGTCAAAAATTGACTGCAAATCGCGTATTTCTGCCAAAAATACGTGTTTGGTTGAGGCTCACACTTCAAACTACAACTTGTCAAGCCTCACCAAAAGCTGGGTGAGGCTAGAAAATGTTGTAGTTTGTAGTGTGAGCCTCAACCAGCCGGAAAAGTTCATTTTTCTCTGCAATTTTAAACGGAAAATCGAAAATTTAGATGTTATTTCATGAAGAAAAGTGAGATTTCAGCGTATAATTGCATGATTTTGAGTGGAAAATGCATTTGGTAAGGCTCAGATTAAAAAAAAATATAACTTTCAGCCTCAACCAACTTGGGTGAGGCTAGAAAAAGTTGTAGTTTGTAGTGTGAACCTCAACCAACTGCATTTTGCACTCGAAATCGAGCAATTTTACGCAGAAAATTCAGAAAAAATCCAATTTTACCGTTTTTTTTAAATAGTTTTTCATCGATTTTTGTTGTAAAAATCGGAAAACCTTCATTTTTTGTGCAAAATAATTATTTTCTTCACTCAAAAAACCCACTTTAAGCCATGAATTCGTTCTCGAGTATTTCTGCAGCCTCACATACTCGTTTTGCGGTGCCACTGGAACAGTATCGCTCGGCGTGAGACTAATCGTGTCGGGACCCCCCTTAAACAAATCCGAATCCGAGTGTCTTCTGCCGCCGCCAATTTTCCGGATATTTCCCTCGAAAATCGTCGAATCCTCTCCTCCGGGCTGCTGCGAGCTGCTTCTCGATGTTTCCACCTCAAACGGCGATGATGAAATTTCGAGTTCTTCAGTTTCGTCCTCTTCAAAATCCTCTGGATCAGTGATTTCTTGATCTTCAGAGCTTCGGAAGACACGGACCTCATCCTGTGCGTCCAGATCGTCTTCCAGCGATTTTGGCATCGGATTTTGCGCGTTTTGAGTGGAATTTTGCGCGGAAAACACGAGATTCGACGAGAAAATTGACATGAACATCGAATTTTGTGGATTTTGAGCCGCCGCTCCCGAGTCCGGATAGCACAGCGCTTCCCCGGCGCCTTCTGAAGATGCATCATGTAGTGAATATGAGGGGATTAGTAGTGATGAGTCGTCATGACTGTTGCCACGTGTCTTTTCCAGCTGCTCAATTCGTTCATTTGCCTCCTGAAGCATCTTTAACACGTCTGTCTTCATCTTTTTCTCCACTTCAATGTTCGCTTTAAGCTCAGAGTACTTGTGGCGGAGCCGATCGTGGGATTTTCTGGAAAAAACAAGTTTTTTTTTGATTAATTTTTTTAATTTTCAGAAGAAATCTAGCGAAAAAATGGCTGAAAATTGTATTTTTGACAATAAAATCTAATTAAAATGCTCAAAAAACCTTGGTTGAGGCTCACACACTACAAACTACATAATTCTCCAGCCTCAACCAACTTGGGTGAGGCTCAGAGAACTTTGTAGTTTGTAGTGTGTGAGCCTCACACAACTTTTTTCAGCCAATTTTTCTGAATTTTAATCGAAAAAAAACCGATTTTTCAGTCATTTTTTGCCCAAAAAACGAATTTTCAAGTGATTTTTTCTGTAAAACAGAGAAATTTCGGTGAAAATTTGAGCAGAAAAGTATGAAAACAGTCATAAATTAAAAATTTTTCCATGAAAACTCAAAAAAACTGGATATAATTTTCCATTTTTTGAGTTGAAAACTGTGAAAAATAAGCAAAAACGCCGAAAATGTTGCTTGAGGCTACGACTACAAACTACCCTAGCCTCAACCAACTTTTGGTGAGGCTATGAAAAACTGTAGTTTGTAGTCTATGAGCCTCAACCAATCGCGGGCTAATTTCATTTTTCGTGAAAATTTGAATTTAAACTCGAGTTTAAATGATTTTTTTTTCAAATTTATTTTATTTCGCATAAAAATTTGATTTTTCTGAGAAAAAATCATGAAATGTACATTTCTTAGCAGATTTTCTAATAGAAAATTCGAAATTTTGCTTGAAAATTTGATTTTTTTTTTTTGGCTGGAAATTGGATTTTTCGCCGGGAAAGCTCTTTTTACGACTGAATATGTGATGAAAATCTGTTTTTTCTAAAGTTTTTCGGCAAAAAGTTGAGATTTTGTGTAGAAAGTCTAAATTTTCTTTTGAATTTTGACTTTTACGCAGAAATTTAGCGAAAATCTGAAAAAAATTACTTAAAAATAGACCCAAAAGTTGGTTGAGGCGTCGACTACAAACTATAAAAATCCTCGAGCCTCAACCCATTTTTTTGCGTGAGGCTACGAAAAATTGTAGTTTGTAGTCTGAGCCTCAGCCACATTTTTTTTTTCAATTTCCAGTGGAAATCTGTGAGATTTTCGCGGAATTCTAAGGTTTTTGGCTAAAAATTCGACTTTTATCGCAATTTTTCACAGCAATTTTGCTGAAAATGGACTTTTTCACGCCAAAATCGGCAATTTTTTTGCCTACCGAATCTGATAATTCTCATTTCCCAAATCATCGATCGTATCCGTCATCATATTCTTCTCCTCACGCCATTTCAGCTTCATCTTCTCGATTTTTGACTTTAAAATCGTGACTTCTTCCTTTTTTAGCCGATATTTCGTCTTAAGCTCCTCTTTTTCCTCGTCAGAATCGTCCTGTTGGCTCATTGACATGTCATATTCGTGACGAGCCATCATATTTCGATAAGCTTGCTGATCAACGAGTTCTGACCGACGATTTCTGAAAAAAAAAAACGATTTTAGCATAAAATTGACTTTTTTTTCCAACTTACAGCACAGAATCATCTTTAATTTTCCGCGAACTACTCCTAAAACTTCGATCGTCTAGCGGTGCTCCTGGACATGACATTGGACCTGAAAAACGATAGAAAAATCAATAAAACTCGAATTTTCTCACTACCTTTTGTGGTTTTCGGCTTTGTGATCACTTGATACGGGCTTTTGAGCCTTAAATCGATTTTTTGTGGCTCTCCAACGTAAACCGACTCATTTAGCGCGGATTTCTTCGATTTTAATGATCCAGAAGCGAAGGAAACTGCCTGAAAACCTCGAAAATTAGAGTTTCCTTGCGAAAATCGACTTACCGGCATATTCTCCTTATTATTGTGTTTTTTGCTCGGCTTGAACATTTTTATTAAGGATCCCATCTCGAAATCCTGCAATTTTTTAATTAAATAACCGGTAAAACTGAAAAAATCGCGGAAAATCGAGAAAAACGCGATGAAAATTCAAATATGAAAGCGACGAGAATTGAGGGAGACTTTGCGCGTCGGGTGTGGTGTATTGTACGCACACATCGGACACTACGACATCCTGTTGGCTTATCGCCGCGAAGAGACCCGAAGAACTCGGGGGATGTCCAATTGGGGGGATTACCAACTCGGGGGATTGGCCCCGCCCACAGAACCGTGGCTTGCAATACGCCCATTTCTGCAACTGCCGCACGGTTTTAAAACTGTATTTTTCTCAATAGAGCGAGAAATAACAAGAAAAAATAATTTTAAAACCGTGCGGCAGTTGCAGAAATGGGCGTATTGCAAGCCAAAGTTCTGTGGGCGGGGCCAATCCCCCGAGTTGGTAAACCCCCCAATTGGACATCCCCCGAGTTCTTCGGGTCTCGCCGCGAATTCCGAATTTGAAGACTGAAAAATTGAATCTGAAATTTTCCTGAATTAAAAAAAAAAGGATAATAGATAGAAATAATAGATAGTACTAAAACTGTTTGTTTATAAAAATCTTGCATACACCTCCTTCATCTTTTATTTAATACAAGAAAAAATCACCATCAAATAGTAGTTTACAATAAAATATATTTAAAAAAAAAATCATAAATCAGTGAAATTTTTCCGAATATTCTGCCAAGTTTCAGAATTGAACCACGTTTTCCACCTTTCATTTAAAACGTAAAAAATCCTAATTTTCCCGCCCAAATATCAAAAAAAAGGAATTTCATATCAATCGGCCCCCTTATCAATTAATTTTGAAATTCCTAACCTTTCAACCCCGTTTTCAATTGAATAATACGAATTTCTAAAAAATTTCCTCCCCTTTTTCTGACTTTTTTAGCCTTATCGGAATAATTTCACTGATTTAAAAAATTGTTTGACCAAAGCCAGCTTGAATTCTCCGGCAGACATTGTTAGTCTGTACTTCTTTCCACCCTCTTCCAGCTCGACATTGGCTTCGGCGATGCCGGGAGCGAGCTCGTGGCGATTTCTCAACTGCATGTCCAATCTCCACCCATCAACGTCATCGGTGACATTGATTTGTTTCTTCTCGAAATTTTCATTTACCATGAATCCCTGAAAATTTAGAAATTTGAATGGAAATCAATGAATCAAATAAACTTACTTGCATCATAGCATCAATGACGCCGATATTGGCATTTTGAACGATAAACTTTCCGAATTCAAAATGGCACATATTCCTCGAATCGAGATTCTCAACTTGTAGCTTCACCGCTTCCAGAAGATTCCATTGTGGTAGAGCGAATAGTTGAATATTGGTTGCAATTGGATTTACCGATACAACTCTCACAGTTTTCAGAACTCCTGGACGCGTTGCTCTTATGATTTTCATTCCCAAATCATGTGGTAGGTGTTCCGACATAAGTGACATTTCAAGCCATTCGAGATGATTTGTATTTGGCATTTTAAGCTCTGTAGCGAAATCGCCGAAATCACTCTCCTCCCAAATTCTGATGATGAATTGTTTCATTCTGTTCGAGCGCGCAATGAAATCAGTGCTGATTTAAAAGAAGTTGACATCATCTTCCCGCCCAGTCCACCGAATGCCGTTTACTCGAGCTCCCCATCTTCCGTTTCGAAATTTCCAAGTGATGTTTCCGAAGTCGGAGAACAAGGACCTCTCATTTTCATCGATTTGAACTTCAATACTCGTAATTTTGAATCGAATCAATTTATATGTGCTCTCCCAATCTTCCATTCTTCTCATTTCAAGGCTGAAAATTTCAGACATTCTTAAAGAAAAATAGTTTTGAATATTTTCAAAGCAGCACATTTTAATAGCGGTTTTACTATTACTAGGGCTGTGCAACCGGACGTCCGGTTTTTTAGGACGCCAAACAAACCGGACGCCGGACGTCCGAATTCGTCCGATTTGATAGCTCTAATCTTTTTTCTATTGAAAGAGTCACTCAATAGTTTCAAAATGTTGGGGGTTTTTGGTATATTTTTAGAGACTGGGAACTCGTTTCATTTTTTCTAACAAATTTAGCAATTTTAAGTATTCTAAAATTTTAGAGATATCGTTTTTTTGATATGTACAAATAATTTGGAATTTAAGCTCAAAACTCACAAATCTTGAAATGTACCTACAAGTAGGCACTTTTCTTTTAACAGATGCGGGAGATCGTTCAGTTCTGTCTTTTTCTTTTCAACTTCAGCAATGTTAGAAGGTGCCTCACTGAAAATAAATAATTTTTCTCGAGGAAACACTCAAATATTGTTTTTTAGATACATTTAGTAAAGGTTTAAGTGTTCCCCACAGTTTATCTTTAAGACAAATGCAGTTGTTGCATCCCATACTACAACAGAACACGATATGAGCTAAAGAATCCGTTTATTAAGTATAATTAACCCCATTGAATGGGTACAAAAGAAAGAGAGGCAACGGGACAGGTATAAAGGGGATTTTGAAAAGTAAAAGAAGAAATGGAGTGATAGAATCCACGTCTTATATACCCCTCTGCGGTGGCAGGGCGGAGCCCTGGATTCCTCCGCCGAAAGGTCCAGAAAACGTAAACAAGGTGCGCTCTCCCCACGCGCGCGCGCGCACACATGTGTGCGCACACACACACAGGGTTACGGTAGCCCGGAAGTTTAGAGGCATGGAATGAATCGAGTGTGTGGGAATATTGCAATTATCTCAGGGATCGAACGCGTGAGGAGCGTTTGGTACTGTGCACGGATGGATCAATTGTAGAGCTGTATTCGGAGAAGAGCGAAGGTTTGATCCATGACGTGGCTGACTTTCTGACCGGTGATCCTGCAAATAAAAGCATTAATCCCTATACACACTTAGCCTTCTATCACTGGGGAAAAGGGAAGTGGGAGAAGTGTAGAGACGGTTAGACTCCTTACAATTTTAACAAAATTCACTTTTGGAGTGTCTCCTGAGACTATTTGAAAACTAGTGCTGAACTATAATAGTCTCGCACTTGCGTAAAAAGTTTTGCAGCCATAATACTGAATTTAGAAGATTTTTTATTTAAATTACTTAAAACAAGCAAAAATGCAATCAAGTATGAAAAACTGACCAATCAGCACACTCAGCCCCGCTCACTGTATGCCAGGGTACGGCGGCTAATAGCCGATTTAGCCTAATTTGCCGATCGTCTAATTCGAAAAAATATATTAACCGTTAGCTGAACATTATCCTGATTAGCCGTATTTTAAACAATTCGGCTAATTATTCGTCATTCGGTAGCCGAGTTTGGCGGATGTTAGCAGGATTTCCGATCGGCTATTTCGGGCAAGGCCTACATTGGACGGAAGAAAACCCTACATTATATTAAGTGAACGATTATGAGTTATCTATTGCTCTTTCCCTTCTATCGCTCTCCAATTCCCCGATTCTCCACATTACTTTTATTAATTTTACTCTTTATTATTGTGTTAATAAACTATATTAATCGAACCACCGTTTGACGTGTTCACACAGTAGATCTTCTAGATGCGCGTTGGAGTGTTAGAGTCTTTATTAATAGCCACCTTGTATCCATACGCGTATATCGATTTGTACTAGTGTATCTTTGTAACTTCTGAGACAGCACACCTGGCAGTGAGCAGATGTATACAACAATTTGGTAAATCGTTTCTGACAATCGTCTCTGTGACAGCATTCTGAGTTTTACAACTCTGCGTATCCAATACAAATCAATAGTGTGCCTAGAGTGTTTAACAGTCTTATTCATTCATACACGCATACATCTCTCCTTACTCTTCTACCAGTTCTCGTCAAATGCATGCTGTAAAACCATTTCCATTGTGCAATCTACCGCTAATTTCACTCAGAGAAGTAATTGATTATCTGCCGACTTTTGATATGTAAGTTATTTCTCCATTAATTAGAGCTGTTAAGAGTATTCTCTCTTTTCATAATCAGAAGAGAAGAGCTTTTTCTCATATTTCCCACTGTTTTCTACTTTTTTAAAAACTTCTAATTCATTTCTACAAACCGTGAAAACAGTGAAGAATTCCAGAAAAAATTCTTCTCTACTGAGAAGACTACGTAGCATCCCTATTTTCCATTAATTTTTTGCGCATTTTCAGATTTGTACTTCTTCACACGTCTCAAAAAACGAAAAAACTCATTTCATCGAACATCAGAGACTTCGTAGCTCGTCAAGAACACTACAAGAAACAAGATATTTCTGTGAGGGTAGTTGCAGAACGAAGTTATATGGAAGTAATCGCTATTTCCCCTAAAATAAGAAGTACACGCTTCAAAAGAAATGACATAAACCAAGCTCTCGAAGCTGCGAAGTATTTGGTGGATCATTTCAAATGTGACACTGACTCTGTATGGCTCCGTATAACTCATCGAAAGGAAGACGAAACTCGACAAATCATAACTTCTGTCAAGGAGATAAACTTGAACATTACCAACCTGCAGTTCAGGCATGAACGTATATCCAGTGATTTGTTCAATTGGCTTCTAGAGAACTGTGTACAAGATGTGCATATTTGGGTTCTAGAGCCACAAAGCATCACCGTTAGCAACTGGAATGTGTTCGAAAAAGTGCGGAAATATAATTTCCAAGGGATCAACTTTTCCAGCCATCAAGCGAATATGCTATTGAAATCGTTGAAATCAAACAACAATTTTGTTCAGTTTCGGGCAAATGATATAGAAAACAGTCTTGATTTATCGGTGGTATTTGAGGATACAGGAGCTACAGCGAAGATGGATACATACCGTTCTGTTGTTTTTCGTCCAGGACTTACAGTTTTAAAGGAATACAAGCCATCAAAATCAAGATTTGTTACTGAAAACAACAATGGAGGTGAAATGAGTATCTGTATTACCGAACACGCCTTCTCTTTCCAATCAAATTAACCATGAAAAATCGAATCATTCGTATATGTCGTATATGTGTTTCCCAAAATGTGTTTCCATTGATTTATCTCCTACTCGGCTTGTTAAAAATTCAATTTCTGATTTAATTACTTTAATTAATTAATATTTAATTCAATTTTAATAAAATCTATTGCACAATACACCTTTTTTACTTTAATTATGAAACACGAATAAAGTCCCAGTTTAAAATTCAATTGAAGTGTATTTTGTTTATATTATTTTCCACGAAAAAAAGCGAAAACGAACTGAAATTAAAGAAAGTGCGCAGCGTTTTCGTGATCTAAATTCACGTTTTAAAATACGAAACAGGCCTGCGCATGTCGGCCGAAACAACGGCAAGTCTTGGAAATTTTCGGCAAATTGTAGTTTTGCTCAAAAAATATCTAATGAAAAAGGGAAAAACTTCAATTTCGCTTAAGAAAAAATCTCTCTAATCACTTCCGCCAAATTGATATCCGGCAAACGGAAAACCGGCAAAACTGCAAACCGGCACACTGCCGGAATTGAAAATTAATTGTAAGTAGGACTTCCACGAGGGTGCTACTCTTGCCCGCCCGCACCAGACCACGCCTCACACCAGGGGTGGGCGGATATTATCCGAAATATCCGAATTAGCCGATCGGACATTTCGGATATTTTTATTCGAAATAACCGTTTTCCGACTTTTTTCCGATCATCAGAAATAGCGAATATCCGAAAATTTGGATATCCGCCCACCTCTGCATCATACTCCCGCCGCCCTCATACCATCGCGCTTCTCTGTAGCACACATTCGCGGAACGCCTATTTTACAGAATTCGTTGACATAAAAAACCAAACGGGAATTGCCGCCCACCCCTGTCCCTATTCTCCTGAACCCCTGAACTAGTCACGGAGGAAATAATTTAAAAAGCCCATTTGCCGCTTCGACACATTTGCAAAGATACTAAATAGTTTTTTGAACAGAGAAAACGTTTATAGTTCGTTTCAATATTAAAGTTGATAAACTATAAATTTAAATGATAAATTCGGTACATATATTAATCAATTTTTTTGAAGTTTCTTGGCATTTTTAGAATTAAAAAATTAATTTTGGCGAATATGTCGAAAAGGCGGCACATGCCGATGTGCCGAGTGGAAACATTTTCGGCAGCACATACCAAACCTAAAAAACTTTACAAGTCAGATGAAAAAAAAAAATTTTTTTTGAAAAAAGGAAAAAAAACTGTTTTAAAAATATATCAAATTTTGTTCAAAATTTTCTTTTTCAGTTTTCAGTTTGCAGTGCTTGTTTATCACATCATAGATCTCAGTAGTTTATTTGTTTTTTTTTTTGACGTAGCATACTTCTTTCGAATACTTTTAAAATCAATTTCAACGCGCTTTGTATTTCGTTCCAGAAAAATTAGCAATTTTTTACCATATCAATTCCCCCAAAATCCAAAATTTTTATTTTTGTTTTTTTTTCCTTTTTTTTTTGGGACGAAAAAATTTGCAAAAAAATTTTCCCGTGGAGGAGAGTTGAACTTTTCAAAAAAAGTGCAAGTCTGTTTATATAATGCTGAATATAACTGCACAACATGATTATTATAAAATATGCGATGGCAGCCATGAAGATAGGGTTTTGTACAAGGGAAAAGACACAAACAAAATTCTCGAGTCTGTCAAGTTTTTTAAAGATACCTTTCGTTGTTATAATAGATGCCTAAATCTGTCAATAAGTCACCGAAAGGAAGAGGAAGCCCGTCAAATGATAGATGTCCTGAAGGTGATGAATATGGACATACCGAATATAATCTTCATTCATGAAAGTATTACAAATGATATGTTCAAATGGCTTGTAGATACTGATTCACGTTGTTATCTAACCATTTGTGTTAGAAAGCCTAGATATCGTATTTTTCGATTTCATGAAAAAATTTCAATTTATCCACTAAATTAACTACATCACTCCCTATGTTCTGTAATTGGTTTCAAGAGTTGTTATCCTCCATTGCTTGTTTCATTTCCACTTTCCCAAATAATAAAATTGCTTTGAAAAGTCGTCGAATGTCTATTTATTACTACCTACCATTTATGCTACTGTTACTAACTAGAAATGCAAAAATTGTGATTTTTACAGAATTCGACATTAAAAAGTACGAGAAGTTCGATTGAAAAATTCAACAAAAAAAAACTAGTAACGGGCGGAACCTATTATCGATTTTTCTCTCAAATTTCCCGTATCTTTTCATAATTTGAATTAGCGGTTGGCAGCAAACGATTATACCGGCAAATCGGCAAATTTCCGGACCTGAATAGTTCCGGCAAATCGGCAAACCCGCAAATTGCCCATTTGCCGAATTTGCCGGAACTTAAAATTTCCGGTGAATTATGGGTTTGCACTTTGTTTTTGAAATTTTCAGAATTTCTATGTTAATCGGCAAAATCGTACGCATTCTATGAATGTTCCTTCATCTATTTTGAAAAGTAAGAAAATTCTATGAAAATATCTTTTTAAAAAAACGGGAAAAAAATTCAAAAAGGCAAAGTTTTAAGTGTTTCCGTCTTATAAAATTATCTCTAAATAGTTCCGGCAAACCGGCAACTTTTCGATTTGCCGAATTTGTCGACAAAGAAATTTGCCACCTGAAATCTACCGACTGAGCAACCCTCCGCAGGCAGGCTCTGTTACGCACACCTGCTCTGTGCAGGCTTATATGCACCAAATTCAGATCGATAATAGATATGCATGCACAGAGTGTCTTGTTGTGTCCCCAGTTATTCATCGATCTGCCATTCTTTTTTAAATGTCTCCACCATTTCCAATATGCAAACTTCCATCATTACCACTCAAAGAGGCACTTGATGGTATACCGACCTATGATTTGTAAGTTATCTTTTTTGTTTAAAGATGGGGTACCGAAATCTGAGAAATATTTTTAAATCACTCCAAATTTTCCCCTGATATCGAATATCTAAGTGAAAAAATTCAAAAAAATTTCCCTGATTTTATATGTCAGCTTGAAATCGCTTGTGCATCTATGAGATTTTTTCGAATTTTCGCACCATGTGTCGATTTACGAGATTTGTGTATATTTACGAGATTTTCAATCTTGTCAACAATTTTCCTTCATTTACGTTGATTATTGACCTAAGAATTGGAAATATTGTTAGTTTTTTGTTAATATAATGTTTAAATTTATGCAAAAACCGATGTAAATAAAGGAAAATCGTTGAAAAACGGAAAATCTCGTAAATCGACACTTGGCGCGAAAATTCGGCGTTTGAAAAATCTCATGGATGCACAAGCACGGGGTTCTGGCATTCCTCATTAAATTCTCCGCGCTCCATTGACAATCGCCCGCCGGACAACGTGTGGGAGAATCGTGTTCTCCACACGGACAAATACATTTAGTTTTACAACTAAGATCGAGCCGCGACGCGACACGCAACGCGCCGTAAATCTATCACAGATACACGTGGTCGCTGGCTGTCTCAAAATTGCTATTTTCTCGCAGACGAGAAAACGTGAAAAACTGAGCAAAATGTCCTTCAAAACGGTGGAAGAGGAGTATTCCTCGTCCCCCGTTCACGTAGTCCTCTCGGAGAAGAAAAAGCGTGAGAAAGAAGAGACGCAGAGGACGAGACAGTCTCATTCCTCGTCTATTCTCAATGGGGCGCGTTTTCATCGAAATTATGCAAAGAGACAACCATCGAGCACGTGCAGATATGGCGGAGCCAAAATGGCCTAGTTCGGCAAACTCTTACATTTCAATTTATGAGGGAAACCAGAAATCCGTGGCACAAGCGATTTCAAGGTGACATATTAAGAATCCATGAGATCATGAGAATGCCTACCGTTTTGGCGCGGGAATATCTCGTAGCGAAGGCACCTAAATCTCTCTTTGCCGCACGCTCTCTCTGCTGCCGTTCGTTTCGCGCCAGGAAACAGGCATTCTCATGAACTGATGGTCCCTTAATATAAAATCAGGGAAATTTTTTTGAATTTTGTCACTTAGATATTCGATATCAGGGGAAAATTTGGAGTCATTTAAAAAATGTTTCTCAGAATTCGGTACTCCATCTTTAATGGTATTTCATGTATGTATATATAGTTATTTTTAGGTTCACTCTTTGTTTCACGTCTCAAAAAACGAAACAACTTATTAAAAGAATCATCAGAAATTTTGAAGATCGCGAAAACGAATGCAAAGCAACTAGAGTAAAAGTAAACATTGATGTACAACCTGATTACATTGAAGTATTCGATGATTTCTCCGAAAAACGAGTGCTCTACAGAGGAAATTACATGAAACAAGCTCTGGGAACTGTCAAATGTTCAATGCATATTCATACCTTTGAACTCGAAGCGCTCTTCATTAATAGTCATCGAAAGGATATTGAAGTTGAACTCCGTCAGCTATTAAATTTTCTGAAAACGGAGGCTCTACACTTACCTAGATTAAAATTCAAGCATGAACACATATCCAGCAAACTTTTAAAACGTATCCTAAAATTCGATGTGTATTATTTGGATATTCGTGTCATCAAGCCAAAGACCATGAAATGTGCCAACTGGAAGGTCCTCAGCAAGTACATTTCTGTCAATTTAGAAGGTATCAATATTTCCAGTAAGCAAGCCAACAAGTTTCTGAAAAAGCTGAAGGAAAAAGGAAGACTAATGTCATTTTCGGCAACCAACATGAAGAGCAGTCTTGTACCATCTGCAGTTGTGAAGGGTACGAGGTCAATGGAAAATATGGAAATTTCGGATTCAGCAGAAGTGGAACGTCGCTCTGTGTTCAATTGCTTTAGGCCTTCATTTGTAAAGCCAGAGTACAAGTTCATGATGAGGATCACTGATTATTGGAACGAGGACATTGTAATTTGGAAACATGGCTTTAAATTTACATTTACAGATCGTAATCTTCCTTTTTTTCCTAATCTTCCTGTGTCTTCCTGTTGCTGTATCAATGTCAATTAAAAAATAAACATTTAAATTTACTGTCTTGATATTTTTAACAGTTGTCACGTTTGCTTTGATCTTTGAAAAACGCGGGAGAAGAGACGCAGACATCTCATCTGACTTTGCATGGTTAAGATCGTGCTGACGTCACAATTTTTCTGGAAAAATATTCCCGCATTTTTCGTAGATCAAACCGCAACGTGACAGCCTGACACCACGTGAGTTGTTAGACTAGTTGTTAGACTCCAATCAATTGAGTTTGAATTGAATTTTATTCCTTTTGGAGATGCAGCTGCACAACTTGCATCCTGCTAAAGTTTTCAAAATAATATGCACTTTAATGTTTTGCCTATTGGTCGGATAACGACTTTCGCCAATTTTTTGGGCATGTTCAAGTTTTTTGGGGTTTCTGGGATGTTGGTATTTTACTGCTTTCGGAAGATTATGGCATTTTCACAACTTTTTTCCAAGAGATCCCTTGAAAGTTCGGATTGCCTCCCACCGCCTAAGCTTAAGCCTAAGCCTAATCCCAAGATTAAACCCAAGAGAGCGGCTGGTCTATAATATAAAGGGGGTTGTTCCAAAAAATCCTCTTTTATGCCTTCGTGTCGAGAGTGTGACAGAAGACGATTTCCCCGTTCAGAGATAGGGCTTGAGAGATAAATAGGTCAGGACATTATTTCAAGTGTGTTTGTTTTCATGATAACTTTCATTTCATGATCAATGTTGCGATTTCTATGTTGACGACATTTATTGTTGTTCTCTGTCTTGGAGCCTGTGTACATGCAGGTAAACCATGTGTTATTTTTAACTTTTTAACATGTACCGTATTTTCTCTAATAGTACTGCACCCACTAGTTCACTTTTAAAGGCCATACCTTGGTTCAGTTGAAACAATAGTGAGTAGTGTTAGAGTGGCTTTTTTACCATACCTAGGATTTTTTACCGCAGACAGTCACGAATAGTGTGTGAATCGAGAGATTCAGAGAAAGACGAGAGAGTGAGAGATTTGGTTATAGTAAGACATTGACGATTTTTAAATAGTGTGCGATTTCGAGAGATTTAGAGAAAGAGACTAGTAAGACATTTTTGATGTTCTTGGTTCAGTCAACCAGGGGACGGATTATTAACCAGGATGCTTTGCTTTTCGATTTTTGAAAAACAATAAACTGTATTCCATTTTTCCAACCAGTTTTTACCTAACGGATGAATACGATTTACAAGAACAGATGTTTACAATACAAAAATTTAAACGTACACAACAGGGGGTACCGGTGTTACTAAAAGACAGCTGCCTATAAACCCAAACAAAGTAACTTCCGATTTTACCTAAAATCAATTCAATCCTCTTTCATCGACTGTTCCAATCTTTTTTAATCATCCAATAATGAACGCTGTGAACGTATAGTTCAGTTCTATTGTCTCTATTATTACTATCGCATTTCCCATCTGTCTTTGTGTAATAGAGGTCACTCATCTGGCCTGCCCTCTTAGTGTTCTACCCCTTCAATATATTCATTCTATACATCAGCTGGCGAGTGAGAGGTGACCCATCTCCTCTCTCTCCATCCGGCCTATTTAATCAATAAATACATGTATTCAAACACTAGTTTAACAATCATAAACAGATAATGAGGTACCATTATCTTCCGTTTATAACGCTAATTTTGGATACGATTTTTTATCCGAGGAAGACGAGAAATTTTTTTCGTTCGAGAATTACCACAATCTACCTGAGAAGGCACAAATATTTATCTCTGCTTTGGAGGAACGCGAAGAGAAGAACAAGAAGTTCACATATGCGGCTCTATGTGAGTATTTTTTGTGGGGGCTTTCAGGGGTTTTCAATTTTGGAAACTGTTTAGCACCCCTAGTAGCCCTACTCGTAAGACTCACTCTTGCGGATTTATTCCCTCACACTGGTTCGATCGAACAAGACTTCATCCTCCTCCTAACCGATCAGAAAAACAGATATGATAAAAAATGTTGGCTTGCTCGTCGCTGCCTCGATTTCGACGAATGTGTTCAGTATGGTCAGCTCATCTACTTTGGGATCTACTCTTTAGAAAATAACCACAAAACCGCCCTCGTCACAATTTTCGATCCCGAATGCTGAAAAATTGCCATTGTGAGAATACATAAAATGAAGAGCGCATCTGTCAAAAAACTAAAAAACTTTCTGAGAAAATTATCATATCAGAGAGACATGGTCTCCTATGGTAAAGAAGATTTTTTGGCGGACATCGAGCACAAAGACATGCAATCAAAATTCGTTCGCACGAACGGAACGAGAAGTCTCCTCAGTCTAAAAGCTGAAGCAACGTATTGGACAGGATTGGACCTCCACAAGGGCGAGACTATGTCCGATTGGACGAACACTCATCTACGTGGAGACCAACTGAGATATGCTATCATGGACACAATCGTTATGCATCTCATTATAAAGCAGAGGCTAAGGTTGTTTGATTTTATGATTTGATAAAATTTTTATATTTTGGCATTTTCAGAAATATTCATAAGAACGATCCACGACTGTTCCAGTACGTATTCGAGAATGGTCATCCTCTACGTGAGACTTTTTTTTTCATTTTTGTTCAAAAAATTATTATTTGTTTTCAGCCTACAACCGATGAAATCAAAAACCAAAATAATCAAATTTCAAATCTGGTTTCAAATCTCATCTCTCTTATATTTATCAACTATACCGACAGATCCTCTCTCATCAAAATTCAAATCTCATCTCTCTTATATTTATCAACTATACCGACAGATCCTCTCTCATCAAAATTCAAATCTCATCTCTCTTATATTTATCAATTATATCGACAGATCATTTTTTAATTAAGTTTATTCGAATAAATATCATCATCAATAACAATTTTTACAAAATTATACAATAATATCAATAACAGTTTGAAAATTTAAACAATACTATCAATAATAGAGTTACGCATAAAGTCTAGGGCAAATATTTGATCGAATTCGGCGTAGACGACACAATAGAGGCCACCCACAGGGGTCTCGGTCTTAAAGTTTAGACGAACGCAAACGTTTGTCTGCCGAACTAGTTCAAAGAGAGAATTATCTTGAGCCACAGGGCTCAACTCGAATCCAAAAATCGTATATCCTTTAGATCTAAGCATTCCAATGTCGATCGAATTGCAGCTAAAGTTGTTTCTAGTGTGACCAAGTGTTTCCTGAAGTTGTACGTAGGCCTCCACGAATTTGTTATTTTCAAAGTCTAGATTCATTGGTCGTCCTGGAACTGTTTGACCGCAAAAATCAATGTGAACGTCCTGCACACCATATGGTTTGAAATTGAACGGAGTTGTTCCGAATGATCCGTTGTAAGCTTCGCTTGAAACTAGACCAAGAAAGAGTGGCGGAAAACAAAGCAAGATAAATGGCCGCTGAAACTTGTCGGCCCCTCGGCCATGGCCTAGAAACCACTTTTCCTCGTCCCTCGTGAGGAAAAAGTTGCAGTGGAATTGGTCAATCCACTCGCTACGATTGTCCGAGGAAGAATCAAGTTTGCTGGTGGACATTCAGATGAACGTTATCCGCTTCGTCAAATGGCCAAAGTATATTCGTCTTTAGCGTCGCAGTAGAGTCAACGCCATCACTAGCCTCGTCGAGACTCTCCGAGCTCAATTGGTTCTCATCGCTCATGACGTCAACCCACTTGAGATCGTGCTCCACCTTCCAGTCCAATGTTGAAAGTACAACGTTCCATACGCCATCATCAAGGAAAAGGCTTTCCTCTGAGCAGTTGAAAGACCACAGCTGATGTTGCTCTGGTCGATGTCAACCCGTAAGTTTCGATTTGTTTCCGTTTGGATTGTCCTTCAATCCAGTCGTTTTCAGAGAAGACAAATCTGTTTGGATATCTTCCATTTTGGTCCGGTCTCTCGTTTCGTGGTACTCTCCGAATGCTGATTGTCTGAAAATTTAAAGTTTATGGAAAAAATTCTTTTTAGCAATTTATTTACCTATGAAGATTTTGCAGATGATAGTGCCACGTTTTCCGGGGTGACACCACACCCTCGTTTGATTGGAGAGCATTTCTGGAAATAAATGATGAAGTTTTTTGAAAAGATTGAAAAGACCAAACATAATAAAAAAAATCAACGGTTAAAACAGAAAATTTTTGTTTAACTTCCATCATTTTTAATGCAGAAAAACAAAGTAAAACTCTTAAAAATTATTTTAAATTGAATTTCACTCAAAAGTACCGTCACAACACAGTATTTCGTGTATTTTACAAATAAAAAGTGTACTTTTCAAGTAAAATCAGTAAAAAATTACGTGAAAAGAGAAAATTTCGTCAAAACGCAGTGGTAGACAAAAAAAGAGTATAAATATTGTCGTTTGTAGTCCAAGTCTCAACCAGTGTATTATTAATGAACGTTTTCTTAAATTTTAGACACAAAATCACAAGTTCAAGTAATTTTGTAGATTTCTTATAGTTAGAATCAAAAATTTAAAGTTTTCTAAGATCCGGTGATTTTCAACGAAAATTCAGAAAATTTACTAAATTTTCAGATTTATTGGGTGAAAATTTAACTTTTAAAACTAAAAAAAACCTGAAAAAAGCGCTGTAAAACGCAAAACCGAGCTCCTACAGTCTACAAACTACAAAAGTGAATGCGCGTCAGGTGTGGCGCTTTGTACGCAAACACCAAATCTGACGACAATCTGAAAAAACAAATTTTTCCACCGCGAATTTCGAATTAGAAACCGATTTTCCTCGATTTTTCTCATTTTTTTCCCGAAAAATGTCGATTGCGTATGGTTTCGACCCGAATATTTCGCCAATTTATGATGATGACGATGACGAGCACCGCCATTCCACCCATTTCAGCTCGGCGGACACTCCGAAAAAGGTTTTTTCGATTTTTTTTCTTTCATTTTTCAAATAAAAATTTTCTAAATAAGAAAATAAAGTGAATTTTCAATTTTTTCGCAGACCGGACGCCCGAGTAATCGAACAATGGGCACTTCAATTCAAATCAGTGGGGATTTCAGTGATCTCAGCAGTTTTCGCCCGGAAAACTCGGTGATCTCTGAAATTGTTCTGGATTCCGGCGATGAAGAGGAGGTTCCAGATTCTCGAGAAGATGTTTTAGCATGTGATGATGATGAAGAAGTACCTGAATCTGTTGGATATCTGGCTGGAACTGTCATTGTGCTCTCCGCCGGGTGCTGCCTGCCTATTCGACATCATTTGTCGAAAAAATTAATTGTTAGTGGGGGGAAATTCAAATTTTTCATCAAATTTTGTTGAAAATTGTGTAAATCTCGCGGAAAACTGCTGAAAAATGCCTAAAAATGATTTAAAATCAGCTTACCGTACGGCAAAATTAAAGGTACATAGCAAAATTCAAGTGGTGGGTCTCGACGCGAAAGTTTATTTTTAACAGAAATATTCGAATTTTTAGGTTTTTCGACAATTTTCTTCAATTTTTACTCACTTTTTCCTTAAGAAACCGAGAGAGAGAGGAGATTTTTTCAGGAAATGGGTGCAGAAATTCAAAAAACAATCGATAACCGGACCACCCATATTGTCGTAGACCGTTATGCCGACGAAAAGCTTGTCGGAGAGGCAATGTCCAGAAAACCGGAGCCTCCGATGATGGTAGACGTGAAATGGATTCAGGAATGTCTGGATAATCGACAAAAATGCAAAGAAAACGATTTTTCCATGATTGGGCTGAGATATTTAAAGTATCGATTTTTTTCAAAAAAATTTGGTATAAATTGCCAAATTTTCAGACAATCGTGCCGCCGGCTCTCAAGCTTCCGGGAACCTACTCCATTAGGCGATGAGGAGGAAACTTTTTGGGAGGATATGGAAAATGATGCTCCAACTGACCCTGCAAAGCTTTTGGAGCAAATTCGGAAGCTCTCGGAGAGGCTTGATGCTTTAATGGATTGTAAACCCCGTAAAATGAGGATTTTCAGTCAATGTATTTAATGTTTTCAGACGTTCCCGTCATCAGATTCGAATATCATTCTCCGGATTGCCCTAGTACGATTTTTTTTTGTAAAAAAATCCGAACAAATCGCTAAAAAGACGATAAATAGTGCAACAAGCTCTTTTTTTGCTCAAAAATCCTCGCAAAATCGTAGAAAAATCTCAAAAAATAAGTGAAAATCCATGTTTTTTCAAAAAAACAATTTTGTTGAGGCTAGAATTATTGTAGTTTGTAGTCTGAGCCTCAACCACAACGTTTTCAGCCAATTTTTGGGTTTTTTTTGCAAAAATAAATCAAATGTTCTATTGAAAGCACTGAAATTGTGAAATTTTATTTTTTAAATTCAATTTTTGAGTAAAAAATGATTTGGTTGAGGCTCAGACTACAAACTACACTTTTTCTAGCCTCACCGAACTTTTGAGTGAGGCTAGAAATACTGTAGTTTGTAGTCTAAACCTCAATCAGAACGTTTTCGACCAAATTTTGAAGTTTTTTTGCAAGAATGAATAAAATGTTCTATTGAAACCACTGAAATTGTGAAATTTTATTGAAATTATTCTTTAAAATTCAATTTTTGACTACAAAGCTCAGACTACAAACTACACTTTCTCTAGCCAAACCAACTTTTGGGTGAGGCTAGATGAAAAAACGTTAAAACCCGGAAAATTTAGAATTTTTATTCAAAAACTCTAAAATTTTGACGGAAAATTTTGAAAAGAACAGATTTTCAAAAAATTTTTAGTCGAAAAATGAATTTTCCCTGCGAAAAATTAAATTTCGAAAATAAAAAAAAATTTCAAATTTTGAATTTTCTATCAGAAATTCTGCTTTAAAAATTGTAAATTTCATGAATTTTTTTTAAAATTCGAAATTTTATGCGAAAATTATATAAATTTGGAAAAATAATGATTAAAATTCGATTTTCAATTCGAAAAATGAAGTTTTCCGCATTTGGTTGAGGCTCACACTACAAACTACACTTTTTCTGGCCTCAACCAATTTTGGGTGAGGCTAGAAATAGTGTAGTTTGTAGTCTGAGCCTCACCCAATATTTTTTAGATGTATTTTCCAAATTTTCGGAGGCAAAATCGATATTTATTCAAAACCTGACTCCAATTTCTATTGAGAATGTTGAAAATCTTGAAGAATTTACGTATAAAATTTCGAATTTTTGAGTGAATTAAAAAAAAATGTTTTTTAAAAAAATTTTCCAGCTCGCCAGCAACCTCAACCACCAGCTCCTCCTGCAAAAAAAGCTTCTCAAAGGCCTAAAAACTCTAGAATCCCGTCTCCAGAAGCCCTACAACAGCTTTTCACATCGATTTCCACGTCTTCAACGCTCCGAAGGCGCCGTTCCTTTACAGGATTTGTTCTAGAGCACCGGGAGCCGGGAAATGCAGCGCTAGAGGTTCAAGAAGCGAATAATGATGTCAGAAACACGTGGAATCCGGAACTTGGCGCCAAAAAACCGAGAAAAACGCGAAAAGCGCCTCAAAAAACGGTGAACGACATGCGAAAAACAATGGCGGCGGATTTGACGACAATTCGTGACGTTTTGGCGAAAAATTCCGATTTAAATAGAGCGAGAACGCCGAAAAAATCGAAGAAACCAGCTAAAAATTCAAATTCCCGCCAGAAAATGATGCCCGTCCACGTGGATGACTCGGATATTCAATCAGCGTTAGCATCGTTGACAATAAGTGAAGCCCCCAGAGAATGTTCGGTGCAAATTCTGGTCCCGACACGCTCAAACGTGATTAATCAGCTTCAAAAGCGACACGAAGAGGATGATGATGACTTTATTTCTGATGTTTCAGCGTTTTTACAGCGAAAAACTATGAAAAAATCGAGAAATTTAGGTGAAAATTCGAAAAATGAAGTGATTTTCACCGGGTTTAGTAAAGAGTTGGGGATTTTTGCTCCGAAAAAAATCCGAATTTTTGAAAATTTCCAGCTCTCCAATCGAAAAGAAGCTGAAAACCATCGTTCGCCGGTTCAAAATGACGATTAGCACGGAAATTGATGAAGAACGGACGCTTTGTGTCGTTTCGAGACACGGAAAACGGACGCTTTTGGTGCTTCGGGCGATTTGTTGTGATGTACCCATAGTTCGACCGCAATGGGTATGAAATTTGACAGAGTTTAGGCGGAAATTTGAGAAAATTCGAAAAATCCCGAAAAAAATCTACAAAATTTCAAGCCTCAACCAAAAATTGATTTCAATTTTGGTTGAGGCTCACACTACAAACTACATGTTTTCTAGCCTCAACCAACTTTTGGGTGAGGCTAGATATATTGTAGTTTGTAGTGTGGGCCTCAACCAACCTTTAATTTGATTTTTTGTTGAGGCTAAAAATTTCGTAGTTTGTAGTGTGAGCCTCAACCAACTTTTAGGTGAGGCTAGAATTATTGTAGTTTGTAGTGTAAACCTCAACCACAACGTTTTCGACCATTTTTTGGAGGTTTTCGCAAAAATGAGTCAAATGTTCTATTTAAACCGCTGAAATTATGAAGAACTTTTGGGTGAGGCTAGAAATTATGTAGTTTGTAGTCTTAGTCTCAACCAACATTAATTTAAAATTTCTCGAATTTAGCGGAATTTTCAATTAAAACTTGAGATTTTTAAAAATGTTCATAATTTTAGCAATTTTCAACAATATGATCTGAAAAATACTTGAATTTTTTGAATATTGTATGTATTCTGAAATTGGTTTAAAAAACTCCTTGAAAACTCCAAACTACAATATTTCTAGCCTCAACCATTGGGTGAGGCTAGAAACATTATAGTTTGTAGTCTGAGCCTCAACCAATTTCCCAAAAATTTTCAGCTAGAAGAATCATTTGAAGACTCCCAACTCCTTCCCTCTTCCGACTACATTTATCAGGAATGGCTTCGAATCGAAAATTTGAAAATTTTCGCCAATTTCCATTTGAGAATGTGGATCGCGCCCGAATGTACTCCAGACTCTGCGGATTTGGCTTGGATGATCGAAAAATGCGGTGGAAAAGTACGGGAAATGGAGAAAAAAGTGTTTTTTTCCTGAAAAAACTCATTTTCCTCTCTGAAATCCTTGAAAATCCAACTTTTTCAAATTTTTTCATGAAAAATTTTCCTATTTTCTCACTGAAATGCATTAAATGTCCGATTTTTGAAGCTATTTTCTCCTGAAAAAGCTCTAAAGTTCAACTTTTTCCATTTTCCAGGTAACCCGCCACCTGCATCGTGCTGATCTCGTCATTGCACCTGAAAATTGGGAAATTCCAGCCGAAAACGATGTGGAATTCGAGCTTGCCACGCCGCTTTTCGTGATTGATTCGATTTCGATGGCTGAATTGCAGAATTTCCGAGAATATTCTGTGATAATTTGATTAATTTTGTATTTTTTATCGCATATGATGCTTTTTTTTTAATGATTTTTCAATTTGTACCATTTAAAAAAATTTTTCAACATTTTCCATCCGAAATTCCTGGTTTTTGGCTTATTTCCACTAAAATATCTCTGAAATTGTTTATTTTAACCCTAATAATCCTTATAAACAATGCAATAAGCCCCGGTGGCCTTGGAAAATGGCGGCCGCGGCCATCATTTTCCCCGGAGCCAGCCCGATGCACATTTTGCTCTTTTTAGTGCATTTTAGTTGGCTTTTCATCGATTTTCTTTTTTGTTTTGCTATAAAATTTAATAATTGAGCGAATTTCTTCTGGAAAAACTTGAGATTTTTACTCAAAATTATAAATTTTATGAGATTTTTGTCAGTTTCCACACTAATTTTCGTTAAAAAATGTCGAAAATGCTGTATTTTAATGTAAATTCCATGAAAAATGAGCCAAAATCCGCTGGTTGAGGCTCAGACTACAAACTACATCATTTTCCATCTCTTTGGTGAGGCTAGAAAATTTGTAGTTTGTAGTGAGAGCCTCAACCAACCGCTTTTAAAAGTTAAAATTTTCTGATTTTTGTTTCAAATTGGCCGTTAAAATTCTTCAAATTGTCCAATTTTTGCGGGGAAAAAGTGAAATTTCGCTTTTTTCTGTAAAACAGATTTTTTTTTGAAAAAATTCAAAAAGCCAGCAATTTTCCAGCTTTTTTTCCGGTTTTTCCTCAAAAAAAGCTAAATTTATCATTTATCAAACTAATTTTCATCTGAAACTGTCGAATATCCCATGTTTTATTCAAAATTCCCAGAAAAATGACCAAAAACCCTTTGGTTGAGGCTCAAACTACAAACTACACTATTTCTAGCCTCAACCAGATCTTTGGTGAGGCTAGAAATTTTGTAGTTTGTAGTGAGAGCCTCAACCAATCTTTTTTCACTATCAAAAGGTGAAATTTCCTGAATTTTTCGGAATTTTTACTGGAACAGTTGATTTTTTTTTCAAATTCGCTTTTTTTTGAATATTAAAATCAATTTTCCCCTAGTTAACTAGCTAGTTTTGTCTTAAATTTTCCGATTTCCCTTTAGAATATGCAAAAGTTCAAGCATTTTTTAGGCTGAAAAAGCTATTTAAAGTTTAAAAAACCAGTAATTTTCCAGATTTTTCGAGTTTTCCCCAAAAAAGCTCAATATTTTCATTTTCAGCACAATTTTTTCGAAAAAAGGTGTTTTTTTCCTGCTCAAAGTGCTATTTAATGATGTGTATGTGCCTTGCCACCCCTCCTATTCCATTCCATCAATTTCCTTGAGAGACCCTTGAAGTGTTGTAACATTTCTCGTAGAGAGATTGCAATTCGATACGTCGTTGTTTCAATTTCAATGTCCTCTCAATTCTATCATCTCTTTAAAGCTCAACCACTTGTCATTTTGGTTGATGATGAAACCTTTTTGATGACCACCGCCGCCCCGCCACCAACAAGTGACCAATTCATTTTACGGGTCGGAATTTGGCGAAAAAAAACATTTTAAGTGAGAAAATACATATTTAAAACCTAAATTTTCGATTTAAAAATAAAAAATTCGACCTAAAACATGTTTTTTTCGACTAAAAACGTCAATTTTAGGTAAAAACTGGCTTCGACTACAAACTACAAAAAAATTAGCCTCACTCAAAATGGTTGAGAGGCTAAGAGTTTTGTAGTTTGTAGTGTGAGCCTCAACCAATAATTTTTTCTTTGCAGACTATCGAGGAATCGCTTTTTTCAAATATTTTTTGGGAAATATTCAAAACCGAGCTTCAAATTCTTCGTTTTTGATCTAAAATTTGAAATGTTCTATTATAAAAACGTGCAAAATGAAATTAAGCTCAAAAATTAACTTTTTTTTTTCATTAAAAACTTGAATTTTCAATAAAAAACCCAATTTTTATCATAAATCTTCCGATTTTCAACGAAAACCCGTAAAAAATCAAAAATTTTGACTACAAACTACAAAGATTTAAGCCTCACTCAAAAACGTAACAAAAATGGTTGAGGCTAGAAATCTTGTAGTTTGTAGTCTGAGCCTCAACCAATAATAAACTAACCCATTTTTGCCTAATTTTTACTTTTTTTTTGTAGCTAAAAATTTTAACATTCAAAAACTAGCTGCGGATTCTTACTTTTTGATCTAAAAATTTAAATTTAGTTCAAAAATTACCTTTTTTTTCATTAAAAACTTGAATTTTCAACAAAAACCCGTAAAAATCAAAAATTTTGACTACAAACTACAAAGATTTATGCCTCACTGAAAAGCCCAACAAAAATGGTTGAGGCTAGAAATCTTGTAGTTTGTAGTTTGTAGTCTGCGCCTCAACCGATAATAATTTAGCCCATTTTCGCCTAATTTTTAATTTGTAGCAAATTGTTGAGATTTTTTTAAATAATTGTTCTAAAAATTTAAGTTTACTTTCAAAAAAACGTTTTAAAAAATTAATTTTAGTTCAGAAATTAACTTTTTTTTTTCATTAAAAACTTGAATTTTCAATAAAAACCCAATTTTTATTATAAATCTTCCGATTTTCCACGAAAACCCATAAAAATCAAAAATTTTGACTACAAACTACAAAGATTTAAGCCTCACTCAAAAGCCTAACAAAAATGGTTGAGGCTAGTAATCTTGTAGTTTGTAGTCTGAGCCTCAACCAATAATAAACTAACCCATTTTTGCCTAATTTTTATTTTTTTTTTGTAGCTAAAAAATTTTTTTTTAATATTCAAAAACTAGCTGCGGATTCTCACTTTTTGATCTAAAAATTTAAATTTTCATTGAAAACCCGTAAAAAACGAAATTTAGTTCAAAAATTAACTTTTTTTTCATTAAAAACTTGAATTTTCAACAAAAACCCGTAAAAATCAAAAATTTTGACTACAAACTACAAAGATTTATGCCTCACTGAAAAGCCCAACAAAAATGGTTGAGGCTAGAAATCTTGTAGTTTGTAGTTTGTAGTCTGCGCCTCAACCAATAATAAATTAGATCATTTTTGCCTAATTTTTACTTTTTTCTCGTAAAACTTCTAATTTACCTTGAAAACCCATAAAAATCAAAAATTTTGACTACAAACTACACAGATTTAAGCCTCACTCAAAAGCCTCACCCAAAATGGTTGAGGCTAGAAATTTTGTAGTTTGTAGTCTGAGCCTCAACCAACGCTTTTTTCTTTAATTTCTATTGTTTTTCAGTGAATTTTCACTAAAAAATTTTTATTTCCAATTTTATAGTCTTCCAGAAAACCGATGTAAATGCACAAAACCGCAAAATATCTGTATATTATCGGTGGATGTGCCCTGGCGGCCGAACGGGAACCAATTCGACAAATCGAGAGAATCCACGTGGAAAAAGCCGGCGATTCGTGGGTGTTTTCTGTTAAAAATCTAAAATTTACTCTAGAAATTTCAGCGTGAACGTGATCTCTGAAAATTGTGGGCAATTAACGATTGCAAGACGATCTCCCGCGTGCTTTTTGGCTGGAAACCAACGAATTTTGGTCGCCGGAGGATGTTCGGCTCCGAATGAGCATACGGATTCAATGGAAATGCTCGAGATTTCGGAAATTGGAGAGATTCGATCGATTTTTTTGGATGAAAAGTTGGAGATTGGCGCGAGTTGTTCAGGATTCGATTGGGATACTCATTCGGTGAGGTTTCATCTAAAAAAAGAGACCCAGACTACTACAAACTACAAGATATCAGGCCTCAACTCCAACTTCTTTATTAATAAAAAAAAATCGATAAAACACCAAAACCTTAAATGCACAGCGCTAATTTTTCATTGGGGAAGTTTGATAAAATAACCCTGAAAATGGAATTTGCCATTTTTCACTTTATGAATATTTAAACGAGACTCCTTTGTCTTGTGATACTCGAAAACGAGCTTTCCGCCGCTCGGCACTTCCACCTCAAAGTCGTATTTGATCCATCCACGCCTGTCATCAGCAAGCTTCGGTTGTCCGAGTAAATCGACAAATGTCGGAAACGCATCCAAATCATCTGAAGTGATGTTCCATTCTTCAAAGTTTTCGGCAGAGAGTAACGTCTGAAAAAATGATTTTTTTTCTTCCAAATTATATTTCGTTTGCTAATCTCTTTCCGAATTTCCTGATATAATGATTCCCAAACTTACATTCAACGCTAACTTCACATCTTCTCTAATGAATTGTCCGTCCAGATGAGCACGAAAGTTTGGAAGATGAACCAAGTGCTCAAACTTGAAAGAAGTGGAAACGGTGGAACTCAGATATCCGAGTTGCTTCCATTGGTCCGATTCGACAAGCTTCTTGTACACCGCTTCCTCGCTTTTCATATTCAAATCCAAATCTAAACGGTCCAAAACTCCAGGCTTCACACAACAAATGATTGGCAGAAAATGTGTATGTTCGTCGAGCCGCAAATCCATCTCGCTGACGGAAAGCTTGAAGCCAAGAAAGCCCAGAGATTTCAGGAATTGATCCAGATGCTTCACGTTCTCTTCGTTGACTGTGTTCATCATAATAGTCATGCTTTCGATTCGCTGTTTGGGATTTTTCAGCACAATCATCAGATCGGAAAGCGCCAATTTCACATGATTCTCGCCTCTCACTAGCTTCTTCTTTGGTCGGTACGGAGTTTTTTCGTAAACCTCACATCCACTCTTCAGACCTCCGTAATGAAAAGTTGTATCGTCAATTTCTATGCGAGAAAACCAGGAAAAGCTTCGAAAATTCACATTTGCACGCTTGACGCCACGCTCATCGATTAGGTCACGAAAACTGCGTGAAACCTTTCGCACACGACATCTGAAACAATAAAATTTCAATACAGTTTGTGACGTAATTTCGCGGCATTTCTCGACATTATCCGACCACCAGAAAGCGAACAACTGAACAAAAAACACAGAGAAAGGCGTCTAGTGTGAAAACACAAGTGTGAAAATCCACACAATTTGCCGTCGCAGCAGAACAATTCTGATAAAACAACTGTGGAAACTTGTAGTAGTAGTAGTAGTAGTGGTGCAAAGCACCACGTTGGGTCCGTGGAGGTCCTTGGATCATTGAGATCCGCCTGGATCGAAAATTCTGGTGGGGAGGCCTAGTGCCTCTGCCACCTTTTTCGGATCCGTCCACAGTTTAGACGGAGTGAGCGGGGGTTGGATAGAACATCTCAGCATGTGTTCCACATTCCCTGTGACATCGCCACATTTCTTGCAGGCTGGCACCGTGTCGTTGTTGATTCTCGCGAAATAGCTTGGGACCATGGTTGAGTGACCGCATCGGATTCTGGCTAGCTCCACTCTTGTTCCTCGCTGCAAGGAGCTTTCCTCACGTGGAAACTTGTCGAGAAATGTCGCGAAGTTACGTCACAAACTGTATTGAAATACATGTTATAGAAGATACTTGAATAAGGCAAAAAGTGTATTGAAATACACTTTTTAATTTCACGACACTACTTGAATAACCCCATTAGTTATTTTTTGTTGTTGTTAAAATCAAGAGCAGGCAATTTTAGTTAAAACCAAAACTCACTCATCTACGAAATTCAGCTTGTCCATAATTTTCATAGTAATATCGATTGGTATGTCAGAAAGCTCCTTGCTGGGACGTTTGCTGAAAAAAAAATTTTTTGGGAATTATTTCAGCTAGAATTGAAAAACCCACTAGCTTGTCGAATCGAAATTTCCGTTATAAAATCGATTATACCAAAATGCGAACTCGCGGAATTCGACGACATCACCGGCATGTTCACACAGATTTTTGTACGATTCGAGACACGGCTTTCCTTTGCGAAACTCTTTTAAAATCAGATCAGATGTCCATTTTTCGTGGTAGTAACTGAAATTATAATTTAAATTATTGACTTTAAAATAAACGGAGTCGTCTCAGTAAAGCGCGATTGCATTTCTCATAAACGTTCTTGTGGGAAATGTAAATTTAATTCGTTTTGCCACTTTTCCACGTGAAAATAGCGATTTTTCAGTCCGAAAAGCCAATTTTTGGAGGATTTGAAGCCCATTCATGTCTTGATGATGTTCAAGTGCTAAATAACAGCGGAACTATGTGGAAATGCAGAAAACTCGCGAAAAAATCGCCAAAAATTAAGAATTCCACGATTTTAGAGGTTAAAAATGGCGAATTTCTGATGTTTGGCGGGTGGGAAGACGAACAGAGGACGAGCAAGGCGATTCGGAGGTGAATTTGTCTATTTTTTCTGTTGGAAAAACTTGGAAATGAATTAAAAATGATAAAAATGAAGTCTGTCCCCCGAAAATTGCAATGAAAACGATTAAATTAGGCGAAAATAGGCCAAAAACAACAATGAAAAACGTGAAAATTATTGGTTGAGGCTAGATATTTTGTAGTTTGTAGTCCGAGCCTCAACCAAAATCGAAATTTGTATTTGGGTGAGGCTAATAAATTTTGTAGTTTGTAGTGTGATAGTGAGCCTCAACCAAAGTTAAAATTAATTTCTGGTTGAGGCTGGAAATATTGTAGTTTGTAGTCTAAGCCTCAACCAAAACTAAAAATTAAATTTTTAACGAAATTTTCTAATTTTTCAAAGATTTTATCCGGGAATTCAAATATTTTTCGAATTTCAGAATCACTTTCAATGAGGATTTCACCGATTATTCGTGCGATTTTGCCGGTTTTTTGTCGTATCCAGTAGAAGGTAGCAGATTTTATGCGAAATTACCGACTTTTAAGTGAAACATTTGATTTTAATCCATAAACATCTGAAAATTTCAGCAAAAGTCTTCATTTTTCACCTAAAAAATCCAAAATTTATCGTTAAAATTCTGATTTTCCATCAAAATTTTCAGCTAAATTATCGATTTTACCCCCAAAAATTCCAAATTTTTCCAGGTCACACATGTATTCAAATCGATTCCAGTGTTTTTCTAATCGGCGGATTTGACGGATGTTTTGTGCTCGATTCCATCATAAAATATGACTTAAAAACCGGAAAATCCGAAGTAAGCCAAGATACAAGTGCGCTCCAATGAAAATAATCCCCCGATTTTCCAGGTTCTCGACACGAAACTACGTGGAAAACGTGAAAACCACGTGGCATGTGTGCTCGGCGACACGTGGCTCGTCGTGGCTGGCGGATGGAACTCCCGACAAGCACTTGATGATGTGGAAGTTTTTGAAATTCGGAAAATCGGTGGAAAAATCGAGCTGGCACCGTGCCAAGTCGCTGGAAAATTGAATTTTGCGAGAAATCGACCGAGTGCGGTGGTTATTTAAGGGTTTTTAAAATGTTTGTTATCATATTATAATTTTACTGATAAACTGTATTTTTATACATTGTGCCTGTGTTTTTTCTGCTTCTCTGGGTCACTATTTCCCTCTTTTTATCGATTTTTCTATTAAATTCAGATTTTCAGTGAAAAACTCGAAAAAAATCAATTCCAGATGCAGAATGGAAGGTGTCAATGAGGTACAATCAACTTCCAGGGGGAGCCACGACGATTTGTAAGCGAAATTTTCGAATTTCCGGCGAAAAAATATCGAAAATCAGTGAAAAAGCACAAAAAATCTGCAAAATTTTCAATTTTCAGTCGTTGCAAGTCCGCTCCACTGCGATTTCGCTGAAATTTCAAATTTTCCCCGTTGCAAATGCGCTCTAATGCGAAAATCCACAAAAACATCGAAAACTATGTACTTTTGCGGATAAAACCCCATGAATATCCGAAAATTTTTACTGAACAATTTCAAAAATTTTTAATTCCCGCCAAACCTCTCAAATTCAAACGCGCTCCACTGCAAAACTCACCGAAAAATCGATTTTCCTTACAGTATCGATCGAATTCCGACGCATTTTCTCGTCGAACTGACGTCACTGGATGAGCTCGCATTTCCGGCAAACTCTACGAAACGGGTTAAGGTAATTTTTGGCTGTCTGCAAATACGCTCTAATGCCAAAATGTTGTTTCAGTACACATGTGTGGCGAGTACATCGAAATCTCTGTGCCTTGGCACGTCGACGGGATCCGTCTATATTTTCTCGAGATATGCCGCCAAATCGAGATCTCGAACGAATTCGGGTGCTCCGGTACCTGTACAGGTGTTCACGACACGCGATGGCCAAATTAGTACGGTAAGATTTTGAAAATCATATTATTACATTGAAAATGTGAAAATTTGAACGAATAACTGAATTCCAAGTGGAAAATAGGTCGAAAATCCGAATTTTCGAGCAATTTTTAGTTTTTGAATGAAAATGTGATAGTATGATATAATAACCCCCGATACAACAATAAATAGTGTGATAATTAGTTAGGTGGTGGTATGATAAGAAAACCGGTTGACTGTGGGGATATGTTTTAATAACAGCTGGCAGTTAATGATTATATAAACACCTAACAATTGTATTTTATCAATAATCTAAATAATTGCTACTAACTGTTATGTTTCTAAAATTTACTAGTTAGTTTATTTGATGTATTAATACCGTATAGACTGTATTAGTACCTCTTGGAAACTGTGGGCCAGCTTTAATCCTATTCCAAGTTCAACTCTCCACCACGGGAAAATTTTTTGCGAATCATGGGAATGGTGTAGGTTTACTCCACATGACACCATCCTCAGCGTCTGCTAGTGCAACTTGCACAAATCCAAAATGGAACTTTTGCCAAGCATCCTGAAATGCAGTATAACAGATTTTTGAACTTACAAGAAGAACTTACCCTCAACAAAAACTGTTTGGTTAACTGTTGAGGTCTAAAAGAATATGATCCAGTATTTGATATCCCTCTTGCCAAGTAATCGATTCTTTCAAAATGAGACCAGGGCTGAAAACCAGGGCTACGATATAGACGACATTAGTAGATCGTATAAGTACTGTATCGAGTACCGTATGTTACTAGTACCGTACTAATTATTTCGGTATAAGTATAGTTATAAATTAGTTAAGTACACTACCGTGTTAGTATCCTATAGACCATATTATTACGGCAGAGTATTATCAACGTATAGAAATTATGCCGTACCATATTAGAACCTTATTTATAGTACTGTTCTAGTGCTATAAAGTATTATAGTCTGGTATGGTCATATTGGTCTGCATTAGTACTGTATCAGTGCCGTATTAGTCCCTTACCATATTATATTAATACCGTATAGCATAATACCATATATTTTTACTATGCCGATATTTTTTCGGATATTTTCTAATAATGAATTTATCAATAAGTATTGATGTAGTTATTCTGGAAGAAATGTATCCGAACAAAAGAGTAACTATTAAGCAACACTTTAATATGATAAAACCTAGAAAAATTCTACAAGTTTTCCTTACCGAGACCTTAAAACTTATTAGCCGAGCAACATCGGATATCGGATATTACGGATATCGGATAATGGACTTGCATATCGTTTATACAGAAAACTTGTAGTTTTTCTAGGTTTTATCATATTAAAATGTTGCTTAATAGTTACTCTTTTGTTCGGATACATTTCTTCCAGAATAACTACATCAATACTTATTGATAAATTCATTATTAGAAAATATCCACCCACCTCTGACTAGTACCCTAAGGTGTTATTGAATGACAGTACCGTATAGCATTGTATTAACACCCGAAAGAGGGTAGTAGTATCGTAATGTACATGATCCTATAGACCATTAGTACGTATTAGTACGGTATAGTATTAATACGGTATAGACCGTATTGGTACCAGGGGTGTGCGGCAAATCTCAAAATTTGCCGAGCTCGGCAAATTCGGCAAATTTGCCGTGCTTAACAAACTCGGAAAATTTTGATAATTTTTGATGTTTTTTGGAACACCAAAACTACCGAATTCTTAACACACATCTGGTTTCTGAATTAGTTCCGTGTAGTATGTCTGCTTAAGCATAAAACTAACTCAATTTTGTGTCATTTTACTAAATTTTTGGCGAAAAAATCAATAATTTTAGTCAAAATTGTACTGTAAAATTTTTGACGTGTGCGGCAAAGTTCGAAATTTGCCGAGCTCGGCAAATTCGGCAAATCTAATTTTTTGAAATTTGCCGTGCTCGGCAAATTTGCCGAGCTCGGCAAACGGCAAATTCGGCAAATTTGCCGCACACCCCTGATTGGTACTTTATCGTTTTATTGCCATAATTACTATATGCGGTACTAATTTTTATACAATATTATTGCTTGAATTTGATAATTTTAGTTCTAGAACGATTTATTTTTGATAAACCATAATTTTAGTGAATAATATAATTCCAGATCTCAGTAAGCCCATCGGAAGAACTAATGGCAATTGGAGGTGATAGTGGACGTGTTTCAGTGGCTCAACTCAACAATGGTCAACCACCAACACTGATCTACTCAACACCCGGTGATGCTCGGAGCCCTGATCGTGTAACAGCTCTCTCATGGTCTGCCGACTTGAAAACTGTATATTCTGGACACTCATCCGGTACTCTACATTGTCATCGGTTAACAAGTCGTTCCGTTTTCCGAGCCGCCCATCAGAAATTGATGAAATTCGATGGAGAGATTATTCAAATCGATACTCTTCAATCGCACGTACTGATTGCCACGTCACTAGCCGCCCATCTTTTCCACGTGGAGTCCGGAACGATTCAACAAGTGGGAAAGAAGACGAGAAGCTCTCCGGCACCACTTGGTGCGTGTTATGTACACGGAGAAAGTGCTTTTATTGTCGCTGCGAGACCCAATGGAAGGTTATGGGAAGCGAATTTGGTTGGAGTTGTTTATAGGTAAAACACCTAAAATTTCGTAAAGCTACACGAAATTTGAATTCCAAACAACATTTAGGAATTTTTCTCGAAAAGATCTCAAAAATTCGAAAAATTGAGTTTTGATGTAGATTTACGAAAAAAAAAGTTTTCCTCAGAAATGTCTGAAACTTTCTGGAAATTTTTGCAAAAAATTGAAATTTCAAGTTTTGCTGTAGATTTACGAGGTTTTTCAAAAAAAAAAAGAGACCCAACAAAAAATAGTTTCCGTAAATCTACACGAATGCTTCTTTTCTCAAAAATTAATTTCCTTATAAAATTTTTGTATATCTAAAATAGAAAATAAATATTTTAATGAAATTTCCTTTTTAAAAAAATTCTCGTAAATCTACACTGGAACATAATAATTTTTTATTAATCTCTCGTAATTCTACACGGAAAAGTAGAAAAAGTGATTGATTTTTTGTTGAAAAATCTCTGAAAAAATGCAATTCTCGTAAATCTACACTGAGCCATTTTTTTTTTGTTGAAAAGTTGCAATTTTTCTTCTAAATCTACACGAACATTGAAAAACAATGTGTCGATCACTTATATAAAATTTAAAAAATCTCGTAAATCTACACTGAAGCATGTTTTTCTTTGTTGCAAATGTGTATTTTCTCACAAATTGAAAAAAAATTTTTTTTAATATAATGGAAATTCGTCGTAAATCTACACGAAATTATAGAAGAAAAACATTTTTTCTTTCATTTTTTGAAAATTTCTCAAAAAAATTAGAAAAATTCTCATAAATCTACACTGAAACGTTTGTGTTTTATTCAAAAATTTTTGAAAAAAAATATTCAAAATTTTCGTAAATCTACACGAAAAAAAAGAAAAAAAGATGAGTTTTCCGAAAAGTTTCTGAAAAACTAAATTAAAAAATCTTGTAAATCTACACTAAAACATAATTTTGCAGAAATTTTTTGAAAAAAAATGAATTTTTAAAAAATTATTGAACATTTTCGTAAATCTACACAAAAAAATAGAAAATACTTTTTTTTTTCAGTTTTTGATTTTCCAAAACATTTATTTTTTCTTCAAAATGTCCCCGTAAATCGACACCAAAATTTTTTTTTTCAATTAATTCGTAAATCAACACTGACACATTTTTTTCAAAAATTTTGAATTTCCCCGTAAATCTACACGAAATTTCTCGCAAAAAATCCAAGAAATGCTCTTAAATCTACACTGAAACTTTTTTTCCAAATTTTTAATTTAAAAAATCAGAAAATTTTTTTTTTAATTATTGAAAATTTTTGTAAATCTACACGAAGAATATAGTTTTAAAAATTTTTGAATTTTTGAAAAAATTTCAATAAATATGACAAAATTCTCGTAAATCAACACACTGACACACTTTTTTTCAAAAATTTTGATTTTCCCCGTAAATCGACACTAAAAATTTTTTTCACAAAAAATCCCAAAATATTTTTTTCAATTTCAGAACCCATCAATACCGTCAATCCGGTCAAATACCCCGTGCACCGCCCATCTCATTTCGCTCCGCCTTCCCAACAGACTCCGCCCAATTCTGCGGACTCCACCCGGACAATCAAGATGTGTCACTGCAAAAGATCCATGTAATCCACGTGGACAATGGTGGTGGGCGGAGCCTCGTCGTCTCCACAGCAGGCTCACGGATCTGTGTCGTGGAAATGGAGACGTCACGTGTGACGTGTTGCGCTGAGCTGGATTATGATATTTTGGATGTTTCCACGTGTGGAAATGATATTTTTGTGTTGCTCAATGATTCGAAAGGATTACGAAAATTTAGTGTTTTTGAGAGACAAAAAACGCTGGAAAAATTGAATTTAAAGGGCATTTTTATGCAGGTAAACTTGAATTTTCGGAAAAATCACTGAAAAAACCGAGTTCAGCCGCCTTTTTTACCCCAAAAAATACTTTTTTCGCAAAATTTTTGAGTTTCTGTGCATTTTGTCGTAAGATCGGGTGTCCGAACGAGAAATTGCGTACTTTTGGGGCTACAGTACCCCGGAAAACTTAAAATTAACGCTAGAAGCCCAGAAAATAGCCATAAGGGGTAAAAAATTACGAGGAATTCGAATTTCCTAACAATAAAGTATGAATTCGTAAAAGTCGAGGTAAAAATTATGAAAAGTCTTAATTTCCCGACAAAATGGCGATTTTGACGATTTTCCTTATGAACTTCGGGCTCAGCGCCTAATTTTACCCCTATCTGGACTTTTTCGCAAATTTTTGAGTTTATGTGCATTTTGTCGTATGATACGGTGCCTTCACCGAAAATTGCGTACTTTTGGAGCTACAGTAACCCAACATTTCCCAATTTAGTGCTAGAAAGCTGGAAAAATGCCCAATAGATGGGAAAACGGCAAGGAATTCAAATTTCCTCATGAAACTTTTCTCAGAAAGCTTAACTTTCAGAAAAAATTGGCATTTGCGCCGAAAAAGCTGAAAGTATTGATTTTTACCAGTTTTCCATATGAAATTCAAGTTCAGCGCCCCAATTTACTCCTATCTAGACGGTTTTCGCAAAATGTTGAGTTTCTGTGCATTTTGTCGTAGGATCCGGTGTCCGGACGAGAAATTGCGTACTTCTGGGGCTACAGTACCCCAACATTTTCAAATTTAGTGCTAGAAAGCTGAAAAAAAGCCTGAAAGATTGGAAAACGGCAAGAAATTCGAATTTCCGTATGAAAATTTTGCCAGAAAGCTTAATTTTCGGAAAAATTGCGTCAAAATTGAAATTTGCGTCAAAAAAGCTGAAAACGTTCATTTTTACCAGTCTTTGATGCGAAATTCGAATTCAGCGCCCCAATTTACCCCTATCTAGACGGTTTCCGCACGATTTTGAGTTTCTGTGAATTTTGTCGTAAGATCGGGTGTCCGGATGAGAAATTGCGTACTTTTGGCGCTACAGTAACCCAAAACTAGTAAAATTAACGCTGGAGGCTCCGTAAAAATGGTTCTAGGGTTGAAAAGTGAGGGGAATTCGAATTTTGATATTAAAAACTTGAATTTTTCAAATTTTCCACCACTCAATTTTTGAATTTTTGGAGCTAAAAGTCCGGAAAAAAGCTAAAATTCCCAATTTTCAGAGTGCCCAACTTGTGCTCTTTTGCTCTCCACACATCACCTATCCAATGCCACTTCTGACAACAATTATCGAAGGATTAGGAACACTTTCCCGTAAAAAAGAGACTGAAAAACTACAATTAGCCCTTCAAAAAATGTTGGATGAACGGAAAATCAATCAATCCACGTATGATAATAATATTGAGGAGATGGAGCGAAAAGAATCGTTGAAAAAACTGAAAAAGACGCCGGAATCCAAGAAATTACCCAGTGGAGTTCATAGGGTGAGTTTTGAATTGATTTTCCAGAATTTTCATGGTGAAAATCGAATTCCGCACCTATTTTTACCCCTAACCAGGTGGTTTTTACGAAAATTTGAATTTCTGTGCATTTTGTCGGAGGATATGGTGCACGAAGGGCAAATGCGTACTTTTGGGGCTACCGCAACCCGAAAATTTCAAAATCAACGCTAGAGGTCTCAGAAAAAAGCCTACTATAGCAGAAAATAGTGAGGAATTCGATTTTGACACTTAAAATCATTAGAAAAAAGATTTTTCCTAATAATTAGGAAAAAGTATATTCAAACTCAATTTTCGAGACTTTTCCATACGAAATTCGAGCTCAGCGACCCTTATTACCTCTATCTAGACGGTTTTTACGAAAATTTGCGATTCTGTGCATTTTGTCGTGAGATTTGGTTGATTTTCATAGATTTTCCATACGAAATTCGAATTCAGCGCCCCAATTTACCCTCAGCTAGGCGGTTTTCGCGAAATTTGGAGTTTCTGTGCATTTTGTCGTAAGATACGGTGTACTGACGCCAAATTGCGTACTTTTGGGCCTACAGTAACCTCAAAATTTCAAAATTAACACTAGAGACCCCAAAAAAGCCTTACAGGGCAGAAAATAGTGGGGAATTCGAATTTGACAATTAAAATTATTGGAAAAAAGATTGCTCCGTAAGTATTGAGTAATATTTCCGAAAAAGTCGATTCAAACTCAATTTTCGTCGATTTTCCATATAAAATTTGAGTTCAGCGCCCGTTTTTGCCCCTATCTAGACGGTTTTTGGAAAATTTGGAGATTCTGTGCATTTTGTCGTAGGATTGACAGAAAATTGCGTACTTTTGGGGCTACAGTAACCCGAAAATTTCAAAATTAACGCTAGATATCCTAGTAAAAGGCTAACTAGGACAAAAAATAGTGAGAAATTC
Organism: Caenorhabditis elegans; assembly: GCF_000002985.6. Taxonomy (NCBI): domain Eukaryota; kingdom Metazoa; phylum Nematoda; class Chromadorea; order Rhabditida; family Rhabditidae; genus Caenorhabditis; species Caenorhabditis elegans. The sequence goes on along the minus strand of NC_003279.8, from coordinate 13,820,395 downwards.
GAATTTAAGCTCAAAAATCAACAATTCTTTCTTCCAGGTCCTTCAAACCGCCGCCCAATGCAGTGGCTACGACGACGATTTCAACTTTTCCACGCCACAAGCTCTCCGTGAAAGATCCCGCAGTAGCCCATGTGGTCCAGAATCTCCGATTCCCCTCGAAAAACGTGCTTCAGAACCAGCTTCCCTGGAGCTCCGCCAAGAATATTGGCGTAAAAACGGGACCCCAGACGTGTGCGAAGAGGATATTCTACACCGGGCCCGTCAGATTTTGGAGGATGAAAATTCGGAAAAATTGGTTGAAAAAGAGTCACTGAGGACACTTTTACAGTTGGAAGGCATCAAAAAAGACGAAATTCGCTTCACACCTACCGTAACCATTGCCAACGCGGCAAAAGCGTTGGCCGAGTTGGCGCTGGCCGTTCCCGTGGATTTAACGGCCATTTGGAATTCTGGAAATTCCCAAAACTCCCAAAACCCACAAAATCCCGAGAAAAATGGGTCAAAAATCTCGAAAAACCCGCCACAAATCGTAAAAGTCATTCGGCCCGGCCACAGACTACAAACTACAACAACTAAGCCCATTGCTACAGTAACCCCGATTACGGTACCTGTAGCGAATGCTGATGACGTGGCAGTTAACAATATGGGAATGATTTCCGAGGAAATGCGCCGGAAACAAGACGAAATGTGGCTTGATTTGAGGCTTACGCAGCATATTAAAAAACGTAATAGTTTTTTTCTGAAAATACTCAAAAATCTGAATTTTGCGCCAATTTTCTGTACAAAATTCGACCTCCCGGTCATTTTCTACCCCTAGTAGGCTTTTTTTTTTTTGGGTTTCTAGCGTTAATTTTGAAGTTTTCGGGTTACTGTAGCCCCAAAAGTACGCAATTTCTCGCCAGTACACCGTATCTTACGAAAAAATGCACAGAATCTCCAAATTTTGCAAAAACCGCCTGGCTATGGGTAAATTGTGGCGCTGAATTCGAATTTCACATGGAAAATTGATGAAAATCAAGTTCAAATGTACTTTTTTGGAAAAATTGCCCTAAAAACTTTGTTTCGCCAATTTTAAGTGTTAAATTCGAGTTTCCCGTCATTTTCTACCCCTAATAGGCTTTTTTCTGGGCTTCTAGCGTTAATTTTGAAATTTTCGGTTTACTGTAGCCCCAGAAGTACTCAATTTCTCGTCAGTACACCGTATCTTACGACAAAATGCACAGAAATTTAAAATTTAGCGAAAACCGCCTAGATAGGGGCAACAAGGGGCGCGGATTCCGAATTTCGTATGGAAAATCGATAAAAAACAAGTTTCAATGTACCTTTTTCGGAAAAATATCACAAATTCAGGGTCTAAAATATTTTTCACCAATTTTTCGTACAAAATTCGAATTACCCGTGATTTTTTTACCCCTATTCGCTTTTTACCGGGTTTCTAGCGTTAATTTTAGAATTTTCGGGAAACTGAAGCTCCAAAAGTACGCAATGTCTCGCCAGTACACCGTATCTTACGACAAAATGCACAGAATCCTGAAATTTCACTAAAACTGCCTCGTTAGGTGTGAAAACGGACGCTGAATTCGAATTTCACATGGAAAATCGTTAAAAATCGAGTTCGAATGAAATTTTTTGGAAAAATTGCCCTAAAAACTTTGTTTCGCCAATTTTAAGTGTTAAATTCGAATTCCCCGCGACTTCCTGTCTCCGGGGGTCTTTTTCTGGGCTTCTCGCGTTAATTTTGAAATTTCCGGGTTACTGTAGCCCCAAAAGTACGCAATATCTATCCTGTACATCGTATCGTACGACAAAATGCACAGAATCTCCAAATTCCGCAAAAACCGTCTAGGCGAGGTAATTTAAGGCGCTGAATTTGAATTTCACATGAAAATCTAAAAAAAATCAAGTTCCAATGAAATTTTTCGGAGAAATATCACGAATTAAGGTTTAAAAATACTTTTCGCAAATTTTTCGTACAAAATTCGAGTTCCCCGTGATTTTCTACCCCTGGTAGTCTTTTTTGGAGTTTCTAACGTTAATTTTTAAATTTCCGGGCTACGGTAGCCCCAAAAGTACGCAATTTCTCGTCCGGGGACCGGATCCTACGACAAAATGCACAGAATCCTGAAATTTCACTAAAACCGCCTCGGCAGAGGTGAAAACGGGCGCTGAATTCGAATTTTATATGGAAAATCGATAAAAATCAAGTTTCAATATACTTTTTCGGAAAAATATCACGAATTCAGGTTTAAAAATACTTTTCACCAATTTTCCGTACCGAATTCGAATTCCCCGTCATTTTCTAACCCCGGTGGCTTTTTTTCGGAGTCTCTAGCGTTAAGTTTGAAATTTCCGGGTCACTGTAACCCCAAAAGTACGCAATAACTCACTAGTGCACCATATCTTACGACAAAATGCACAGAAACTCTAAATTTCGCGAAAACCGCCTAGATAGGGGTAAAAACGGGCGCTGATCTCGAATTTTCAAATAAAAAAATCAATATTTTCTCCTTGCAGACTCCTCCCACGCAAACGATGACGTCATCATCACCTCATCTCCAACCTCCAGCAACAATGTACCAAAATCCGACACAGATTACACATTGACAACCGGCTCCGAGGGTCCTACACCGACTTCTGAGCACATTTGGACAAATCCTCTGGATGATGACGTCATCACCCCCACGTCATCATCAAATTGTGCCACGTGTGGTATGCACCGCTCATGGGCTGCCACGTCACTTCTGATGGCTGTGTGCGGTGGTGCAAACGTGCTCCGTGACGAATTTCAGCGAAATGGAGCAATTCCGCAGAGCCACGTAGCATGGAGCACCCTGCTCCGCCACGTTGCATCTGTGACGTCATCACAGGAAGCAATTTGTCCAAAGTGTGAAATGTCGCTGAGTACGGTGGAGCGAGTTTGCAGCGACGCGTGGAAAACGGCCAACGGGATGGCAGAAGATGGAGTTCGGCCGAATGTTGAACGGATTTTCGAGCGATGTATTAGTAATTCGAGTCGGGAAAAGCTAGAGGCAATTGTGATGCGGAGGGAATTTGGGAAATTTGAAGATTGCAAGGATTTTGATCAAAAAATCGATTTTCCCGGGGAAAAACCGATTAAAATCGATGAAACCGACGAAAATATCGATTTTCTTAATGCCACGTGTCTTCAATGGACACGGGCGGTCCCGTTGCGAACTTTTCTCGCTCTTTCCGTTTTTACTATCGGAAAAAAGGCGACAATCTCGATTATTACCGCAGAAAATCAATATATTGCCCGGCGAATGGCGCCCGCTGATTGGTGTTCGATTGTTGTGATAGGAGCCCGTGAAATTGGGTTTAAGGATTTGTTAGGGGTTAAGGTAAGAGGAATCGATGAAAAATTTGGCGAGATGGGTAATAAAGCGCTATTATCAAAATATATAAACTGACATGTGAAACGTGGCTTATTTTTTATTTTGTTTTTTATTTAAGCTCCTCCCATTTTTTAATGAACTAATAAATGAAAATTTCAACGAAAGGTCAGGAATGGGAGGAGCTTAAATAAAAAAAAAACAAAATAAAAAATAAGCCACGTTTCACATGTCAGTTTATATATTTTGATAATACTGTAGCTGAACATTTTGGAAATGAATAAAAGAATTGGCTCGAAATCCTGATTTTGGTCAAAAATATCCGGACGTGCTCAATTCTTGAGAGAAAATGGCATATAAAGCGGAATTCCGCAAGAAAAATCGATGAGCGCTGCAACTTTCAAAACTAGTTGTTGAAAAATTTACTGAAGAAAAAATATCGAATTCAAAAAATTAACAAAATGATCGTCGTCTTGCCCTTGTCCAACATTTTCCAAATTCAAAAGTCTTCGCGATTTGCGTTGTACAAAAGAAAACCAATGACGAGTACAGCAGTCGTGACGAATCCGAGTAGAAAGAAAAGTCGATATTTGAGGCAAATAGTTGGTGGTGCAGTAGTAATTGGTTCATCAGAAATATGAATAACATTTTGGCAATGCGTGGGACATCCAGAGTTAGGAACAGACATTCTGTAGAGAAAGTGAATATCTAAAGCCAACGCGTATGCTTATATACAGATAGATGTTCCTCATACAAGGTCACACCAATTTTTAGCTCTCGAAGGGCGTGGCTAGGAGCAATAGAGACGCAGCAGAGCAGATTATTGTTCTCGCACATGCCACTGTCTGCTCGATAGAAAAGCTGGAAATCGGTGCAGTGCATGGGAAATTTGAGAAACAACCGGAAATGGTATTCTTTATTTTCTCTTCATATGTTCATTTCATCAGGTTCAATCAAAGACTATAAACAACTTTATACCTAAAACTAATAATGAACATTTGTTTGTTGACATACCTAAAACTGATAATGAACATGAGTTTCTTGGACAATTTCCACTGAGGAGACTGTGTGGGTGGTACATTTTGTTTGTACATTTTGCTTTTGGTTTCAATGTCTGAATTTCTGATATCAGTTTCACGTCTGGCAAATGTGATAAACTTACGAAATATGATAACAACACTCAGTTTTCAGCCGGTTTCTATTTTTTTAAATAAAAATCTAACAGACTTGTAGTGTCTATTTCTAGTTCAAAATTCTCGTGTTCACATATTTTTAGAGGTGTTCTCACATTGGTTTTTTTTTTTGCGACAATAGAGACAATCTTGTAAAAGAACTTAGGCGAGCTAACCAAATTTGGAGATTGCAACACATTTTTAAATGAAAAACGAACGATTTTATAGCCGGAAAATCATTTTTTTTTCTCGAAAAAGTCGCGAAATGGGTCGAAAAATGATAGAAAGTTCAAATTTTGGCTGAAACAGAAGTGGAAAATCGATTTTTCAAGAGAAATTTCACGATTTATGTAAAAATCGATTAAAAAAGCCAAACTTGGTTTTTTTGTAATCTTAAAATCGATAATATTTTAAGACAATAACTTCCGTATTCGACTCTGTCGGAGCTTCTGGATGGGTAGCGCCACGTGGCAAACCCCCACCAACCGCCGCCGCCGCCACGTCATCCCGCAAAGTGACGTCACCAAATGGCTCAGCGCCGGCTCCGTCGATCTCTAGCTGGATTGTTGACACGAATGGGTAGGAAAATTGTATATTTCAGATAAATTTAGGATTTAAAATTTTTAAAAAATGGTTTTTTTTCCAGAAAATGCCCAATGTGCACACTTCCCGTAAAAATGGTAGTTGGCGGTGCGGATCGAGGTGTCATTTCGTATTTCTGTGGACATGTGTATCATAAAATCTGCCTGACGGGAAGATTTAATGCCGGCTGCGTAGCGTGTCGAGTACGGGCTCGGCGAGCAACTCGCGCGGGATCCTCTGCCACGTCATCGCCTGTTGCGTCACCGATTATGTCGCCACGTCATCAGAAGATTTAATAATTGTTTTATTTTACCTCATTTTTCCTATTTTTCCCCTTGTAATTCATTTAAATTGCTCAAAAATCGCTTTCCACTCCCCGCCAAAATTAGGTGAACACGTCAATTGTCCGTGGAGCGCACTTACTGCCTCATCTCGTTTTTAAAGAATTTTTTGCATTTGCCTTTGTTGTAAATTAATTTAATTGTAATTTGTACATTTTCCGGGTCTATTTTAAGCTTATAAATTGGAATTCTCAGATTTTTATTATTTTTTTGCTATTTTCGCGAGTTTTTACCTCTTGTCTCGAGTATTTTAGGGATTTTTGAAGCTTAAACGATTTAGTTTTGTTGATAATTGCAGATTTTCAGTTTTCAGGCCAGTTTTTTATTATGAAATCGGTTAAAAATCAGTTTTTTCGCGTTAAAAATCATAAATTGTACCAAAAAATTTGTTTTTTGCATGTTTTTCAGTGAAAAATGCCATTTTTCACCGAACTTTTAAAGCAGAAATTACCCTAATAAATCTGACAAAAATCGACGAAAATTATTTTTTTTGCCCTAAAGCAACTCAAAAATCCATGAAAATTGTCAATTTTGCTATAAAAACCCGGTTTTTAGTTTCAATTATCGTTTATTTCCGCTTTTTAAAGCTTTTTTTCTCGATTATTTCCCAAATTTTCATCATTTTCAGGTAGTTTTCCACCGAAAAATGGCCTTATCATTCTACGCGTTGCTCGAAGCGGCTCTTCTCGTCCTCAACGGAATCGCGATTCTTCATCGTGAACGATTCTTGAAAAAGGTGCTGAAAAACGCTGAATTTCACGGTTTTTCTGTGAAAAAATCATGAAAACCGGGAATTTTCACTGATTTTCCCAAAAAATGCTGTAATTTTGGCCAAAATCATGATTTTTCCTTGTAAAACATGGAAAATCTCAAATTTTCCCATTTTCACCCCAAAATCCCGCAAAATGTTGAGTTTTTCAGTACGGACTCGGTGCCCCATCCCACTCATTTGACGGTTCCAACTCGGTGAAGGATCAGCTGGTTTCCCTGATTTTTGCCGTTCAAACAGTCATGCGAAGTAATTTTTTAATTTTTTCGACGATTTTAGTGAAAAAATCGGGATTTTTCATGTAAAAATTCGAGGAAATCGACTTTTTTTCGCTTAAGAATGTTGGTTGAGGCTCTCACACTACAAACTACACGATTCTGGTAGCCTCACCCAAGTTGGTTGAGGTTAGAAAGTTCTAGTTTGTAGTGTGAGCCTCAACCAACAGAATTGAGGGTTTTTTCACGCAAAAACGAGTAAAAACCTGAATTTTTCAAATAAAAATTATTTATTTTTGAAAGTAATTTATGAAATTGACGTTTTCTCCGTGAAATTGGGCTTAAAAATTTGAAATACGCCAAATTTTCAACTAAAAAGTGAGTTTTTCGTTTGGTAGAGGCTAGAGTGTTGTAGTTTGTAGTGTGAGCCTCAACCAATAATAATTTAATGTAATTTGGTGAAAATCGAGAGAAAAATCGGAAATTGAGGTTTATTTTTCAAAAATACAAGCTGAAAATTTCAAAATTTAATGAAATTTGAAGTTTTCCCTTCAAATTTTGTGAAAATGGTATTTTAAAATATTTTCTGCGAAAAAATATTAAAAATATAGCAAAATTGTGATTTTTTCAGGCGGAAATCTTATATTTTTACGAAAAATCTCCAAAATTGATTGAAAACGTTTTTGGTTGAGGCTCACACACTACAAACTACAGTTTTTCATAGCCTCAACCAACTTGGGTGAGGCGTACTTTGTAGTTTGTATTGTGAGCCTCACCAACAGAATTAAGCGATTTTTCGCGCAAAAACGAGTAAAAACCTGGATTTTTAAAACAAAAATTATTTATTTTCGAAAATAATTTATGAAATAAAAATTTTTCGGTGAAATTGTGTAAAAAAATTTCAAAAACGCGGAATTTTCAAAGAAAAAGTGCGATTTTTGTTTGGTAGAGGCTAGAAAGTTGTAGTTTGTAGTGTAAGCCTCAACCAAATATAATTTATTTATTTTTTGGTGAAAATTGAGAGAAAAATCTGAATTTTTGAATTAAAAAATCGGAAATTGAGGTTTATTTTTCAAAAATACGACTTGAAAATCCCAAAATTAAATGAAAATTGAGGTTTTGCCCTCAAATTTTGTAAAAGTGACTTTTTTTTAATGGTTTTCTGCGAAATTGAACTAGAAAAGTAGCAAATTGTAATTTTTTAGACAGCAATCTTAATTTTTTCCCGAAAAACCTCTAAAAATTAATTGAAAAACGTTATTTTCTGATGTAAATAGCATTGAAAAACATTTTTGGTTGAGGCTCTCACACTACAAACTACACTATTCTGGCCTCACCCAACTTTTGGTGAGGCTTAAAACTTGTAGTTTGTAGTGTGAGCCTCACCTAAGCTTTTCTAGCTAAATTCCACTGAAAATCGTTGAAATTTTCAAATTTTCCACTATTTTATTGCATAACATGTGAATTTTCTTTGCAAACTGCAAGCGCGCTCCATTGAGAATCAGAGGGGAGTCTCGTGTATATTGATTATACAGAGGTATGCAAGAAGCTCTGCGTGATTTTCTACATTTTTAATTAAGAAAAAGCTCAATTTTTCCATTAAAAATCAAAATGTCATGAAAAATTCACAATTTTCGCTCAAAAACCCCGATTTTCACAATTTTTCCACTTCAAAAACTCAAATTTCTTAACTTTCAGTGCCTCTCATCGCTATCAACATTGTGGTGATCGTGTTCAAGCTGATTCTGGGTTAATTTCTTCGTTTTTCGTTCGCCTTCTTCAATTTATCTATTTATTTCTGTGTATGATAACTAAATATAATTGACTACAAAAACTACAAAAAAACTACAAATGATGATGATGGAAATCGAGGATGACGAGGTGCCATCACCTCCGTCCCCTCATCCCGCTGGTACCACAATTGGTGGACCAAATAGCAAAAGATACAGTGATATACTATCGTTGGACTACTGTACTTTTCGTATTCCGTACGAAGAGCTGAATATTCGATTCAGAAATGGGCAAAAAGTGAGGAAAATCGATTTTTTTCGTGAAATTTGGGTCGAAACCGTGAAAATTGGTTGGTTAAAAACCTTCAATTTTTAGGCATTTTTAAGTAAGAAATTGGAAAAATCTGAGAATTTGCTCAGACTACAAACTACACAGGTTTGTTCCTCAGCCTACCCAAAAGTTTGGTTGAGGCTAGAAACGATTGTAGTTTGTAGTGTGTGAGCCTCAACAAAAACCAATTTTCGGCAGAAAAACGCGATTTTCAGTCAATTTTTGACATTTTTTCGGTAGAAATGTGATATTCCCGAAAAATTTCTGTGAAAAAATCACGATTTTGCCGTCTTTGCTACCCTATTTTCGCACAAAATGTCAAATTTTAAAATTTGGTCGAGGCCGAGGACTACAAACTACAAAAAATTATGAGCCTCACCCAACATACATAATTTCTTATGAAAAATGAATGAAAATATGAATTTTTTGAATGTAAATTAACTATTTGCACAGAAAACCTAGGGATATTATTTTTTTAAAAGATTTTTTCAGAAAAATTAGCTCCAAAATCTAAAAATTAAGCGAATTCTTGTCCTTTTTAGCAAATTTCCGTTCAAAGTCTGAAATTCGCAAAGTTTTTGAACGAAAATTAATGATTTTCGCTTAAAAAGTGCGAGTTTTTGCTAAAATTCTGAAAAATTACAAAAAAAATGTGACGAAAACCGCGATTTTTCGTTTGGGTGAGGCTAAAAAGTTGTAGTTTGTAGTCTTTGAGCCTCAACCAATTAATTTTTGATTTTTTGCGAAAAAACCCATTGAAAACCTGGATTTTTTAAAATAAAAATTTTGTTTTTTCGGAAAAATTTATTACATGGAAGTTTTTTCGCTGAAATTGCCTTCAAAATCTGAAACTTGCGTAACTTTTTCCTTAAAAAATTGTGATTTTTATTTGGTTGAGGCTAAAAAGTTGTAGTTTGTAGTGTGAGCCTCAACCAAAACAAATTTTCGGTCGAAAAACGCGATTTTCAGTCAATTTTTTACTTTTTTTCGGTAGAAATGTAATATTTCCGTAAATATTCTGTGGAAAAATCACGATTTTGCCACTTTTCCACTCTATTTTCGCAAGAATTCGTTTTTTTTTTCGATTTGCACAGACTACAAACTACACGATTCTGTGAGCCTCACCCAACTCTGAAATTCGCCATTAAATTCCAAAAGAATGCATTTTTTGAAAAAATCTCATGTTTTTTGACATTTATCTCAACCAAGAAGATATTTGATTTTTGCAAACCAATAAAAATTAATAAAAACCTGGATTTTCAAGTAAAAAACAGGTTTTTTTAACTCAAAAAATCAGATTTTCGCTGCGAGACCTGAACATTTTCCTAAATTTTTAAATTTTCAGGACCTTGACCGTGCAGCAACGGGCGTCGCAAAAGCAGCCGAGCTTCTCCAAAAAAAGACGGCCGGCTCAAATGAGCCGGTCTCCCGTGAATCACTCCGCCGTCACTTTGATCTACTCATCCGACAAGTACAAGAAGCGCGAAAAACTGTTGAAAGGATCACCCAATCGGAAATCGAGCAGCTGGATAAAATTACGACACGAGCCGACCGGATTCACGAGGAATTTGAAGTTACACGTGACAGCGAGAATCCCAGGAATACGGAAAAGCTTGAACGACAGAAATTCTGCAGATTTATTGTTTGGCACATGTTGAGATGCGGTTATATTGAACCGGCGAAGGTTTTGGTCAAGGAAATGGAGTTGGAAGGTGAGCATTTGCTCCACACTACAAACTACAACTTTTCAGCCTCAACCAAATTCCACTTGACAGACAGAATTTCCAAATTCTAGTCGATAAACCTCAAAATAGCATGAGATTTTCTAGAAAAATTTACAAGAAATGCATTTAATGCCAAATTTTCAAGTTGGGTGAGGCTCACAAAATCTTGTAGTTTGTAGTCTGAGAAAAAGTTTTTTTGACGAATTCCTTTGAAAATTGTGATTTTAGACAGAAATATTACATTTGTAACGAAAAAATGTCAAAAATTGACTGAAAATCGCGTTTTTCCACCGAAAATTGGTTTTGGTTGAGGCTCACACTACAAACTACAATTATTTCTAGCCTCAACCATCTTGGGTGAGGCTCACAGAATTGCGTAGTTTGTAGTGTTAGCCTCAACCAAAATTAATTTTTTTTTTAATTGGTCGAGGCTGAGACATGTTGTAGTCTGTAGTGCGAGCCTCACCCAAAATCGTATTTTCTGTCGAAAAGCTATTTTTATGAATAAATAACGCTTTTCAGTCAATTTTTGATATTTTTTTCAAATTTCCCCAAATTTTTTTTTGCTGAAATTCTCAAAATTTTGAAAATTTCCCTTCAAAACTTTAATTTTCAATTAATTTTTCATCAATTTCAGACATCCCCTCAAAAAGAAATTTCGAAAATATCGTTTCTGTGCAAAAAAACTGTTGGTTGAGGCTCTCACTACAAACTACATTATTTTCTAGCCTCAACCAAGTTTTCATAAACGAAAAAAACCGATTTCTTCGAATTTTTCTACAAAAATCGTCAAAAATAAATAGTTTTGAGTGAAAAATGTGTCATTTTAATATTTTAATCCAAAATCTCGCTACAAACTACAACAAATTCCAGATCTCGTCGACGTGGATGTCTTCGAGAACATGTACGCCGTGCAACAAGCGCTTCTCGACGGAAATATCCAGCCATGTCTTGCCTGGTGTGACCGTCATCACCGGAAGCTTCGAAAACTGGAATCTCGGATCGAGTTGGTCGCCAGGCAACAGGAAGCAGTGACTTTAATTGAGCTGGGCAATATTCCAGAGGCAGTTGCCTATGTGAAAAAGTATATTGCTCCGATTGCAAAGGGGAAATTCACTGAGGATTTGAAGAAGGTGTGTGACTACAAACTACAAACTACAAGTATTTCTATAAAAATTGATTTTTCCAGACAATGGGCGCCATTGCATGTACCCTTGAACAATCACGTCTTCGAAATCCGGAGCTCCACGCCGCCGATCGATATCAGAAATGCGCGGCGCTTTTTATCGAAGAAGCGCATCGGATTTTTGAGATTCATGGGAACACGGCGCTCGCCACACTGATACAATATGGTCTAGCGACACAAAAGACCCCGTCATGTCATAATGACGAGAAAACCCCGCTGGATAAGGTAGAAATTGAAATTTCCGAAATTGAAAACTTTTTCATTGGTTTTCACTGAAAATTTTAAGATTTTCACTGAAAAGTAGCAGAAACACATTAAAAATCCAGTAAAAATACATTTTTTGTGAAAATGTATAAATTCATTTACAGAAATTTACAGGAAAATCACTTTTAAATTCGTTTTTTGGACAAAAAAAATGAATGGAAAGTCGATTTTTTTCGATTAAAAAAACTTTGGTGAGGCTCACACACTGCAAACTACAAAGTACGCCTCACCCAAGTTGGTTGAGGCTAGAAAACTTGTAGTTTGTAGTGAGAGCCTCAACCAAAAACACGATTTTTTGCAGTTTTTCCTTAAAAATTCATATTTTCCGTCCATTTGGTCCATTCCAGGAAAAAATCCAGTGAAAACGGTTTTTTTGTGAATAATTATAGAAATTCATTGAAAAACTTAAAAACATTGTTTTAATTTTATTGCTAAACAACACGCGTTGCCGTCAGAAACGGAGTGTCGTAGTCTATTAATTTTTAATTTTTTTTTGAATTTAAATTAATTTCCGCGAATTTTAACTGAAATTTCCTATTTTCCACAATATTTCTTACGAATTATAAAACATTGGAATGAAAATATAACAAAAATTTAATTTTTTCCTATTTAGACAAATCTATAAATTTTCACAAAAAAAAAATTTTTAATGGATTTTTTCCTAGAATAGACTAACCTGACGGAAAATATGAATTTTTAAGAAAAAAACTGCAAAAAATCGTGTTTTTGGTTGAGGCTCTCACTACAAACTACAAGTTTTCTAGCCTCAACCAACTTGGGTGAGGCTCACAGAACTTTTTTAATCGAAAAAACCCCGATTTTTCAGTCATTTTTTGTCCAAAATTCGAATTTTTAATTGATTTTCCTGAATTTTTTGTAAATAAATCTATAAATTTTCAAAAAAAGCCTATTTTTCGGTCAGAAAATATGAATTTTTAAGAAAAAAACTGTAAAAGATCGTCTGGAAAATGTAATGTTCTATGTACTAAAAATCGTGTTCTTGGTTGAGGCTCTCACTACAAACTACAACTTTTTTAGCCTCAACCAACTTGGTTGAGGCTCACAGAACTCTGTAGTTTGTAGTGTGTCAGCCTCACCAAATTTTTTTAATTGAAAAAATCGACTTTAGTAGTCATTTTTTGTCCAAAATTCGAATTTTTAAGTGATTTTCCTGAATTTTTTGTAAATAAATCTATGAATTTTCAAAAAAAGCCTATTTTTAATGGAATTTTTCCTAGAATTCTGAAAAAAATCGATAAAACGTCGCTAGTACACGTTGCATAGCAAATATATGTCAGTTTTCCCCCGAAAAATTGCTTTTTTTGCAGCAAAAGTGCATAGTATGCCGTCCGGACGTGTGGCCAATTGCCGAGAATCTTCCCTATTCCCACGTGGCAAATTCTCGGATTTTCTGCTCGTTATCCGGAAAATTATGCGATGATGATAAGAATATTCCGTTTCTTTTTCCATCAGGGCATGTAATTGGATCAGCTGCAATTGAAAGACTGAAACGAGATGATAATAAGCTATATGACCCGATTCATAAGAAATTAATCGACGAGGAAGAGGCTTTACGGCTATATTTTTTGTGATTTTCCGCGTTTTTTTCGGATTTTTCATGCAAAATCACCCCGAAATCCCTATTTTTTATACAAAAATTCAACTTTTCCCGTGTATTATATTGATTTTCATTGTATTTCGAGGATCCCCCGATAGCTGAAATATATTTCTTCACAAAAATCGATAATCATTGATTTTTCCCAATTTTCCTATCATTTTTCGCGATTTTCAATGAAAAATTGGCTTTTCCCCCCTATTTTCCCACTTTTTTTTTCGCTTTTTTGCTTGTCAACGGACATTCCTATCAATTGAATATCGATTTTTTACCCTCAAATTTATATTAATTTCATGGCTTCAGCCAAATTTTTAGCACAACAACAAATGGAAATAAAGCCGGAACTCATATTTATTGGAATTCTTATTCTGGTACCCGCACAATGGCTTCTATCACCTTCGGAAACTGGCCATTTGAAATATCGAATGAATAGGTTCGATTTTCGAGGAAATTCTGGCGGAAGATCGATTTTTCAGGAGAAAAATTGAAGAAATTTCAGTCAAAATATTGATTTTCCGCGGAAAAATCGATTTATTTTCGCGATTTCGACCAAATTATTGATTTTTTAGTTGAAAATCAATAAATTCCATATAATTTATCGATTTTGCGGGAAAATCGATAAAAATTTATTCAATTATCGATTTTCCGCACAAAAATCGATAAAATCCTCGTTTTTTGTTCCGCGATTTTCACCGAAATTTGAAAATGGCAATGCAATTATTGATTTTTTACCCAAAAAATCAATGATTGTGACGTATTTTTTTCGATTTTCGACGAAAAAACGAAGAAAATTAATTTAACTACCGATTTTCCGCTTTAAAAATCAATAAAAATCGAACATTTATTGACTTCCCATTCAAAAATCAATAAAATTCACGATTTCTATCGATTTTTGCCCATAAATTGAAGAAAATGATGAATTTATCGATTTTTTACCCAAAAAATCAGTAGAGTCAAAGAATTTTGTATATTTTTTTCGAAAAAATTCAGAAAATTTATTCAATTATCGATTTTCCGCTTTAAAAATCAATAAAATCCGCATTTATTGTGCAAAAACCCCCAGAAAATCCAAATTTCATCGATTTTTCACCCAAAAAATCAGGAAAATCAATAAATTCCCCGTATTTTCAGTCTAATCTTCACACTAAAACAATATATTCCATCATTTATGACGTCATCATCGGATTCTGAAGCAGAAGCCGCTGAAAGTTCTGCAATTATGGCTGAAATGAATCCGGAAGGAAATGGAGCATATGGAAGTATGGAAAAAATCGATAAAATTCGATTTTTCCGCAAAAAAATCAGAAAAATCGATAATAAAACCGAAAAAATCAATAAATTATCGAGTTTTTTCCTCTAAACATTCAGAAAAATCGATAATAAAACCGAAAAAAAAGGTTTTAAAAATCGATTTTTACACTTTTATTGTGAAAATTCCAAAAAATCGATAATTTCATCGAAAAAATCAATAAATTATGGATTTTTGCCTTTTTAAAAAATATTTTTTTGCTCTAATTTTTCAAAAAATCGATAAAATCGATTTTTCGAAAAATAGTTTAAAAAATCAATAATTTTTAATTTTTACACAGTTTTTCTGAAAATTTCGAAAATCTTTTTTTATCAATAAATTATCGATTTTCGCGATTTTTTTTTGAAAAAATCACTTTCAGAGAAAAAATCAATAAATTATCGATTTTTCCACAAAAAATTTAGAAAAATCGATAATATAACCGAACAAACGTTTGAAAAATCGATAATTGTAACACGTTTATTTTGAAAATTCCGAAAATTGATAACTTTATCGAAAAAATCAATAAATTATTGATTTTCGCGATTTTGTTTCCAAAAAATCGATAATTTTTGCCAAATTTGCGAAAAATCAATAAATTATCGATTTTTCAGAGTTTTGCTCAAAAATTACTGAAAAATCAAGATTTTTACCCGAAAATTTCAAAAAACTTGATAACTTTCCCGGGAATTTTCCGTTTTTCTTCTCAAAAAATCGATATTTTTAATGATTTTTCCTCCAAAAATCAATATTTCTTCAGTGGGTCAATATACACGTCATCGGGCTCCACACGTGGAATTTCGTGTTGGTGACGTCATCACTCATACGAAATTGAATTTTCGTGGTGTTATTATTGGATGGGATGAACATGCAATTGCACCGGAAAAATTTCTAAAAGTTGCGCATGGCGAGAATAAGGTTATTGATTTTTTTTTTGAAGAAATTTTAAGGAAAAATCGATAATTTGAAAATTTTGGCGATTATCGATTTTTTTGTCGGAAATCGGGAAATTTTCGGCGGAACTTAGAAATTTTGTTTAAAATCGGAAAATTTCAAGTTTCCGCAAAAAATCGATATTTTCCGATAATCAATATCTACCGGCAATTATCGATTTTTTTTGTCGGAAATCGCAAAATTCGTAGCGGAGTTGAAAAAAAAAGAATTTATCACTTTTCGATATAAAAAGTTCTCTAAAAATTGCCAATTTTCGTATTTTCCGATTAAAATCGATAATTTCCGACAATTCAATTGTATTGGCATATATCGATTTTTGCTGGAAATCACAAAAATACCGTCGGAACTCGAAAACTTGCATATTCCGCTAAGAATTTCTCAAAAAACAGCTATTTTCACGTTTTCCGCCAAAAATCGATATTTTCCGATAGTCAATATCTATCGGCGATTATCGATTTTTATCAGAAATTGCGAAATTCCCGGCGAAACTTAAAAAATTTGAAGTTTCCGAAAGCAAATTTCGCGAAAAACTAGTGTTTTTCAAGTTTTCCGCAAAAAATCGATAATCGCCGATTATCGATTTTTCGGCGGAAATCGCAAAATTACTGGCGGAACCTAGAAATTTGAAGTTTCCGATAGAAATTTTGTGTAAAATCGGCAATTTTCAAGTTTTCCGCAAAAAATCGATAATTTTTTTGAAGAAATTGAGGAAAAATCGATAATTTGAAAATTTTGGCGATTATCGATTTTTTTGTCGGAAATCGGGAAATTTTTGGCGGAACTTAGAAATTTTGCTTAAAATCGGAAAATTTCAAGTTTCCGCAAAAAATCGATATTTTCCGATAATCAATATCTACCGGCAATTATCGATTTTTTTGTCGGAAATCGCAAAATTCGTAGCGGAGTTGAAAAAAAAAAGAATTTATCACTTTTCGATATAAAAAGTTCTCTAAAAATTGCCAATTTTCCTGGGGCGGAACTTTAAAAATCCTTTTTTTTTTTGGTTTTTCCGACGAAAAATCGATAATTTATCGATCTTCTACCAAAAAAAAACCCAGAAAAATCAATAAATTTTCAGAATTACGCTACTCAGCCCAACTACGCTGTCCTCATCGACACCCGCGACCGCCTGACACCTCAATTATCGTATATTGTTCAGGAAAATTTGGAAATCGATAAAGGAACTGTGATGCATCCGCTCGTCGATAAATTCTTTGATGGATTCGATGAAAAACGGCAAAAGTTGGTGGTGGAAAATATCGATTTTTTGGCGGCGAAAATCCTGATGAAAATCGATAATTTTGAAGAAAAAACGATTTTTTTTTTTGGCGGAAATTTTCCGAAATTTCCCGAGCAATTTTTCACTGAAAAAAATCAATTTTTTAATGATTTCCGATGAAAATCGACAATTTCTGATTTTTTAATCGGAAAATTAAAAAATCTCCGATTGAAATCGCATGGAAAATACGAAATTTCGATTTTTTTTCGATTACTTGCCGGCAATTATCGATTTTTTGCCGGAAAACTTCAATTTCATTTTTTTTGTTTTTTTTTTTTTCTATCGAAAAATTGAAAATTTTAGAGTTTCGGCGGGGAATTGGGAAAAAAAGAAAATTTTGAAAGAAAAATCGATAATTACCGAATATCGGTTTTTCGGAATTTTCAAATTTCCAGCCGGAACTTTAAATTTTGTATTTTCCGAGTAATTTTTCACAACAAAATTCAATTTTTTAATGTTTTCCGATAAAATTCGATAATTTCCGATTATCGATTTTTTTCGCCGGAAAACTTCAAAAAAACTTTTTTTTTTTGAAAAATTTCTATTGGAAAATTTGAATTTTAGAGTTCCGCCGGGCAAATTTTGAAATTTTTGCGGAAATTGCAATTCAAAATTTGTAGTTTCCGAATAATTTTTTCCGAAAAATCCAAATTTTAATGTTTTCCATGGTGAGAATCAGTGAATTTCAATTATTGATTTTCTATCGGAAATTTCAAATTTCCCGCCGGAACTCAAAAATTAAATTATATTCCGATAAAAAACTCAAGAAAATTACAAAATTTCGATTTTTTTCAAATGTAAAAATCGATAAATCCCGATTTTTTACGATTCTAGTCGGCGATTATCGATTTTTTCCGAAAAAAAAATTCAAAATTTCACCTTTTTGTCAAATTTCAAATGGAAAATTCGAATTTTAGAGTTCCGCCGGTCAAATTTGAATTTCCGATTATCGATTTTTTGCGGAAAGTCCAGTTTTTTTCCACAAATTATCGATTTTTCTTCGATTTTTTCCGATTTTTCACTAATTTTTCATAATTTCAGATACATCATGCGCCCTCTATACAAGCAATGGTATCCCGACGACTAATTATTGATTTTTTATTTAAATTATTGATTTTCTAACTAAAAACTAGTCATTTTCTGTGTTTTTATCGATTTTCTGTGATTATTTCTGTTTTATGGGTTTAAATATACGATTTTTCGGTTTTTCCCATTAATTTTAAGCGATTCTGGTTGTCGAATATCGATTTTCCATGAAAAATTATCTTAGCGCTAAACAACACGCGCTACGATGCTCCGAAATTACGTTTTTTAAAGTTTTTACCCGATTTTCTTCAATTTAACTCGATTTTTCTCAATTTTTTGATTTTCCAGACATCAAAAATGATTTCCCGGTGGCAAACTACCCGATTTTTGTCGAATTCCGCTGGAAAAACGCGAAAAAACGTGGGAAATCGAGGATTTTTCGCTGAAAATCTATTTTTTTTTTGGATTTCAGGTGGATTGTGCCGTGTATGGATGTGGTTTATCAGCTTCTGGTGCTCTTGCAATCCCAAAATTAGTTGCAAATTGTGAGAAAATATCGATTTTTGCCCCCGAAAACCCAAAAAACCCCAAAATCTTTCAGCTGATGACGTCACGGCGGGAGAAGCCCGGTTTCCGAAGAGAATTGCGTATTTTAATACGAAAAGTATTAAATTTATAAGCTCAGGCTTTGGATTTTCGCTTTTTGCGTCGAAAAATCGCCTCTACGGTGCTGGAATTAATAATCGGTGGGATTTTCGCAGGAAATTCTCTGGAAAAATCGATAAATTGGCGATTTTGGCCCGAAAACTCTGAAAAACGCTGGATTTTTCTGAAAAAGGGCTTTAAATTTGTCAAAATGAGCGGAAGAATCTGAAAAATCGATTAAAAACTCAAAAAACTGGAAAAAAAATCGAAAAAATCTGTTTTCTTGCGTTTTAAATGAGTTTTCCTAAAAAAAATTGGAAAAAATGCGATTTTTCATTAAAAAATTGAATAAAAATACAAAAATTAGGGGGTTTCTCATTATTTTTTTCCGAAAAAATCGATAAAACGTTGTCAAAAAACCTCAAAAAGCTGATTTTTAGCTGTTTTTCACTGAAAATCCTCAAAAATCCCGACTTTTCCGAGAAAAAACAACGAAAAATCGATAATTTCTTCCCAAAATCCCTATTTTTTTCTAATTTCTCACTGAAAATTCTCAAAAATTAAAAATCTACCTATTTTAAACAATTTTTCTGAAAAATTTGAGAAATTTCATGTTTTTCGCCAAAAAAAAGCCATTTTGCTCTAAAAAATCGATTTTTCGGCGAAAAATCAAAAAAAAAACAGCTGTTTTTATTGATTTTTTTCCCTAATAATTGTAAAAAATACCAAAAAACCCTCAAAAATCACGAATTTAGCTTCCAGATCGGTGGTCAGCTGACGAATATCAACAAATATCAGGATTATTATATATCCGCAAAGAAAATCAATATTCCCGGCGATGAGATTCTCGAGATTTCGTCCGGTAGAGCGCACTCGCTGATTCGAACCAATTTGGGCGTTTTTGCGATTGGTGATAATAATTTTGGGCAATGTGGACGGAATCCTGAGAATATGGATTATGTTGTGGGCTCTGAAGGTACAATATTTGGGATTTTTAGCTGAAACTAAGGCTTTCAGGCTTTTAGAGCAGCTTTTAGACCCCAAAAAAGCTGAAAATCGAGCTCAGCGTAGTTTTTACCCCAATTTTGAATTTCTGTGCATTTTGTCGTAAGGTCTGGTGCATTGACGGAAAATTGCGTACTTTTGTGGCTACAGTACTCCAAATATTTCAAAATTAACACTACAGACCCGGAAAATAGCTTATTGTAGTAAAAAAGGACGGGGAGTTCGAATAATTTGATCACAAAAATTCTAAAATTTTAATTTTCATCTAACTAAATTTCTAAAATTATGAAAATTGACTTGAAAATCCCCTCCAGACCTACAGTAGTGAAAAATCTCAGAAAATGTGCATTTTGTCGTGAAATCGAGCACAATTTCGAATTCCCACGTATTTTTCAAGTTGGAAAATTGCCGGAATTGAAATTTCCGGCAAACCGGCAAATTGCCGGAATTAAAATTTTCCGCCAGATCGGCAAATTGTCGGAATTGAACATTTCCGTCTAGCTTGCAAATTGCCGGAATTGAAATTTCCGGCAAACCGGCAAATTGCCGGAATTGAAAGTTTCCGGCAAATTGGAATATTGCCGGAATTTAAATTTTCCGGCAAATGGGCAAATTGCCGGAATTTAAATTTTCCGGCAAATGGGCAAATTGCCGGAATTTAAATTTTCCGGCAAATCGGCAAATTGGCGGAATTTAAATTGTCCGGTAAATTGGCAAATTGCCGGAATTTAAAATTTCCGGCAAAGACAAATTTTCGATTTTTTCTAATTTTCCCCTGATTCGAACCTGAAATTTTAAAAATTTTCAGAAAAAAAATCTAATTTTTTCAAAATTTGGTGCATTTTGTCGTGAGCTTCAGGGTTAACGTACTTTCAAAGGTACAGTACTCCAAAAAGTCAATTTTAGACAATTTTCGAAAAAAAAATTCATCAAAAATCCAAAAAAGCAGTTTTTCTCAATTTTTGCCAAAAAAAATTGGATTTTTCAGTCAAAAATTCAAATTTTCACCTTAAAATTGCACAAAACCGCCCCAGCAGCGCCGAGAAGCTTTTGCTCTGTGAGCTCCAAATAGGAAGCTATAAACTTCCGATTTGAAGCCCAAAGAGCAGCTTTTCGGCTCTGCTGGGGCGCTGAGTTGCGTTCGGAGCTCCAAACTCGGATTTTCATAGATTTTCATAGATTTTCCTCCCAAAAATTGAATTTCCAGAGTCTCCACTACTTCCCCTGTCATTTCCAACCTCGGAGCCAATAATCTCAATCCACTGCTCAATGGACACATCATTTGTCGTAGATTCCAGTGGCGCCGTATTCAGTTTCGGCCTAAACGAGGACGGCCAGTGTGGAAATGAGGCCTACGGGATACAATGGGAACCGGCAAAAGTTCGAGGAGACGTGGAAGGCTCGAAAATCCAAAAAGTGTCAGGATCCACGGATACCCTACTTGCCTGTAGTGAAAACGGCGAAATTTTCATTTGGGGACAAACGGAGTACGGTCAAGCGGCTGGAGCAACTGATGAGATTCAATTGAATACGTCACGCCACGTGGCAAACTCGCTGGGACCTATAATTTGTGTTGATAGTACACAGTCATCTGTTGTGGCACGAAATTCCCGTGGAAATGTCTTTGTTTGGGGTGTTGGAGTACTTGGAATGGGTCCTGAAGCGGAATCTCTCAAAACGCCCACGCAAATGGATCAACCGCTTTTTGATGGGAAAATGGTGATTTATGAGAATTTTCATGTGGAAATTCGAACTCAGCGACCCCTTTTATCCCTATTTATGTGGAAGCTAGACAGATTCCGCGAAAATTTGAATTTCTGTGCATTTTGGCGTAGGTTTGGCTGAAAATTGCGTACTTTTGGGGCTACAGTAACTGGAAACACTCGAAATTAGCGAGGGGCACGGGTGGCTAAGTGGTAGTGGTGTACCGCTGTCACCCAAGAGGTCGCAAGTTCAATCCCACCTCACCCCAAAGGTTCACCCAGCCGGCTCGGAAAGTGGGTAGTGAATTTGGTTCACGAAAGGTAAATCGGCCATACGGCTAGTCCCGGTACGGCTTAAATTCAGACTAGAAGAGATATAAACGCCACCAGCAACCCTGATAAATCTCTTGTCCGCAGGATGCTTAGGCTCACCCTTGAACCAAACGGACAACCTTTACCTTTACCTTTTTTCATGTGGAAATTCAAACTCAGCGACCCCTTTTACCCCTATTTATGTGGAAGCTAGACAGATTCCGCGAAAATTTGAATTTCTGTGCATTTTGGCGTAGGTTTGGCTGAAAATTGCGTACTTTTGGGGCTACAGTAACTGGAAACACTCGAAATTAGCTTTCGAAGCGCGGAAAACAATTTCCGGTATTAAAAAAAGCCGCAGAATTCGATTTTCATGTTCAAAAGATTTGAATTTTGAGTTTTTAACTCAAAAATGCAATTCTCAAATGGAATTTGAATTTTCTACCAATTTTTCTCTTCGAATTTGGGCTCAGCGCACCTTTTTACCCCTATCTAGACGTTTTTCGCGTGATTTTGAGTTTCTGTGCATTTTGTCGTAGGATCCGATGCCCGGACGAGAAATTGCGTACTTCTGGAGCTACAGTACCCCAAAAACTCAAAATTAACGCTAGAAACTCAGAAAAAAGCCCTGAGGGTGGAAAATGACGGAGAATTCGAATTTCTTGTCGAAAATACTTGAATTTCAAGTTTTCAACTGAAAAAATCTTTAAAAATGCCATTTTCAACTGAAATCTAGAGTTTCCACCAATTTTGCTCAACAAATTCTAGCTCAGCGACCCTTTTTACCCCTAGCGCGACGGTTTTCGCGTTATTTTTGAGTTTCTGTGCATTTTGGCTGAGGATTCGGTGCCCGGACGAGAAATTGCGTACTTTTGGGGCTACAGTACCCCAGAATACTCAAAATTGGCGTTAGAAGCCCAGAAAAAAGCCCCCGGGAGTGGAAAATGACGGCGAATTCAAATTTAATGTCGAAAATACTGGGATTTCAAGTTTTTAACTTGAAAAAAATTTCGAAAAACTGAAATTTTCTACCGGAATTAGAATTTTTCACCAATTTTCCTCATCGAATTTGAGTTCAGCGATCCTTTTTACCCCTAGCGCGACGTTTTTTGCGTGATTTTAAGTTTCTGTGCATTTTGTCGTCGGATCCGGTGCCCTGACGAGAAATTGCGTACTTTTGGGGCTACAGTATTTCGGAAAATTTAAAAATATGATTTTTTAAAGCATTTCTCACCCAAAATCTCAAAACTAACGCTAAATTTCCAAAAAAAAAGCAAAAAATGCCTGGAAATTTAAAATTTTCAAATTTTCAGGTGACCTCTGTCTCTGCCGGCAACAGCTGTATGTCTGCAATCAATGAAGACGGCCGACTATTCATTTGGGGAGAAAATCGATATTCAAGCTTAGGCCTCGGACATCAAAAACGTCAATTATTCCCTTATCAATTATTTCTGCCGGGAGATGTACGAAAAGCTGCACTTGGACCTGATCATTCTCTGTTTTTAGTTAATTAATATTGATTTTTTATTGATTTTCTATATTAAAATTGGATTTTATTTATTTTTCGCTATTTTTTATTGATTTTCGGTGCTTTTTGCGTTGTTTACACACGCTTTTCATATCTTTTCACATGGTTTTTTGTTGTTTTTGGTAAATTTTCTCACTGATAAGCCTTATCAGTGTTTTTAAAAATAATTTTTGAAACCTAAAATTGAGTTTTTTGGGAGAAAAATGTCAATTTTTGGTTTCAAAAATTATAATTTAATTACTAAAAATCTAAAAATCGCCCTAGCAGCGCCCACGTGGTGTCAATCTGTCTCATTGCGACTCATCGCGAGAAAATGCGGAAAATTTTTTCAAAAAAATCGTGACGTCACAGAGGCGAGAGTGCAATAGAGCAGCTTTGCTGCCGATGGCCGCAATTTATTTTTTCAATATTTTTCTGCTTTTTATCGCATTTTCAATTGAATTTCAGTAGTTTTCAGATGAATTTTTCGAATTTAATTGTGTCATTATGTTTAATTCGTATTTTACTTCATACAATCGACCCAATTTTTCGTTTTTTCCGCTTAGTTTTAAGAATTATCGTGAGAGAACGGATTGTTGGGCGAATGAAGCCGTTTCATATATGTTCTCGATGAAAACGATAATGTTAATAAGCTTTACATGTACTTTTCGGTTCTATACTTTCTCAATCCGTCTTTTCCTTATCTAACCAGCGTTTTTTTCAGGGTTTCGTCCGTTTCCGGGCCTCAGTGAGCGCGGGCAGATCGGAGAGTTCGAGATCGTCGAGAGAGAGTGAGAAGTTTAAGTAGCTCACACAGGTTTGTGTTGAAATCGAATTGCAAAGTGAAAAGTACAAATTTTGAAGGCAACACGATGCATGGAAGTCGAAGAATCACACCAATCACAACCAGAACAACACGGCTCACCGTATTGGAATCACGAAGCCAAAGATTTTCCTCTCCATAGAAGGAAGTCGACGCCAAGTTCATCAAGAACCTCCGCTTCGAGGTTAGATATAGATCCGGGGATCTTTCTTTATAATAATCCGAAAATCCCTAAAATCAAATTTCCGTTTCAGGTTCTCGACTTCCACAATGTAAAATTCCAAGACTACAACGTTCTGACCGATCAGGAGCTGAGAGAAGGCGTCAAAATCTTCAGCTAATGGCCAACAATTCCACAAGTCTATGTGAAGGGAGAGTTCGTCGGCGGATGTGATATTCTCATTTCAATGCACAAAGATGGAGAGATTTCCGACGAATATGGGAAACAATAAATGCTTTTTCATGTTAAAAATAAAAATTTAGATTTTTTTACTCGAATAAATCATCCAGATTGTATTATTTATTCAGCAAAAAGTGCTCGGTAGGTTGGTCGAAGACGAGTGAAGGGAATTAAATTTCAATAAATAAATGGGGCTCATTTTTACAATAAAATCAGTGAAAAGGGGGTAATTGATAAAAAATCGAAATGTATCCTTATTTCCACAACTTCTTAATGGACATATTCTTCTTCTTAATGGACATATTCTTCATTCTTCTCCGAATCCTTCTGCATAACCTTTCCAACAGCCATCTCGAAATCCTCTCGTGTCACATGAATACGTCGCTAACGGAGCGCAAACATACCAGCCTCGAAACAGACTGACTTGACTTCGGCTCCCGATGCTCCAGGAATTTGCTCGGTGTCGAGGATGTCGATACGGTTGGTTGCCATGATAACCTGAACATATATATTTAGAAATTAGAAAGTTTTTGCATTTTCCCTACCTTAATACTCTTCTTCGTTGCCTCAAATCCATCGAGTTGATTGATCAGCTCGAGCATAGTTCTCTGAACTTCCGAATCTCCTCCACTAGATTCTTTAACTCTGCTTGGTCCGATTGGATCGATTTAATCCATGAAAATGATCGATGGAGCATGCTCACGAGCCATCACGAAGACTTCATGCACCTGAAAGCATTGTAAATGTAAAGATTATTATGTCGATCCACTTACCATTCGTGTTTATTCTCCAATAAACTTCTGCACCAACTCGGAGCCGGAAACTCGAATAAATGTGCACTCAGTGTGATGAGCAACTGCACGAGCTAACAATGCTTTTCCAGTTCGTGGTGGTCCATAGACCAGTTTTCAACAAAAAATTAACTTTAAAAATGACAAAAAGTTATATTTTAAAGGAATGAAAGAAAATAAAATAAAAATCACAATCTCTCGTAAATCCTGCCCGCTTGTCTGCATTTGCGCGTCAATTTATGCGCCGCGTGTTTGCGGCCAATACACCGAAAAACACCGATGAGACAGCTTGACTACACGTGAGCGCCGAGAAGCTTTTGCTCTGTGAGCTTCAAATAGGAAGCTATAAACTTTCGATTTGAAGCCCAACGAGCAGCTTTTCGGCTCTGCTGGGGCGCAGAGTTGCGTTCGGTGGCAGAAACTGGAAAATTCTGAAATTTTCTAAACTAATTTTCGAATTTCCTGCCATTTTTACCCCTAAAATCAACTTTTTTCGAAATTTGGTTCATTTTCTTGTAAGCTACAGTTTTGACGTACTTTTAGAGCTACAGTACTCCAAAATTTTTTTCTAATTTTTAAAATGTTTTTTAGTAATTCAGAAACGCGAAAATGTTTCCAAAAATCAATTTGTCTATAAAAATTGCAGAAATTGAAAAAAACTAGAAGTTTTCTCTATATTTTTTCTAGAAAACCAGAAAATTCTTTTTTTTTTAATTTTTGTAGCAAAATTTCTTAGGAAAATCCAATTATTCACCGAAAAAAAAATTTTTAGGCCGTCTAAACGTCCTTTTCGAATTTTTTTTTCAGTTTTTCTCAATTTTTGCCAAAAAAAATTGGATTTTTCAGTCAAAAATTCAAATTTTCACCTTAAAATTGCACAAAACCGCCCCAGCAGCGCCGAGAAGCTTTTGCTCTGTGAGCTCCAAATAGGAAGCTATAAACTTCCGATTTGAAGCCCAAAGAGCAGCTTTTCGGCTCTGCTGGGGCGCTGAGTTGCGTTCGGAGCACCAAACTCGAAAATTTGAAATTTTCAGCGTAAAGTTTACCGAAAATATGTTTTTGAAAAAAAATTCCGATTTTTCTGATCAAAATTTCGAGTTTCCCGCCATTTTACGCCTAAAATTAATTTTTTTCAAAATTTGGAGCTTTTTGTCGTGTGCTCCTATTTTTTTTAATCCAATTTTAACAAAAAATCGATATTTTCTAAAAAAAAAAATCCAGTTTTTTTCAGCGCCAACAAAAAATGGTCGTAAAAGCCGCGGGACTTGTGATCTACCGGAAGTTGGCGGGAAAAATCGAGTTTCTCCTGCTTCAAGCCTCCTATCCACCACATCACTGGACCCCACCAAAAGGTCACGTGGATCCAGGAGAAGATGAATGGCAGGCGGCAATTCGTGAGACTAAGGAAGAAGCTAATATTACAAAAGAGCAACTGACAATTCATGAAGATTGTCATGAAACACTCTTTTATGAGGTGTGTGTGTGTGTGTAAGAAAATCGATAATTTTTATCGATTTTTTGATGGAAAAATCGATAATTTCCGGCGAAGTATGATATATTCAAAATTTTCGAATTTTTTAATGAAAAAATCGATAATTTAATTTCGATAATCAATAAATTATCGTTTTTCCGATGGAAAAATCGAAAAAATTAAAAATTAAATAATATCCTGCGAAAATCGATAATTTCGAATTTTTCGAATTTTTAATAAAAAATCGATTTAAAAAATTTCGAAAAAAAATCGATATTTTCGAAATTTTCGATTAAAAACCCGAAAAATCGATAATTTTGTGCGAATTTTCGAAAAAAAAATAAATTATCGATTTTTTAAATAGAAAATCGAAAATTTTTTTTGAATTTTTTTTTTTTTTGAATTTTTTTGAATTTTTTAAATGGAAAAATCGATAATTTATTTTAGAAAATCAACAAATTATCGATTTTTCTAAAACTAAATTTTCATTGAAAAATTTTTTGAAAAAAATCTCCGATTTTTCACCAAAAATTCAATTTTTCTGCAATTTTGCGGAAAAAAACACGAAAATATCGATTTTTTCGGAAAACTTATCCATTTTAAGCTTTTTTTGGGAAAATTCGGGATTTTTCGATTTTCTGATAGAAAAATCGATATTTACCGGCGAAAACGAAAGAAATTTCCTTTTTTCGTAAATTTTGTAAAAAAAATTGATTTTTTTTTCACAAGACCCTGAAAATTCAATTTTTTCCAGGTTTTTACACTGAAAAAAATTTTTTTTTTGGTT